>NC_053453.1:17548392-17875834 GCF_015227805.2 Hirundo rustica | reverse complement strand
CTTAAGTCCTTATAAAACTCATAAAATAAAAATACATAAGTTTCTGAAAGAAGCTGTTGTTTCTGATGAGTCTATCATTCCATTTGTTTGGAGAGTCAGATACATATTTCAGATTATATAGATATTATATTAAAAATATCATTACAGTCTCTATAGAAGAAAAGTCCTTCTATTTCAAACATACACTGTGTACTGAGATTCAGATACTTATACTGCAGGTCATATACAGATTTTTTTCAAGTGTTTAGGAACTTCAATATCCCTAAATATTGAAGAAAATAGAAGGCCTGAGTACAATAATTACAATAAGAAAGAAAATGTTGTGTTAACATGCCTCTACCAAAAGTTCATAACTTGTTTATTATTTTTTATTATTATTATTTTCACAAATCTGTCCATACAATGAGGGGCATTTATGTGTACAATTTTCTTGAGAACTGGTTCATCTGATAAAGTGCATTAGAACTTGTAAAATGAAAAAAACCCAAACCAAACCAACAAATAAACACACAACACCCCCTCGCCCCACACACACACATTTAGTTCTGTTTACTAAAATAGAAAAAAGATGTTTGAGTCATTAAAAAGATTTCTTGTTCAGAGCTCTATAACCTAGCTGTAGTCAATGTGGCAGTCAGAAATAGAAGTGGAATTTGTGGGTCTGAAACTGATCTCATGTGTGTTCAATGTTAAATGTTCAATTGTTCAATGATGTGTGTAGTGTTTAGGGAGTATAATCAGTATCAAAGCCTCTGTGAAAACTGCAGTATTAAAGAAGGAATTTTAAATATCTGAACATTTTAGAACATTTTCCTAAGGTTTAACCACTGAGACTTGCTATAAATTGTTTTAATTGTTAGACTTGTGTCTGTTTCTTTGCTGGTGGTACTGCACATGTAAGGTGGAGTAGTGCTCCTTTGATGAAGGAGAACTGGTGAAAATGACACGGGAAAGCTGTGGAAAGAAATTATGCAATTAATCCCTTCTGACTAGGCATCTGCAATGTGGTTGTCTGCTTTTGAGGTTTTAGTCAGTGGAGAGAATGGGGTACTCTCAGGATGGAGCTCATCTGACTTATTTATAGATATATGTTTTAGGATAAAATAGATTGCTCATCAAAAAACCTTGTGTCGCCCTACCAACTGTGAAAGAGAGCTAGACAGTTTTTTCAAAAGCATAAATCTATATTATAGATACTTATGTTTTGTCACATGAATCCTACTGATTTCCTGTCGTGAATGCAAAGAATGAGAAATTTATTTTATTCTAATAAAACTGTGCTCAGTGTTAGAGCAAAATGGTTATGGTAATTCAGATTGAATGCTTTTGCAATGTTAAACATAATGGAAGAAAAGCAGTATAACACTAAATTGGGAGAAATGGTGGTATAATATTAAGCATGCAATTGGTCCCACACAAAACAATAATGCAATCAATGGCATGTGTCTGGGAGGATGTTTTTGTGTGTGCCACCTGCATAGGAGTTTCCACAGTTGCAGAAATGAGATGGCTTCAAAAGAGAGGGAGGGAGGGGGGCTCTGTTAGGGACGTGTGTATATCACTCAGCTCACACTCTACAGCAGTGTGGGAGGGTATCTTGCTTCAGAGCACAATGCAGCATGGTCCAGAGACTCCTGGGATAACTGTGCTCAGTGCCAGCCAGGTGACAGGCAACATATGCCACATTAGGCAGTGGCTTGTTTACACAGCTCTGACTATAACAAGTTGAGTCAGCACTTAACTACTGCACTCCAGGCACATGCCAGTCCGGGCGCGGTTAGGGCAGGTATCTCCAAGCTCTATGAATATAGTCAGAAAGTAGCGAAAAATGGCTGTGATGCCCCATCTCTCTGCAGTGCTACAAGGTGGATTGCAATTTGTGAGGAAGGCCAAAGTGCTGGACATCAGTGACATAGTCAGACACTAATGTTTAAATACCCTGATTTATGTAAAACTCTATAAAAGCAGTTCCATTTATTTATAGTATAAATGCATGCCAGTATTAAGAAACAAAATTTTGCAGACTGGAAGACTTTAGGTAGTCAAATTATATAACTCCCCTCAAGTCAAGATACCTGTGAGAAAACTAGTCGTGATTCAAAATTCATTCTTACAAACTTCTGCATTTTGAGTCAATCTTGTTAACTCAAAATAGTTTCAAATTCTTTGTACAAAAGTAAGAATAGAAGAGAGAGTATTTTCTACATACTTAATGAAATAGAGACTTTTATCACTGCATATATTATATACATATATATTATAGATATAAAATATATACTAAAATTGTTTATATATAGATAGGTGCCTGAATGTATCTCTCTGGAGATATTCAAAACCCAGCTGGATACATTCCTACACAACTTGTTCTAACTAACTGTCTCGGGTCATGTAACAAAAAAATGTGTATTCTATTTCATCTGTTGAAATCTTTTGGGGAGATGTTTTTTCCTTATCTGTTGTGACTCCAGGGGGGAGGGGGACAGATGCCTTCTGATAATGGCCCAGCCATTAAATCCAGGTGGGGAAGTGTTTCTTATCTCTTTCCCCCCGCCTCTATCCTCCATTGGGACATCTTCTGATAATGGGCCATTAGGGCCCACCAGTGACATGACACATTCCATCATCCCACTGTGAGATGCTCCACACAGTGGGGGAGGAGCCAACTGTTCCTAGCTAGATAAAACTGGACTGAAGGACACAAGGTATCCTCTTTTTCCACTGGATTCCCGGAGGAAGACTGGACCCATCTCGCCACCACTGGACTCTACAGGACCATCTCTACTCCACAGAACCACATCTGTTACTTCAGGAGGACTTATTTGAATTGTTTCCAAAACCCTGATCACCAGGGTGCCCGGTCATATCCCTGACTCTGTCAGGGTTTATTCCAGGATTTTTCCTTGCTTGCTTGCTTGCTTGCTTGCTTGTTTTTTTATACTACTAAATTTGTGCTTTCTTTTTTATTTTTTTAAAATATTCGCAGTAAAGAACTGTTACTCCTATTCCCATATCGTTGCCTGAAAGCCCCTAATTGCAAAATTATAATAATTTGGAGGGAAAGGGGTTTACATTCTCCATTCCAAGGCAGGCTCTAGCTTTCCTTGGCAGACAACTGCCTTTCAAAACCAAGATGTTAACCCTGTTTGAACAGAAAGGTTGCTGCTGATGATCTTGAGAGGTCCTTTCCAAACTAAACAATTCTGTAATTATATTAATGGGCTTAAGTAGATTTTAAACCAAAGAGACTAGGGAAAAAAAAAAAAAAAAATCTGACTTAACACTTCACTGTTGTTTTTTTTTTTTTCCCCTCAAAAATATTGTTCAGAATCAATTATAGAAGAAACAAAGTTATGCAAAATATCTGCAAAAAAACTTCAATTAAAAGTCCACATTTCATCATAAATCATAATTTCCAAAGTGAGACTTTGGATCAAGGTTACATTTGCATTTAATTTTAATTATAAACTCAATTCAGAGCCTTGTTTTACATGACAGCAAAGATGTATTCAGGATCACTGTGATATCTCTCAGCCTTGGCAGCGTTGAGTTTTCTTGTTCTAATTAATTTTATTTGTTAGATCAAGGAAAAACATTTGCAAAGATAACTGGAAAAAACAAAAGCCTAAAATATGGATTGTATAAAATCAATCAGAAAATCTCACAGGTTCTTAGAAAGACAGCTGTGATTACTGCTCACTTCCACTGGCAGTTCTCTTGTAAAATTCACCAATATTGATAGCTAATGACCTTATCAGATCCTACTCTTGTGATGAAAACTTCTCAACACTTCCCTGCTAGAGCTGTGTGTCAGTTTGCTGTGAGACTGTATGTGATCACATGGAAATTACTGTTCCTTCTTGCTTTGAATTCTAATAGGAAAGGGAATCAGGTGAGTCAGTTATGGGTCATTATGGATGCCACAGAGGATGGAAACCACAGAATTTCACAGTTTAGAAGTCGTCAGGTTCAGACTTGGCTTGATACTGTGGGTAAACAGAGATAAGACGGCAGTGGAATTGTCTCCTTCCAAACTCATGCAGTATGTCCATGATAGAGCTGCTATCAGATATGTGGCTGATGTAAACTGACACAGTTTACATCAGCCAGTTTACATCTCATGTACACTGACATGAGAAATTCAGCAGTTTCACTCACAGATATCAGATAGGGATGGTTTTCAAAGGAGAACAGCATGCTGGAAGGGAGCACCATCAACAGTCCTTGACACTGCAAAAGTTAACGAAGGTGACTTTCAGACTGAGACATAATATTGCAATTCCTTACTGAGTGTCGGCTGTTGATTTTAAAAAGAAATCAAAGCCCAGTGTATTACACAATGCATTTTCTTTAAAAAATTTTCATACATTCTTATGTTGTCACTCCTTCCTGGCACATTACCTTACTATTTATAAGCACTTCCCTCATTATCGTGGTTGCAATTTTTTGCAGTTCTCATTATAATGTTATTTTGCAAGTCACAGCTGATGTTGTGAATGGTTATTGAAATTTGTATGTGGGTTTCACATATGCAACCCTTGTGGTAAAAGTCCTACAACACTCACTATATACATTCTAAAAAACCAAACTCAAAGAGTGACATTAACTACAGAAAACTGGGCATGTTTGTCTGTTCTGTTTATGTCTTTCCTTTGCAGTCATATTTTTTTTCTCTTTTCACACTGTTGGAGATTTTTGTTTCGTTGGTTTTTGGATTTTTTTAAAAACATGATTGCAATGTGCACTGCACTAAAATATCTAAAATACAAGTTGGGTATTTTTTCCTGTTTGTTTGCTTTTCTTCTGTTAGATATAGTTAAGAAATAAATGTAATTATTAAACATATAAAATCTCCATTTAACTGATCATATTTGCTAGTATTTTAAAATTATTTCTGTATTCATGTAACGGTAAGTTTGAAGCAGGGTTGTGATTCCTTTCGAAAAGTTCTGTACTATTTTGGTAGTGAATATGTCCTTAAATGAATGTGCTATATTATCCATGCCTTACTTGGTTGCTACAAACTAACACTAAATAACACAATTAAGATGAATTAAATGTTCTTGTAATACATTACTGTTCATTTGGAAAGATGCCCATTAATAAATGAAGTGGACAAGAAGACTTGTATCTCTTAGGAATTTTAATTCTAATTACTAACAAAGAATAACAGAAATACTGTACTAAACAGACTATACAGTTTGATGCTGAGTAGGCAAATACTGTAGCTGACATAAAAGATGTATCTCAGCTGAACCTTAACACTCCTGGAGAATGTCCTCCTATAAATTGTAAAGCTTATTATTTGTTGCATTTTCTAAACAATAATTATTTTTAAAGATCATGTTTTACTATTTTAAATACATTCTCCCCCAAACTAGTACTTATAGGGGTCAAGTTTAGCTTCTAGTGTTTCTTAAGTGGCCCATACAGCCCCTCTCTTAGCTCCTGGCTGAGTCAGGGAAAACGAAATCTCATGCACACAATTACTGGAAGATATTATCCTTCTAAATATCACTATAGAGCCAAAATAAGTAGACCAAGAAAAGTCCCACTCATCAAGCATCTTCTGGGAGGAAAAAAAATGGTATTCTTGATAATGGCAGAGGCCCTCATTCTGTGTTTCTAATGCAGATCCCTAATGTAGGCACTCATAAATCCATTTTAGATACTTTTCCTAGGGAAGAGATTTGATCTTAAAATTAACACCTGTAGACAAAGCCAAAGCTGTGAAATTAATAGGTCTCCCTGAAAACCTTTCTAGTCTAGTGTTCCAGCAGGAAGCTGGGGTTGCAAAAGATGTCTGACTTAATCTTCACACTGGAAAGCCTTAAAAACCCCCAAAACATGCTCACAATACTGTCATAAAAAGCTCTCCTGAAAAGAGATACAGGTGAGATAACATTACTGATCACTGACAGCAGAGCTTTCAGGGATGCAAAGATTTGGGATTTGGTTGTGATCTCCCTTACATCACACAGTATATTCAGGAAATTGTACATGACATTGAGATATATAAGACAATAAGTCAATACTGCTAAGCTGTTTCTTCCATGCAAATTTTTTTTGTTGTTTGTTTTGTTATTTCATTTAATATATTTTCACAACTATCATGGTTTAGGGCAAATTTAGGAGGAAACAACCAACCAGATTTTTTTACTCTCTGCCACTCAAATGTTTTTCTTTACCACTGGCTTACTAAAAGAAAACTTTCAAGAAAGCAGATTTTTTTTTTAATGCATGTACTTGTGCATGCTAGCACAGGCAGGACTCAGCAATAATTACAAAGCCACAGCTGAAATGCAAAAAGAAAAATTTATTTTCATTACCTTGCCAATGAAAGCAGCACCCAGGCAGAAGCACACGAGTGGGGACACAGGGACCGAGCACTCAATCCGTGCTAGAGGGTGACCTGCTCCTTTTGCCTGTCCATCACGGACCCACACCATTATAGTTACCACTGTGTTCTCATCTTTTGTGCATCAGGGCAGAAATCTCAAGTACAAGAGGGTGTCTCTAAGCCCATCACAGACCTGTTTTATCTAAACACATATGTTCCACTTACCAAATACACAGGACTAAAGAGCGGTTAGCATGATGTGTGTCCCTTCCTACACAAGTCAACAGAGCATGTTCAAAGTCCTCCTTGTCAGTCATCCATTATTCTCCTCTAGTATTGCTTTAGAACGCAAGTAATGAAAAAAATAGAAAACAAAATGCTTCCTTCCTGTAAAATAAATATTTTACTTTCAAATGGTTTGCAGAGTTATCCATTATGTATATGTTAAGACCACAAGTAATGCTCATATAAAAACGTGTTCCAGTTGTGGCCTTTACCAAGCATTCCATCAATATTTTTGGTACAGACCTTATCTACCATACTCAAACAAAAAACCAGCAAAAGGTGCATTTTATTTTGGAAGCACATTTTAAGTTTGAGAAAATATTATTATTTGTTTTTTATCAAGGGAAGCACTACAATCATTGCTAAGTTGTGACTTTCTGTCTTCATTATTTTCTAACTCTCCCTGAAGTAGACTGGTTACTACCAAGTGGTCCTCTGAGAGAAATCATAAGGAGAATATTATGTCCTTGAAACTACTGAGAATTCTGACAATTACTTTAATAATTGTCCCCAGTTATCAGCAAAGTTATGTTCAGGACCTTACAGAGTTAATGGAGGTGCTCTGCCCAGCCCCTACAGACTGCGTGAGACTTTGACAGTGAGAGGGTTTGCAACACAGTTCCAGATGTGGCATTAGGGACTTGAAGGAAAACCCAAGAAGGAACACTGAGAAGCAAATTTATAGAATGAGAAATAAAAGGTGTTCTAAAGGTGGGGATTCTGTGAAAGTTATCTATATGGCATGTAGAGAGTGGTTTCCCTGGGGAAGACTAAAACCTGGACTACTGCCCTGCAAAACCCCATTCTAAGTACAGTAAGCAAGAGGCTTACTCACATGCTCCCTCAATTCACGTATGCAAATTTTTGCTAGAAAGTTCCTAGTTCTTTGTGTTACCATAGGTTGATTTTTGGTGCAGAAATTTTAATATTCCTCATCGTTCTCCCCTATTGGACCCTTTCTTCAGACCCTGATTTAACTCCCCTCCCACACCGGGATGCATAAATACTCCTGTCTGACCCTGCCTTTTGCCCCTTGTACTGCCTTTTTCCATTGTGCTCCAAATATAGTATATGCCTTCTTGTTTGTTATCTTTGCATTATTAAAATCCCATTTCTGGACAACTGGATCAAGGCTGCCTCTCTTGAGAGGCCATCAGGCAGAGGGGTCTGATCGTCTGGGCTCAGATCCCCAGGAGTTTCAACAGCATTTCTGAAGTAGATGTCAATCAGGCACAAGAGAATTGGAAAGTACCTAAGTTCCATTCTCCTGGCCATTCTCACTAAGATTTTCTTCATAATCCTTTGTTCCAGGAAGCAGTGACAACTCGGTGCTTCAAACTGTGCAGAATCAATGCAGCCTGCCCAAATATCTCCTACGTAGCATCAAGTCATCCTATTTTTGTTCAATCAAAGCAAATCAAAAACTTTTGGTCAGCTTGGTTTACACTTGGTACAGTATGTTATTTACAGTTTTATTTTTCTACTTGTAAGAAAAGCTATATTATAAAGTAGATAAGTGGTATGTAGCAAAGTGATTATTTCATAAGATGTTTTGAAGCTGCTCGGATGTTTCCAGTGTTAGAAATTGTTTGCAGAATGATAAATTATTGGGCAAAATGTAAGTGAAGAAGGTCACAGATCTATTATGTGGAGATAGAAATAGCAATGTAATTTTTGCTCAGTCTTACACAGACAAATCATGCTGTTGAAAATCCAAAATATGTGAATGTCAACACAAATATTTAACCTGCACAATAAAAAGTAAAACCAAACCACACAGTTTTGATGGAAATCTACAGGGAAAACAACTTTAAAATGTTTTTATTATTTAACTGGTAATAGTATAATCCAGACTCTGCATTACTATTTTGAGCTCTCTTTGAAAAGATTTTGGACCAAGATACTTAGGAATCAACTGGGCATCAGTAGATCATGATATAAATGAAGGCACCAGGAGCATGTGTAGGAGATACAGTATGTAAACATAATTGGATTCATAGATCTACTATAAGGAAATTCTAACTTTATTGAAGTTGAAAAATTTTTTAAATTTACTTAAGTGTAAAAAAAAAGGCAAACTATTTTAGTGTGCACTTTCCTTCAGTAAGTGCATTACTTTACACAGAAATTACTGTTATCTATATGTTTTAATGCATTTTTTAATGTCACAAAACAGTATGAAAATCTGAACACTTCCCTCTCTTTTTCATTTATCTTTTTGTTTTGGTTTGGCTTTAGTTTTGTTGGATTTTTTGTTTGTTTACCAGAAGAAATAAAACAATACAAGAGAAAAATTATAAAAAAGGCATATATCACCACAAAACATTTGGCTATAAGGGAAGATACATTTCAGGAGAAGATGTGCTGTTTAACCCTGTGTTTAACCCATGTGCTGTTTAACCCTGCGTTTAATCCATGTGCTGTTTAACCCTGCTGTCCTGAAACTGCTGTACAACCTATCAAATTTAATATTTGGCTTCTCACATTAAAGAAATTAACCATGAAGAGATATGAGTATGGAGTTTGTAATAAAGAAATTTTTCCCAGTCTTTTAAGATGAACATCATTTTTTATGCTCAGGCATTACATTCCCAATGCTGTTGTTTCCCTAATGTCAATAAGATGCTGTAGTGCAGTTACAGAAATCAGAAATGACCTTTAACAGTTTTAATTTTCTTTTCCACTGTAATTTGAGGAAAAACATTTGAGAAAATCATTATACTTTTCTTGCTTTTCTTGAATCAGACCATTTTATCTAAGGGCAGCAAAAACACTAAGTGTATTTAACAGGTTCATATGTGGTTCAGTTCCCTCTCAGGCTGGAATTGGTGGCCTTACAATTTTCTAAATAAATTAGAGTGCTAATTTACTGTACTTTCTGCTCATGAAGACAGGAATAAAGCTGTGGTACATAGAGATGCTCAAACCAGATGAGAACAAAGGGGATGGGGAAGCCTCAAAGCTTGTGAATGTGAGAAGAGGATTTAGTGCAATGTTATTTTCCCACCTGTTCCATAAGCTATGCTCTAAACTGTAGGGAGAGCCATAGTACAAAACAGTTTATGGCTCTTCTAAGAAGTTCTGTGCACAACTTGAACTCTTTTTGCACTGTCCATATTAATGAACCAAGCAGTTAACCTGTAACAGGAAGCACCTGCACTGCTAGGATATTTATTCTTCTGGAAAGAAGTTTAGAACATAACAGTGCTTGTGTTTGAGTCAAAAAAGTACTAGTGATTTCCCTCAAAAGTATTACTTCCACACATTTCTTTCTTAAAGGAAGTGCTCAAGCCACCAGGACTGCAGGTACTGGGATCCAGAACCACTGAGACCAGGTTGCAAGTTCATACAGCGCTGTGAGAAAGAATATCATAGCTTTAACCCAATGAAATTAGTTTCTACTTGCTTTACAAAGAAAACAAGCTTGCATATGTGCCTGTGCATGTATAAGTTCAATATATACTGAAAACTATAAAATAGATTCAAACACAGGTGAGATACAATAAGGTAGTTTAAGAAAAAGAACTGACTTGGGCTGAAATGGCCTAAGATTTCCATTCATTACTTTAAACACATTAACAACTGCTTATTAGTTTTGCTATTGATAATATAAGTATTGATATTGATAATATCAACTAGGGCTAGTTGATTCTCTGGAATCATGTTGCTTGTATCTATCATATGACTCACTTTTCTTTCAACCTTGTCTTTTGAAGAAGGAACAATGACAATCAGAACTCAACTTTACTTTGACAAACCTTTCTCATTCTGTTCAGGAAAAGAAGGAAACTTAAGTATATTTCACATGAGAATACTGACATCAGGAAAACATTAGATGGAGCACACAGAAAATTTTTCTCTGAATGCTCATTCACTCTATGTCAGAAGTAAAATTAGAAGCAAAATATTCAGTCTAAATAGGGAACTTGAAAGACAGGAGCGTAGTAAAGTTTAAAAAAATAGTTAATTTATGTATCTAGAACAGCATAGTGGTGAATTTCCTCAAATCCATTTGGGAACAACTCTTGACTTTCAGTTCTTTGCTTACTTGGTAGGCTTTTCAGGAGTTATAAAATTGACCAGACTTTGGGACTTGCTCTAGCAGTTGGCTTTACTGAAGAAGACATAATTAGGTCGATGTATATCCTTTTTTTCCTAGATTCTAATAGGGGAGGAATATTATGAGGGGAACAAACCACCTTTTCTTTGGATTTTTTTATCCTGTTTTCCCAAGAAACCATTTAGGTTCTATGTGGTGCTTGTACACAAACCAGGCATCTGTTTCTCATGTTGAGCAACCTTCAGAAGTGTCAGAAAATTATCAGATCATTGCTTATTATTTTGCACTGGCATAGCACCTTTAATTGGAAGACATTCAAGAACTTGAAAATACATTCATTAGCTGCATTTTCCCACTTGTCAGCTCTAGGAATCTGAAAATGAAGTTTACATGTGTTTCTCTCTCTTTTCTTTACAGGCTATAATGGACCTTTAATTCTGTGAGCCTGTATAAAGAAAAGTGAAAATTGGAATATTAAATTCATCTGGTATACAATAGTAACAGTGGATCTTGGCTATATCATCAGGGTCCCAGCTTGATTGAATTGAATATATCAACTCTAATTTTGGCCTGAAGTATATCAGTCCCGTTCCTTCAGCTGCTGTACTTGTAGTATGTGCACTCTGAACCCTGAAAATTATTGGTTGGCATTAAAAATGTCAAAGACCTTATCTCTCTGTCCAGTTTTTGGCTATGACCACAGAGTTTATACTTATATATACTGAGCTTCCTGCTCAGAGCCTAGTTTTCTCTGTGCTATAGATCTTCCAGATGCAGTGCTGAACTCCAGCTAATCCATAGCCATAGAATAAATACTTAAAACCAAACTGCTGGCATTTGAAATAAATAAAGATTAGATGTCAGTTACTGAAAACCAGGATTATTTTAAGTCCCTACATTTGAAGCACTAATACTTGAAAATATTGTCTATTATTTGCCAAGATTAGTTAAGTTTTTATTATTTTCTGTCAATTTTTTTTTTTCCCCAGATGGGTTTGCAGGTGTGGTGGTGGCTACCTGCTGAAAGACACACAGACCTATGGTGGCAAGGCCTGAAATACAACCTGAGTATTCAATAATGTGTTTTCCAAGCTTTAGGATTCCTTGTAGTACACTGAAAAACCCTATTTGAATTTAGCCATTGGCAAAAATATTTGCAGATGTGAAAATTGCATTTTAATTAGTTTGTATGACTACACAAGGTAGGTTTGTAGCAGGAGTTACCATAATTACTAGCAGCAAAATTGATGTAATAATGGCCATATGGGCATTTTTCTGTAATTATCATTATCTAATCAGCTTCTAAACACTGCCATGGCTTCTGAATGGTCAAAGAGGGTTTGTGGGGTCAGATTATTCTCTTGTTGAAAGATGAATGAATGGAAGTGCACTGATATATTCTTCCCCGGACCATTTTGATCAACAGCAGACACTGGCCTCATTAGTGCTTTTAGAAATTGCTAGTTGAAAAAAAAAACCAAACCCAAGTGTTGCCCGACTTCTTTCATTGCTGAGTGTCCTTTTTACTACTCAGAACAGTGGCAACAGCTGCCTCTTTCAGAAAGGGGTCTCTTTCTCTGAACTGCACTACACTGAGCTCAGGGTGATGGGGGACAAAGGTCACTTTGGAATCGGGGTTCTCAGGTGAGCTGAGAGTCCTTGACATGTGCCAGGAAGGAAAAGGATGCTGCAGAGGGAGCTCAGTGCGCAGCATGTCACCTCTCCGCATACAATTCCTGGAGATGATTCAGGTCCATGAAACTACCTGACAGCTGCCAATATAGTTAGGATGATCCTTTAAGGTTCCGCTTCACTCCTTCCACCTGTCAGGTTTTTCTGCACATGATATGCTTGTAATAAGAAATGTACCATCTCCCCAGAAACCAAATTAATACAGAGCTTCTTTTGCCTTTGATGTAAAGGTGTCACTATTTCTTCAGAAAATGCTATTTTCTAAAATTAGTTTCAAATGCATGTTAAATTTTTATTAAGGAAAACATCATTTTGACATAAGAGATGTAAAAAAGAAAAATTCTTATTCTTTTCCCCTGGTACTTGCTTATGCTCAAAATACAGCCTTTCTGAATCCAGTTTTATTCCTTACTTCTTAATGAAATAAATTCTGTCTGTTTGAGCAAAACTTCTTCTCTCTTAAAATCCTTGTATAGACCTGAGATTTTCTTTGCTTCATTGTTATCTGTTACTTAGCTTTCCTCAAAATACTTGCAGATTTTGGATTAATATTAAAAGGCCCACTATGGAGAGAGCATTACATACTGGGTGCTGTTCCATAAAAGTGCAAAGAATCCTACTATTCTGCTATTCTAATCTCTTATTCTTTTTCTAAACTACACTAGCTTATAGGAAAAGAGACTGATAATTTCTTGCCTGGAACATAAAGCAAAAGTGCACTTCTTGTTTTGTTTTTTTTTTGTTTTTTGTTTTTTTTTTTTTTTTTTTCTCTCCTTTTTTCCCTGACAGTTGTGCCAGTGTACTTACCTGAGAAATCAAGTGAAAATACATCTGGGATTTTTTTAACTGGCCTTGATATGTTTGCAAGTGTTTAAAAACAGAGGGAGAATAGTAGCTAAAAAGATGCTACCACTTTAAAAAAAGGAAAAAGCAAAAAGCACTTTTTTTTTTGTTCCAAAGGAATTTGATTTTAGTTTGGCGCCTTTTTTTTTTTTTTTTTTTTTTTTTTTTTTTTTTTTTTTTTTTTTTTTTTTTTTTTTTTTTTTATGAAACGGTTCTGTTTTTTCATCCTTACTGATGATGGTTATTGTTTTACTTCATTCCATTTCTCAAAATGAAACAAAATAACCTTATTCAATGTGTCTGCTTGAAATTTTTAAGTTTTTCACAGGCTATAAGCATTGCTCTTTTGAAAACAGAAATATCATCAGTGATATTTATAGAACAGAGTCTTTTTTAGTTTTTGCAATATGGTAACTCAAATTCAAATGAAGATTGTAAATTCATCTTGTTAATTTTAAAGGGTTATTTGAGATGAGTTGATACATTTTTTCATTTTCATTTATTCATTTCATATGAAGAATCAAAGCTACAGGCCTTATTTTAGTAGCTCCCATGATAGACTGAAAGAGCTGGATCCTCTAAATTCAGGGTCACCTAGCTGCCACTATTTTGACTTAAAATACATAAAGGTATTCGGCTGTGCCTGGGCTTAGTAACTTTAACAAAATTTTGCAAGCTAAGAAATTTCTGTCCTCAGTGTGACAAATGTTTTGAGAGATAAATTAAGGTAACACACTCAGTGCTAATGCTGCAAAATTTTACATACATACTGTGAAATAGTTTTATCCATATCTTTGAGTGCAAGTAGCCCATGGAGCTACTACATGTAGTGTTTTTCAGACCTGATGCTACAGCTCTGCTTTCTGGATGCTCATTTACAGGGGTAAAATTTAATTTAATTTAAAATAATTTAAAATACTATATTACTGTGTCTTTGGTCTGGCCTAAACACCATACCTTGTGTATTTAATCAAATAACTTATATTTGTAAAATTAATATAGATGTCTGTCGGGGGCTTACCCCAACATTGAGGTGGTTTCAGGGTCCTTTGCTCCCCTGCACAGCTCCGAGCTGAGCCGAAGGAAGAGACGGAGTTCTCAGGTTTAGATTTTTCAAGGTTGCATACTTCGTTTATTGTTTCTTATCTTACAATTTTCTCGGAGTCCGACAAGATGTTCGCAGCTGCATGGATTCCTCACGTCTCCCCCCGAGCTGGGCTGTCCTTATCTTTTATACTAATTACTACGTATTTCTTATTTACTATTTCTTACCAATGTCTATCATTATTACTAAAAAGGTCATCTTTACTTTGACCCAATCCTCACTAACTACTTTGTGCCACGTCAATGCAGCAATGGAGTGAGGGAAGAAGAAGGAGAAGGAGAAGGAGACAACGCCCCAGATTCTCCATCTTGTCCCCATTCACTTCAATGCTAGAAACTTAAAACTATTATTTTCTCATTCTGTGATAAGCTAAACTACTATTTCTCACATTCTTGTGGCATGTAAACCTTCTCTCAGTGTAGGAAGTTTTTCCCATGGACAGAAATCAAAGCCAGTGTCTCTCTGAGCTCTGGGCTGGGGTCCCAGACCCCCCTGCCCAGGTCCCTGACCCTCCAGGGCAACCAAAGGAATGCCCTGGACTCCAACATCTCCCCCTCCTGTTTGAACCAAAAACACCTCCTTGGCCACCTTGTCCATGGCTTGCCGTATACATAGAAACAAGCACGGCAAAATCATGAGAAGGATTACAAGCCCTACTAAAATATATATAACTATCTTCAAAATTTCCTTCCACAATGGTGAAAGGTCAAACAAATTGAACAAACCATCCATCCATGACCCAGTTACCTCTCCAAGTTTGTTGACACTCTCCTTCAATTGCCTGATGTTTTCATGAATGGATTTGGAATGATCCGACAAATTCATGCAGCACATTCCCTCAAATTCCTCACACCCATGCCCGTGGGTCAGCAAAAGATAATCAATCGCTGCCCTGTTTTGGAGACTTGCTCGTCTTACACTATCAATGTCTAACAACATGTCACTCAGTGCAAGAGAGACAGCTCGGGCATGTTTGCTCAACCAACAACCCACGTGATCCAATTGTGTCAAGGCTGCTCCTGACGCTGCCTGTGGTGAAAAAATTGCAACTGCAATTCTCTGAGCTTTGCTCCATGTGTGAACATCATCATCACAATTTGGATCATACATTTGAACCGATCTTTTCCCTCTCTGTTTTAGTTTTCTCATCAGTGTCATGTCGGGTGTTAGCAATGAAAGCATTCCAATGCTGCAAGGACCACCTGTCGCATTTGCAGGAATTGCGGGCCAAATTTTGTCCCCACAAATGAAAAAATTTCCCCTCGGCAACTGAGCTGGAACATGATTGGATGGTTTCTTCAGCATCTTAGTGTAATTACACCAAGATGATGAATTTCTGTAAAAACTGAGGTTTGGGGTGACGTCTACAGTTCTATTTTTTGTCACTCCAGAAAGGCCAAATTTCACACAGAATTGCATTTGGACCGATCCAAGAATTTCCAGTTCCTGAGGTTCAAAAGGAGCCGCAGGAAGGAATTTCGTCCAAACATCCCATTGGCCCACTGGATCTACAATGGACTTTGAAATCTTTGGAGGGATGTTTTCTGGAATCGGCCATTTGCTCACTGGCAACCCCACTAAACAAGTTGAAAAAGGTTTCCCTGGTCTTGAGTGAGTCAGGCAGATGGTGTCCAAACCTGATGCATTGGCTAGAGTTTCCCAAACATTCTCTTTTGGTTGAGCCACGGGCAAAACTGCCGCATTGCTCAAGGCAACCAAGGAGAGAATGAGGCACAAGGATAGTTCTTTCATTTTCAATGCTCTCTTTTCTCTGGGAATCCCTAGAAATGCAACACCACCCAAGTCCCCAAGAAAACAAGTCCCAAAGTCTCTTTTGCACGTAGAACGAAAGGATGTCTGCTGTCTTGACACCGGCTCACGTCTGCGTGCCCACTTCTCTTCCTCCGGTCTTGGGGTCTGTCTCTGCTTGCGTCTGGACTCGGTACGGTTTCACGTGCTTCGCCGCCAGCCACTTTGGTCCAACTGCTGTGGAGACACAAGCATATCCCTTGCCCCAAGTTATTAATTTGAATGGCCCTTCAATTTGTCCTGTTTCTGGGTTTCTGACCAAAACCAAAGGATTTTCCTTCAGTTTTGCTCTCGTGCTGTTTGAAAAATGCCTGATGATTGGTGGAGTTGGCTCTGCAAAAGAGCAATTTAGAAAATTCAACACATACAAGGCTTTATTCAAGCGCATGTATGGTGTTGCATCTGTTTCTCCTCTTTTTTGTCTGTCCAAAAGGGATTTTAATGTTTGATGTGTTCTTTCAATGATTGCTTGACCTGTTGGAGAGTGTGGGATACCAAAAGTATGATGGACACCCCACCTCTTCAGGAATTTGTCAAGCACTTTCCCTATATATGTTGGTCCATTGTCTGTTTTGATTTCTTGTGGCACGCCCAAAGATGCAAATGCCTGCAAGAAATGTCGACAAGCATGCTGTGCTGTCTCACCTGTGTGCAATGATGCGAAGACTGCACCTGAAAATGTGTCAACTGAAACATGAATGTTTTTGAGTTTCCCAAAAGATGGATATTTCGTGACATCAGTTTGCCATAACTGCAAACTGTGCAATCCTCTTGGATTGACTGCTCCCATGGAAGCAGGAGGTTGAACAAGCTGACAATCAGGGCAAGCACTAATGATTTCCTTTGCCTGACTTTTGGAAATGTGAAAAGTGTCCATTAGTGCTTGAGCATTCTGATGAAAGAATGCATGACTCAATTTTGCCTGTTCAAAAATGTTCGGTAAAGTTCTTGAAATTGGCATGGTCAATTTGTCTGCATGTGCATTGCCTTCTGCTAAAAAACCTGGAAGAGAAGAGTGTGCTCTGATGTGCGAGACAAAATATTTATGTTTTCTGTTCTGCAACAATGTCCTCATGCACAATAGATATGAATATAAATTTTCATTGTCAACTTCTCTCAAAAGTGAACCCTCAAGTCTTTTGACCACATTAGCTACATAAGCTGAATCTGTGATCAAATTAAAAGGTTGCTGGAACAGTTCAAAAGCTCTGACCACTGCTGCTAATTCCACTATCTGTGGTGACCCTTGTACTATTCTTATATCTGATTTCCACTCCCCTGTGATGTCATCCTGCCATGTACTTACTGATTTGTGAGTTTTTCCGGAGCCATCGGTAAATACTGTTATTGCATCCAATGGCACCTCACTTATTTTTGGCTTTTCTCTGAAACTTAATTTTGCTTTCAACAGCTTGTGGCTTGGGAAATGAATAGTACAAACACCTGGGTAATCTAACAATGCAATCTGCAAGTCCTCTGATTTCTGCAATGCCCAATCAAAATAATCTTTTTTCAAAGGCAGGTAAATGGTTTTAAAGTCTTTGCCTGCCATTGTTTGCAGCCTGGTCCTAGCTTTGATGATGATCTGAGCTATCATTTCCAGACTTGAGAGGATCGTCCTCGGAGACCTGTAAGATAAAAAAATCCACTCCAAAATCAACAATGGGTCTTTTTGTGATGAATCCCACTGAAAAATCAACCCATATAACTGAATTTTTTCCCCCAACACTGCAAGAAAGAAAGGTAAAGATGTTACAAAACGATGTGCCTGTCTCTGCTGGAGGGCTCCAGCAATTTTCTCAAGGGCTTCCCGAGCCTCAGGAGTGAGGCTCCTGTGGGATTTGATGTTACTGTCCCCTTTCAAAAGATTGAACAACGGCGCAAGTTCATCATTTGTGATCCCCAAGATGGATCTCATCCAGTTGATCTCTCCCAAAAGTTGTTGCAAATCCTGTAAGTTGTTAACTTCTGTTCTAATTTCAATTTTCTGTGGTTTCACTGTTTGTTCAGTGATTTTCCATCCTAGGTATTTCCAAGGTGCAATTTCCTGGATTTTTGAAGTGGAAATTTCCAAACCTGCATTTTGCACCTCTGTGATCACACAGTCACGAGCCCTCTGCAATTCCTGTTGTGTTGGGGCAGCAATGAGCAGATCATCCATGTAATGAATGATTTTTGCTCCTGGATGTTTCTCTCGAGCTGGACACAGTGCCCGTGCAACAAACCATTGGCAGATGGTCGGAGAGTTCTTCAGACCTTGAGGAAGAACAACCCAATGGTATCTCTGCAGAGGCTCCTCCCTGTTGATGCTTGGGATGGAAAAGGCAAATCGAGGAGCATCATCTGGATGAAGTGGGATGCTGAAAAAACAATCTTTGAGATCAATGATCACCAGCGGCCAATCTCTCGGAATCATTGAGAGAGATGGAAGCCCCAGCTGAAGTGGTCCCATTTCCTCAATGACCTCATTGATTTTTCTGAGATCATGAAGCAATCTCCATGAGCCAGGGGCTTTCTTGCGAACGACAAAAACTGGGGAATTCCAGGGACTGTTTGTCGGTACAATGTGTCCCTTTTCCAATTGTTCCCTGACCAAGTTTTTGAGAGCACTCAATTTTTTCCTCTCAAGGGGCCACTGATCCACCCAGACAGGATTGTCTGTTTTCCAGGTCAGTTTCAAAGTGGTGAGTGCCACAGTGACCCCCACTAAAAATCCACTTCCAACCTCACGCCCCATTGCACTAAAATGTCCCTTCCCCATACTGTGATGGGTCTTTGCACAACAAATGGGCGAATGATTGCAGTCTTACCTCCTGGCCCCGAGACAACAATCGCATCTTCACTCTGCAGACACAAGGTGTTCCCCCCTATGCCTGAAAGAGGACTCAAGGGAGCAATTAAATTCCAACTCTTGGGCCAAAAAAGATACGAAATTACCGTGACGTCCGCCCCCGTGTCAAGCATCCCTTTGACTGCGATTGTTTTGTCCCCCTGGGTCAATTCACAGACGAGAATTGGTCTGTCTCGGCCTATGCGTTTCACCCAGGAGGCATGAACCTCCATGTGCTCACCTGAAGGAGGATCTTGTTCCCGGAGCACTGGCAAGACTTGTTCTGCAGCATGGGGTGGCAATGCAATTGCCCTGGCAATTGAGGTGTTCGGGGGAATGATCAATGGTGGCTGATGAGGCTTCGCTAAAACTGTCAACTCATCATTGCGATCTGCTGAAATGACAGAAGGGTAAATAACAAGTCCCAAAACACTGCTTCTGTCCTTACCTATAATTAGAAAGTCCTGCCTCTTCCACGAGGATCCAGTGACACCAGTGGGTATCACTGCATAATTGTCATCCAAAAAACATATCACTTTGGAAGTTGCCAAATCGCATTGCGCCCCGGGTGGTAATAACTCTGGATCGCTGGGGATCCTACAAATTGTCCTGCTGAGGGCGTCAGAATGCTGTTCCCTGATGATTGTCCCCCTTGCGGAGCTTGCTCTTGAGTCATCGCCATCACTTGTGTCGTCGCGCGTTGACGATCCGCGCTCCTCCTGGAGTTTCCCGACTGAGTTCCTCCACTTGCATTGTTCCTCGCAGGACGACGCTTCCTTCCCCCGCATGCCGAACAACGATCTGATGAATCTGCATTGTTTGTAATTTGTGGGCAGTCCTTCTTGAAATGCCCTGGTTTGCCACACTTGTAACACTGTCTTTGTTGAAAATTTGCAAATGCTTCTTTGACAGCTTTTTCCACTTGATCTCCTAAAATTGTTGCAACATGCTGTGGTGTCCCCACCTTGCTGCATGCCT
This sequence comes from Hirundo rustica, assembly GCF_015227805.2. Taxonomy (NCBI): domain Eukaryota; kingdom Metazoa; phylum Chordata; class Aves; order Passeriformes; family Hirundinidae; genus Hirundo; species Hirundo rustica. The sequence continues at coordinate 17,855,895 of NC_053453.1, read as the reverse complement.
CTAGAATTTCTGCCATGGTGGGTTGGCCTGGCATTGCACTGATGACTCGCTTGCATTCTGGATTGGCATTTGCAAATGCAAGACACCGGATCATATGTGACTTCACTCCCTCATCAATGACTTGCCTGTCCACTGCTTGTGTGAGACGATCGATGAATGAAGCGAAGGGTTCTGAAGGACCTTGCTTTACATCTGTAAAAAGACTTTCTGTGACTCCTGCTGGCGGAATCTGCACCATTGCCTTTCTGGCTGCTTCTTTGATGTCTGTCAGAACATCTCGAGGAAGAAAACTGGCTTGACGAACTGCACTGTCAAGTGGTGGATCACCGGCCATTTGTGCCACTGTGAAACCTGCATTCGCTCCACCTTGGTATTTGATTCTGTAATCATTTAAAATTTTTCTCCATTTTGCTTCCCAGAGAATGAATTGTGAGTCGCTTAGGATCATGGTTGCAAGAGATCGGATGTCAAATGGTGTTAAATCATAAATATTAAATGTCCCTTTCAAAAGTTGTTTGAAGTATGGAGACCCCAATCCATTATCACGAACGGCTTTCATCAGATCCCTGACGACTTCACGATCCAATCTCTCCCATTTTGGGTTTGCATCATGTGCATCATATGTCACTGGCATAGCTATGCCTTTTGGATCCATTGAAAGTGAATCCCCTTTCAATGCAAATTTCTTTATTTCTGTCCAGTCTGTTGGATCAAATTTTGGCTTGGCAGAGGCCTGTGCAGTGCCTGCCTCTGAAATTGTTTCCTTTGTTTTTGCTTTCTCTGCTGCTTCTTCTTTCTCAGGACCCACTTGTTTTGGAGGCTTCACTTCCTCGGGTTTTGTTTCTTTTTCTGTTTCTTTTTCTTTCTCTTTTTCTGTTTCTTTTTCTTTCTCTTTCACTCGCTGAACAGGAATCAGAGCTTGCTGAGCATCCTCAAATTTTTTTGAAACTTCCTTCTCTGGAAGAAAAATCTGAGAGAAAGAAGATGTGGGATCATGGCGAAATGCTGTTTCAGTGAACCTTCTAAAAAATTTGTTTATAAAGTCCTCAGATAATAAAAATGACGACGCTTGTCGTGCAAACTCAAGTGCCTCTATTCTCCTGGCAGGAATCCCTTCTGATGCTGTGATTCTGATTATATCTTCATCTGTGATTGACATCTCATGGTCCTCATCAATAACATCATCATCCTTCACCATTGGCAAAGGTTCTCTTGGCTTCTGTTTGAATCGCTGTTCTGAAGAAGTTGATTTTTTGTATGAAATTGGAAAAAAACGATGCAATGTGGGCACATCCTCCCATACCGATCCTTCGGTGGATGCAACTGATGATCTCCGTGCTCGCTGCCTCTCTGCCCTGCCTCTCGGTGACGACGGCACGCTGGCAGCTGCCCTCTGTGGGCTCGGAGTTCTCAAGTATCTTTTAAGTTCTGGAAAAGCCTGTAAAATCTGAGAAATTTTTGGACGCGCGCCCGTCCGTAACACCTCGGCAGCTGTCCCTGAATCACGGTACCCCGGCGATTCAAGGTCATAGCTGCTTGTGGGCGGGGTCGGGCTCCGCAGCCCCTGCTGCCTGGGGGTGGTGCCTTCGAGACTCTCCCCGCCTCGGCCACGCCCCGTCACCGCCCATTCCGCCCCTGCCCGTCCTGTCTGGCGTTCAAGGTCCGCCCCGTCATCTTCGTCATCGGAATCAGACTCCCCCCGAATAGAAACGCGCCCTGGGCTTCTACCTGCCCTTGCCGCGCATGCGCCTGAACCGGCCGCTGAGCCTTCTGGGGTTTGTAGTTCTCGGCTCGACACTTCCGCTCTCAGCGCGTCCCTCCCGGCGCTCCGCGACGCGATATTTTGAGCTGTTTCACTTCCCGTAGCTTGCGTCATCAGCGCGCGCCGAGCTGCCCGCTCTGTTCTCATCCCCCCTGCTCTGCCCGCGGCCCCCTCCTCCTCGCGGACCGCGTCTATATCTCCCGACGCACTCCGCGATCGCGCCCCGTCGCGTCCCGCCGCACCTCGACGCGATAGGTCAGATTCGGTCCCTGGCGCGGCTTCCATCCCCCGTGCAGCCTCGCCCCCCCGCTGCTCCAACGGCGCCTGACCCGCCTCTTTCCCCCTCCCGCTTGCTTCCCCCGCACCCGGTTTTTCCACGGGAAGGGAAAGGAGCAACGGCGACTGAGGAGAACATGGGCGCGGTGACCCCGGAGGAGTAAATGGACTCCTTGGTGGACTCATTCTCCCCTCCCCCTCCCTATACAAATGAGGGGTTTGTTCTGGGACTGCTTCAAAGAAAAGCATGTCAAATTCCTCCTGTTCCCTTGGATGTATTAAAAGTTTGGGTTTTCCTGGCACTAATTTTGTGGTTTCTGACCAGGTTTTTGCTGGACCTTGAAATACCTGTGTTCTTTCCCCTCCCCCTTCCCATTCCCTTGGGGGAGGTACCGACCTCGGAATTGGCATAGCTATGTCTCCTGGCTGTTTGCCAAACTCTCTCTGTTTGCTTGGCTGCTGTCCAACCCTGCAGCTCTCTCTATTATATTCTGTTATAACTTCTAACATAATTCTTCCCGCTGATAAAAGCTTTGCGGGTATTTTCTGCTTTCGTGTGGCCTTATCATAAAGATTTCTGTTTACTTCTTGCCAAAAACCTGGCTCAAAAAGAGACTGGGTCTCACACTGTGAATAATTACATTTGACCCATAACATCAGGGCTTCGAGCTCTTTATCTTTCAGCGCTGCATTATATTTTGATATCAATTCTTTTAGATTTTCTAATATTATTGTTCTCTCTTGGGAACTAGTTCCCCCCATCGCGCGGTGTGTTCTGAATTTCACAGGTCTTACCAAAATGAAACCTTCCCCCAGCTGTGGTCCGATTCGTTTCAGAGGTGTCCCGATCTCCGTCCAGCAGATATCAGGGTGACGGGTTCCTGGGCCCAGTGGAAAGCCGTCGTCTGGAACGAACTGGAGTGAGCTGGTGCTGTGGCCAGACAGGTGTTTCTTCTCCGGAGTTGTTGGCTTGGCTGTTTGATGTTCTGGGAGCTTTTTGATGTTTCTGCAGAGGTTGCTGCGACCCTTCTCAGCGTTCCTTTTCAGGAGTGCCAGTCAGGAATGCCAGGTGTTTCTGCACTCTCAAGGATGGCAGATGTTTCTGTCCACTCTCAGGGATGCCAGAAATTTCTGCGCACTCAGGGACGCCATTTGTCGGGGGCTTACCCCAACATTGAGGTGGTTTCAGGGTCCTTTGCTCCCCTGCACAGCTCCGAGCCGAGCCGAAGGAAGAGACGGAGTTCTCAGGTTTAGATTTTTCAAGGTTGCATACTTCGTTTATTGTTTCTTATCTTACAATTTTCTCGGAGTCCGACAAGATGTTCGCAGCTGCATGGATTCCTCACGTCTCCCCCCGAGCTGGGCTGTCCTTATCTTTTATACTAATTACTACGTATTTCTTATTTACTATTTCTTACCAATGTCTATCATTATTACTAAAAAGGTCATCTTTACTTTGACCCAATCCTCATTAACTACTTTGTGCCACGTCAATGCAGCAATGGAGTGAGGGAAGAAGAAGGAGAAGGAGAAGGAGACAACGCCCCAGATTCTCCATCTTGTCCCCATTCACTTCAATGCTAGAAACTTAAAACTATTATTTTCTCATTCTGTGATAAGCTAAACTACTATTTCTCACATTCTTGTGGCATGTAAACCTTCTCTCAGTGTAGGAAGTTTTTCCCATGGACAGAAATCAAAGCCAGTGTCTCTCTGAGCTCTGGGCTGGGGTCCCAGACCCCCCTGCCCAGGTCCCTGACCCTCCAGGGCAACCAAAAGAATGCCCTGGACTCCAACAGATGTCCTTAAGTTTCATTATGTGCCACTATCCTCTGGTGTAATAGATCATAGTATTTTCAGAGTTTCAATCCTTCCAATAATGAGACAAAAACATAAATAAAAACTTAATCACTTCATATAAGCAGTTGGATCATGAATTAAGAAAAGACAGAAGAATACACAGGCATTTGTTGAATTCTATAGACATGACAGAAGAAGCTTGCTTTTAAACATTTACTCTGTATGTCTTTACAATAATTTATATTTTGGCAATGAAATTTTGGCAAATGATAACAAACAGTTAAATGTTAAATGTTAAATATTAAATACATGCAATTAATAGGGTATCTTCTTTCAAGAGGACCACTTTACTAGATAAAATGGAAATTACAAATGATAGTAAGAAGTCATCTAGCTATATAATTATTAAATCAGCTCCTATCTACCACAGGATCATAATTACAGTGTACCTATATGAGTGTATGGGGGAGGAGTTACTACAAAGCATAAGCCAGAAAGAAACCCCAAATTCTCCATCATATCCTGCTACATTGCTGTTATCTTTAAAAACATTTGCAACAAACTTGGGAAAAGTCAGTGCTACAGAACTGCCTGAAGGCCCCAATTACATATCCATTGGTAGTTTTCTCAAAGAAAATAAAAAACTTGGAAAAAAATTTAAAACTATCTAAGGCTTTTGTATGGGTGGAACTGGGATTCAGACTGATTAAAAGCTATAGGTAGATCTACAAGTGCTTGGCAAAAGACTGGCACCTACAGCATGACAAAAGACATTGAAATTTTCCTATTCAGTGCTTTTGGAGATCTTAGAATCAAAATGTTGGCAATCATCATCTTCTTAAATAGTATATACACTAATCCAATTATATGATCTACTATTACCAAAGATCATAAAGTCCTACAAACTACTGTGAAAAAAAATTAACTTTATTCTTTCCAAAACCAGCACACCCTTGTGCAGGAAGAGCTTAGCATCTCATTTTCCTCACATAAACATTCCACAAAAATAGTTATAGGGACAGGACTTTTAGAAAGCTTACCAAAGAAAACGCAGTGCCTTATGAAATGTGTAGGTGGTATCTATCCAGACCCAGTCTGGAGTACTGGTACTACTCTCAAAAAAGGTCAGATGTGCCTGGCTTTTAATAATTCTTGTGCTAATAAGACAGGTTTTCAAAATATCATGGTGCATTCAAAAATCCTTTCTTTGCTGCTGAACCCAAACCTCTCACTTTGATGCTTGATTCTATTGAAGGATTAATTCTGGAATGGGAATGACAAGGCCACCTTCCAGTCTTTGTTTCACATTTAAGCTCCACAAAACTGTGTGTGCATTCATCCTTGTAAATCACCTTGTTCACAGTCATGCCTTACCTGGAGTACACAAGAAATCTAGCATGTCCGAAATGTTGGGAGTTGCTGGTGTAGGCAATCTCAGAACTTCTAAATTTTATTGGGTGAACAGTATCTGTTATTGAAAATGTTCTACCTGTAAAGCATTTTTTCACCTCAGGAAGAAATCCACAGTCCAGGTGACTGCCTCAGGTAACTGATGGGGAGCACTTCCAGCTTAAGCAAAGAGCAGCTTTTATTTTTGCAGCACAAGATTCTTCAACATGTCTTCCAGCTGTTTCAGTGACCTGATGCATTTCTTTTCATAAGCTGTGTGGTGAAATAATTGGGCAAGAAAATTTGTGTTCACCTTCTCATCTTTATGCTTAGATTGATACAGCACATTTAAACTTTTAAAACCATATTAAAAGGCCTGCAATGCTAAAATATAATGCAAAATTATCAAATGAAGAAATAGAGATGTAAAAACAGATGTGTAGAAGTCTCTGTTGATTTATAAAGAAGCTCTGCTTCACAGAGTGTTTCACTGGGACAGGACCAGTTAAATTAGTAAGTTTAAAAACTTTTAAAAGATGACTTTCTATCTGTAGGTTTTTCAGAGACAGGACATCCAGATGGCACTGAGAAAACACAATGATGAATCAAGCCTTTAGAATGCAATATTCATCACATTATCAGATATAGCAAGTTTTGCCAACAACTGGTATTCAACAAATTATTCTTGCAGTAGATGCAATTAAATGGACTAAATAGAAACTGTGGGGTACCTGTTAACAAGGTCTTCAGCTGCGGAGAACGTCTGGTTTTCTTTTCTTCCAAGGTTTATAAATCACAACACACAAACCCACCTGAATTTTGAAAGAGAATACTTCACAGGAAATATTTAGCAGAATAATCTGCTGAAGACAAAATTCTAGGGGGAAAAATTGTTTTCTTGCAGGAGTATATTTTGGTTGAATATTTCTGAACATGAATAGGAAGCAAGTATTTCTTTCTTGCTTAGATGATGCCTCTTTTTAAAGTAAAGTCCCTTTACTTTAAAATTTCCTTATTAATTTCTCAATTTTGATCTATATGACCACAATAGTTAGTGAGAGTATTTCTATCAAATGCAAAAGAGTAAATAAGATTTTGTACTGATATAAAAAGGTATTTTACCCTTGTCAACTCTTGTGTCACATAAAATAGTTTAAATTCATATTTTAATCTACTGTCTTCATTATTTTGTTTAAAAAATTACCTGAATATGAGTTACATCTCTTTTTATGGAATTTTATTTTAACACTTTTGTTTAAAAATAGCATATTTCAGGTCAGATTGATCAGTTTATTACAGTCACACAGTGTATAGAATACTTGTGGATGAAACTACTTGATGTTGTGGATTTTCTTAGTGTCTCATAATTGGATGTGAATTTCAGCTCTCAGAACTTTATCAAGATATCAGTTTTCCATTACAGAAAAATAATTGCTGCTGTCAAACACTAAATTGTGCCTCTGTTTGTAGACAAAGTACAGATAGGAATTTTATTTACATCATATGAGGCTACACAGACCCCATTTCAAGACTATCTGAGCAGGGTGTCCTCCCATCAGGGTAGACACAACCTGAAGCCTCCAGTATGTATGTATTGGAATGCAAATGCCCCTATGCAAGTCCTCCATAGTGTCTCCAAATCTACTATATCCTGTGGACAGAGCAAATGTAACAGAAATATGATAAGAGGTTATCATAGGTTGGCACAATTTTGTTTTCTGGTTAAAGAGAAATGTGAGATGTTTTTCCCTGCCCTAACTGTGGAGTGGTTTGGGGAAGGGGGGGAGGACAGGGACTTATCAAAAAGCTGGTCGGGATATTGGCAGCTAAGTTGACCAATGGGAAATGTCGATGCAACTTTGGAGGGGACATTTAAAACTAATCTGCTGTTGATCGACCCTCTTTCACTTTAGAATCAGCCATGAGGTAACATTGGAGGCAGCCGGGCCAGGCCTGGGTCAGGCCCTGCTGCCCCTCTGGGCGGCCGGGCTGGGCTCAGCCGGGCCTCTGAGGGCCGCTGCCCTCCCAGAGAGGGCCTGGGCCGGCTGAGCCCCTTTCCCCTGCTGCCGGCAGGGAAGAGAGGCGGCTGCAGCTCGGCAGTGCTGGCCACGTGCTCAGGGCCATGGCAGAAGGGGCCTAAATGTGGCCCAGCTTAATCACCACTGGCAGCAGAGAAATAAAGCCTGCAGCTTCATAACAACTCTGAGCCGAGCTGCCTTAGATTGAGACCGAGGAGTGGAAAAAAGGACAACTACCAGCTTCCTCCATCAGCACAGCTTTACAGTTTCTTCAGCCTCATGCAGCCTCTGGGCTTGCATGTTGCACTTGCATGTTGCGCTTGCAAGCCTGGGTGGATTTAACCCTTTCCTAGCAACATGGAACTTTTAAAACACAATTCTTCCTTGAGAGAAAGAAGAAAGAAAACAGAGAGTACGTAGAACAGACACCGAATGAAGTCAGTTAGATTAGAAGTGAAAGAACTGATAATATTGGAATAGGATTGAAGAAGTGGATATTTTTAACTGGACTTCTCTAAGGTAAATTATGGAGAAATGGACTGTTCTTTGTGGCATCTTAGTGCTGTTGGGCAGAATGCTATTCTAATCAAAATTGAGAACTGAAGTAATTAAGATTTATTTGGGAACTTTAAAGCCCCTGCTCCTGGGTTAAAAGGAGGTCTCAGCCTTTGAGACAAGGATGATTTTAGACTAGAAGAAGTATTTGTAAATAGTACCCCAGATACACTGAGAAGCTTTGCTGATAGAACGTCACAGTCTGCGAAAACTCTGGGCAGCAGCAGATGTGTGGCATTAGGAGCACTGGACTATTTTGTCTTGTGGCAAATGTCTTCATAAAAAATTTTAGAGAGACTCTTCTAAAAAAGTAATGAGTAATTATGTCTAAATAGTAAAACTGACTGAAAATCTCAAGTTGTGTCTATGTTGTTCAATAAGAAAGGTAATAGTTTGTAAGAGGAAAGAAGCGTGTTTTAAAGCGTCATTCTGTTTTAGTTTAAGTTTTCTTTTTCTCGACTTTTTTTTCTTTCACTCTTTTAGTGTATGTCAATAAAACTGTTTTTTGTTCATTTTTAAGCTTAAGCCTGCTTTGGTTTTTTCTCCTAATCTAATCCTCCCACAAAAAGGGAATAAATACTAAAACCCCTACAGAGATAAAGAAGGAAGACTCAGCAGTGTGGACAGAAAAAAACCAAACCAAACCAAACCAAAACAAAACAAAACCACCACAACAACAAAAAAAAAGAACAAAAAAAAAAAAAAACACCAAAAACCCCCCACAAAAAACCAAAAATAAAACAAAAAAAATGACCCAAAGCCCTAAAAATGCAGCTAGGCATTACCAAGAAGATAATGTGGTTGTGATTTCCTTTCAGTGTCCTAGAAGAAAAAACAAAGTGTTTTATTTTAACGGCTTCCTACTACTTAAAATTGCCTTACTTGAAGGAGACGATCAACTATTTTTTTCTTATTAAACCAGATTTAACCAACACTTCTGAATTCTTTTCTTCCCTTTATGTCCAGGTATCCTTCTCTCTTCCTTAGACACAGATTTCTCAGTGAAAGGGAGACCCTACATTTTGTCAAATCTTTTTCCAGCTACACCTTTTTGTGCAGACTGTGGGATACGAATGCACAGAAATCTTGAATCTGAAAGAGGGTAAGTTTGGCTATATGCAAAACAAGTACTATGGTTGACATAGTACTATGCCTGTTTTCTGTTTTTCTTTCTAGTTGGAGATAACAGAAAAAGGAATACCTTATTACGCATGAGTTAGTCCATAGTTCACTGTTAATCTGAGGTTTCCTTCATTTGCTTTTTAAATTAACACACTTTTAGAGGACTGCTTTGTTCTCCATAAAAGAAACATCCATGCTTTAAATATGACACCAGCCATTAGGTTTTTATCTCTCTTCCTTTCAACTAACTATGCTGTTACTAAAATCAGTTGAATAATTTCCATAATTAAAAGTAGTTTTACCTATAAGGTGATTGAGTTTAAGACAGTCACTATTTATAGAGAATTAATACATTTTATCTTTGAAAAAATGAATCAATCTATAAATTCCACTTCTTTCAACTGATTATTAAAGGAATTTAGATGTAAAACTAAGGAAAAATATCTAAACTCCTGAAGTTTATCACTGCATAGATTGCATCCAACCATAGATCTTTGGGACAGAGATTGAGCTAAAGAAGAAATAACAGTTAACAATATACTAAGAAAGATCATAATAAGATATTGCCAAATAATATAATCATAAGGTATCCTCATATAACTTCAGTTTTTAATTCAACTTTTTAACTTTAGGTCAAGGTAGCATATTAGAAACAGAATGTATCAGTTTGCTTTCTAGCCCACTGCTGTTACAATTAAAACATTAGGCAAGAAGAATTTTTCTTCTTGACAGGAGACTTATACATGATTATTTTAAACATTCTGGAATTAGTATTTCCCTTTACAGAAGAATAATAAAAATTTTGGTGGGTATAATTAACATACAAAGATATGTAGAATTCCAGGTATATGTTTCTACCTCTCTTCTGTTAATTGAGGTAACAACCATAAAAAAATTGTCTTGAATCAGATTCAGTGACAAATATTTCCCACCAATTTCAAATGACCTATCTAACACATCCATAGGAATGCATATTTCAATTTCTGTAGATGCTAAGGAAGTCTATGCAGATTATTAATTCTCAAATTGTTAATGTATACTTTTCAAGATTAGGAAATCCCACTTCCCTCATATTATACTACTGCTCAGCTGGAACAATTTCATCTTTCTTTGCAGCATCCGGTGCTAACTGCTGCTAGACAGAATGTTGGACTGGTAGGGCGTTGGTTTGTTCTGCTGTAGCCACCAATATGTTGAGATACCATTGGCTAAAACATACAAGCAGTCAGATCAAGAGAACAGCTTGGATTACTGCATTTCTAACTGAAATAGACTTACTGGAAAATGTAAACAAGTTTTTATATGTTTTATATTTGAAACAAGTGTTTATATGTTCTGTTGCCTGCTACTCCCTAATCTGACTGAGAAGTGAGAATGGCACAATGAATAATTTAAATTAAGAGAAGAGGTATGGTAACAAACAAAACTGCACCATGCTTAATTTATGTCTTTGAATCATTAAAAACACAATATTGCACCTGGTGTTTATTTCAATCAGGACTGAAAATCCTCCACCTACTTTCTTTGCTGTTTCAGTTATACAGCTCACTGATTCTTAAATTTTAGAAAATCAATCACTGAGGTATTGATTTAAAAGAGGTATAAAAATCAAAGCTGAATGAACATATCTGACTTGTTCATAATGTATGGTCAGTGTTGGAGAAGAAAAATTGTGAAATAACATGGTGGTGGAGAAACACTTGGACTGTGACTTGAATAAAAGAGATTATGTTGGCAACAAATCAATGATACAGCGACGCATTCCATTTCATGCCTTTTGCAATAGACAGATGCAGAAAGGTAGTGTGGATGATTCAATCCCATCAACATTCCATTTTCTAAGCTGGGAAGGAGAATAAAATGCAGGCAACCTCTGAAAGAAAATTACATGTTTGGATATGGAACTGTAATAGTTATCTATCTTCAAAACCAAGTTTTGTTTGGAATTGTACACTGGCTGCCCACTACATTTGATGAAGACGTATTTTCACAGCAGAAAGACTGTACAATAGTGAAATGCTTGCCAGAATTAATTACCTACAGAAAATAAGAAATGGCTTGCTTCACTAGCAGGCTACATTTCTTTATTAAGCGGGAAAAAAGTCAGACTGGTTTTTCTATGTAATCCTTCTCTTTCATTATTGTCACTCTGCCTCTTTAAAATTTTGTACCAAGACAAGCTTTGGGCAGGATTTTATGCAATGAGTAAGAGATGAGTTAGAAATGAGGCAATAAACCATGAACATAGCTTAGAACACATGACCAACTCCTGCTCTAAAGACATCTTCCCCCACTCTGTATCCGCAAGTGTGATGAATTGAGAATAAGAAGAATCTGAGTGACAGAAGAAAGAAAAAGAGAAAAGTTTGGTCTCATTTAAGTTTGTTGCCCCTGTAAAAGAACTGCAGTAAATAAAAATGTAAGAATATGACTGAGAGCATATCTGCCGTAAGTGACATAAATTTATTATTTAAAGCATAATATTCTGAATAGAGAGACAAGAAATTCAGCAAATCGACTTTTTTTCTATTTGTAAGAGGCAGCTTTCTTATATAGCTTAGAGCATTGCAGAGAAATTAGCAATAATATATTGCTGAATAACACATGCCAAATAGTTTGAGAAATGTTCAACAGCTAGGTATTTAAAAAGAAAAGCTGACTTATAAGATTTCTTTTCTTTACTTTGGTAAATTAGCAAAAGTACATAGGCCTTTTAAGAAATAAAAGTATTTTCCATCCCAAAGAAAGAAAGAAAACAGTCTCCTGAAATCCTGTGTACTCCAGGAATTTCCTTAAAATAGAGTGGTAAGCATATGGGAAGTCTTTACTGCAAAAATTAATCTGAGGTGAGCTTGCAGAATCTCTGCTAAAAAGTGCTTTAGAGACAAATTAAGGAGTTACAAAAATACATAAATATGCTATTCAAAAGTCCATTTTGTGTTTTTTGGGGTTATGTGGTTTGTGTGGTTTAGTTTGGTTTTACTGGTGTTTAGTTTTCTTTGGGATTTTTGGGTTTCTTTGTGTGTGTGTGTGTGTGTGTGTGTGTGTGTGTGTGTTTTTCCTTTTCTTCCTCGAGCAAGAGAAAAGGAAGCAAAAATTCTCAATTAAAAGAAATAATAGCTTGGAGTGAAGAGCATAGCACACAACCTAATTTAATTCTGACCCAAAGGCAGCAACATCAACCTTTTATTTCAGAGATATTTCCTCTCAGAAACTTATAACCTTGAATGGTAAAGGAAAAATCTGCCAAGAAGCTTCAGTTCTGCTAAAATGGTGGGAATAAGGCTTGTAATATTCATTCTCTGTTTTAAAATAGACATTGGTATTTGTCCCTCATTCTAGGAAATACTGCAGCGGTGTCTTTGAGAAAATACAAACCAAGTGGTTTAAAACTTCACTACATATTGCTACTTCTGATTTACACTGTCTACAACAAGAATAAAAGAACTCCTATGAAATTATAGGCATTTTTACTTAACACATTTTTACATGATGTGGAGAAAAAAGTTAATTTCTAAGCAGTGCATATATCAAATACAATAACATAAAATTCTTGCAGTTGGGTAGTTTTAGCTGTATCACTCTAAACTGAAATTTCTCAAATGGAAAGCAAGAGAGTGTTCCTCTAAAACTGAGGCTTTTCAGTTCAGGAAGACAAATCCCAAAATCAAAAAGTTTCCTTGAAACTTTTCTGTTTTCTAATGATGTGGACATCTTCACTAGTGAGAGAACAGCTTCTGATACCACACACTGCTGGATGAGCTTCCAAGTGGCTACATGCCAGGTACAGGAAGAAGCTTACAAAATAATAAAAAATAAATAATAAAGTAGCCTAAGCAGCCCATATGCTTGAAGTTTGGCCAAACTATAAGGAACTGCAAACACAGACTTGTAATGGGAAAATGTCAGATAAACCTAACTACAGGCATCACCACCTGTGTCGTCAAAAAGAATAAGAACATAAATGAAAGCTGCTACAACTAGAAATCCTTTCTGATTGAAAAACATTATATAACACTGCTTATTATTTCTTCTTCACATGGAACTCAGTATAACAATTTGGCTGACATTTTCTGTGTTATTAAATTTGACAGTTTGCAGGGACTGTCGATGAGTAAACCCTGTACTTGCTCGCAGCTCCATACTGGGATCTGAAACAGGATTGGCAGCCTTAGTCTGAGAAGTAGGAGCTACACGATGATGAAGTGCAGATCGTACTTTGGTAGCATTTGGTAAAATCTGCCATTCTTCAGGAAGTCCTTGTGCTATAATGTCTTTTTTCCCCCCTCCATCTATAAATCAAGTCCTCACAGAACTAGTCAAGGAAGAAAAACCTCTAGACCTGCTTTGCTGTGAACTGTGTAAACCCCACGTGATACAGCAACAGAGGGAAAAATTCCCGCTTGGCCCTTTAAGATCTTTGAAATGTTTTAACACTGACACTACAAAAAAAAGACTGTTGCCATGCTTTTTAATAAGAAATATGACCACTCTGGCCTTTTGATAAGCTAACTAAATAAAAATAACATTAGAGAATTGTTACCCTGGTTTTTCTGAGTTTCTTTATTAGCCTTTTGATTTTCATAAATGGAGTCAGATCTTTTAGTTACTGTAGAATATTAGAGCAGGTTTTCTACCTTTCCCACAGAAGTAATATAAACAAACCCTTTGTTTTTCATTCTTTGTCCTTTGTTTGCATATTTCTAACCTGAAAACAATTGTAACTGACAATTCGCCTGGCCACTGAGGCTGAGGGGTGGAAACCCCAAAAAGCCAATCTTCTGCTAGACCCACAAATGTATAAAAGTAAAAGAATAAACAAAGGGGTCTCTTCTCTCCGCTCTTTCAGCTGGGAGCTGGATCAGAGGAACCTCTGCGAAAATCTCTTGTCTGTGTGTGATTTCTTTGTGTGTCTCGATGACAGAGAATCACTAATAATAGTCTTATAACTGTTGTGAAACTTTTATCGTCTTCGTATTGTTCCACCAGGTAGCTCTTTCCCTGTCATTGCAACAATTTCCACCCTACTTACATATTTTTTTAATTATTATTATTATTATTCCTGGTTATTTTATAACTTTTCTAGGTTACATCCTATTAACTGTTAGACATACACAGCATATTTAAAAATTAAGATGCATTTTTTTGCAATTGACTTGTTACAAATAGAAAACAAGTAGAAGTATTATAAATACTTCAATATCTTTAAACAATATTTTACTGTAATTAATTTAGAAAATATACACAAATTAATTTAGAAAATATATCCTACAGTCAAAAGGCTTGATCCAAAAAACCACTTTTGTCATTTATCTGTTGTTCTTTTTGTGTATTCTCTAATTTGTGTTTTGTTGTGCATTATTTGGGTTTGTATTGAATTTCATTTTTATATTGGGTTTTGTAATGGCTTCTTCTGTACCACCCTGTTCCCATGGAAAATGTACCATGAGATTTGTCCCTGCTCCTTTTCCCCTCCCATCCTCCCATGCTGGAATGTAATCCAACTCTGTTCCAGTCCCACCTTGTCCTTGATTGGGTAGTGGCTTGTCCCTAACTCTAGCCTCTTCCCCCTGGGTAAAAGCCCTTGGGATCATGTGGAAAAATCTCTCTTGGCTCTTGGGACGGGGACAGGGATGGACTGGACTGAGCTCCGGACCTTGCCAGGGCAGGACGCCAGAATAAAGCTGTAATTCCCCCCGGACCAAGGGCAGACCCTTTCCTTTTGCCATCAATGGATGTCTGCTCTCTCTAAAGGAAAAGATTTGCAGCCCCTGGGATCTTTAAGAACCTGAGGGAAAAATCCTTCCTGCTGTGGTTTCTCTCTCAAGCTAGCCTAGGCAAAAATGGAGTCGGGGCTCCAGGAGAGAGAGAGAGACACATCAATGTTTGATTGCTTTTACTTTTACTGCTGTGAAACACTACCAGGGGAACACAGAAAAAGGAGAAACAAGTAATGTTCAGAAGGACTTTAGCCATTAACTGATGATTTCCCCCTGCTCTTCTGCTGACAGAAGTAGCAATGCCAACAGTAGAGAAAAGAGTGCTAAGAATAAAACTGAAGTCCTTGCAAGTTATACTTCTCAAACTTGTAAGGGAAAAATGGATTGACTATATTGGAATTCAATGCAGTACCTAAATAACATGTAACTGCTTCGCATTTCAAGAATGCTTCTGTTGAGGGCATGAAGGTGCGTGCAAGCATTTATCTATGGACAGGAAGAGTAAACCTTCGGAAGAAAAAAAAAAAACAAAACCCAGAAAAATCTTTTCAAGAACTCATATTTTTAAGTAAGGTATACTAGCCACCCTGTGAGAGAAAGAGAATTGCAAAAGAAAGAGGGAAGTGCACTTGAGAGTCAGGGACAGACTGAGACCAGAAGAGAATGCAAAAGTGAGACCTGTTTGAGGACAAGAGAAGAAAAATCCACTACCAGTGACAGAAATAGCCAAGGTTTCAGACAAGGCCATATGCCATAACACTCTGCAGCATATTTACTGAATTCTTAAGGTCCTGATTACCACAGGTGAATCTGAGCAAGCAAAAGATAAGGGAATGAGGAGCACATCTGCAGAAGTCCACAAAGAGTGGGGCATCTACTAAAAAAGTTAAGAAAACAGTATTTCTTAAAACCTTAACCCCTTCTGGAGTAGCTACTCTGAAGAGAACTGGCTCAGTTCTTTCTTCCATAAGATAAGATAGATTTTATTTCTACCAAAAAATAGCTGAGTTGGAGGTTGCTGTGTAAGACCACAACACTGAGAACATTCAGCCTCTATAGCCTTCAAAGATTACTGCTCCATACAGTGCTGAACAATCTGCTCTGTACTGGAAAGACCTCATTGAAAGAATATATTGTCCTGTGTCTATGCTGAATATCAAGTGGTTGGAGTTCACAAGATGTGGGAGTCTAAAAGTGTGTGACTTCTGACAATAGAAGTTCTTTGCTGATTTGTATCAGAGAAACAGAAACACAGGAATACTGAGAGGAAACAGTGGGTAGGAGGGGTTGGGACTTCTTGCTTCCTTGGGAAGGAAGAATGGCAACAGCCTCAGTTCGGGGGAATAGTGGCTTGAGGCTGAAGCTGAGGCAGGGAAGGCAGTGAAAATGTGTGTGGAAGAACAGTGTAATGAACAGAGTTCACAGACTTCTGAAAGCAGCATTGTGGCTGGTTCCGTCCCCACTCCAGGCAGGAGATGACCTCCAGCTAGCTCAGGTCAACACAGCCACAGAAATGTTCCCAGTCAGGGGGGCATGCAGGCTATTACCTGCTGGGTCAGCTTCCCAGCAGCTGGACTCAATAGTGTCGTAACAGCAACGGCAGCAGAACAGAAAAGGCTGGCTCTCAGCTTTGCAGGTTAAAAGATGTTTATTAGCTCAAGAGCTGAGGAGCAGAGAGCTCCGAGAGCTGCAGAGCTGAGAGAGTTTGAATCTCCCTCCTCCACCTTATAAGCAGGGGAGGGGTTCAAGGGAGGTTACAACAAGACAACAAATCAGGGGATTCAGGGGGTAACAAGGTGTGCCCACCCCCAAGCCCTGGACCACTAAAATCCAGAGCTAAAGGAATTCCCCCCAGGTGACCTATCACCTGAAGCCCTCTCCCTGAGATTTTGCAATCTGGGAGGGACCCCTGGAGTGATAGACAGGCTGCCCCAGAGCGAGGGGGGGCAGAGGGGATGTTACAAGTCAGGTGAGGAGTGGGAGGACTGACACAAAACACCTTATTATACAGACAACACAAAAAGGGTTACAACATTGGGGATACAGTGAAATGAACCATAACATAAACTTCTTATAAAAACCTAATAAAACAGTTCTGCACCACCACACAGCATGAGTGGGTGTAGACGGCAAATGCAGCCTAGAGAACAAACAGGAATTAGAAGCTGCGAACAGTGGTAGACCTTTAATCATATATGGTTTTACAGTGGGTGCTGCCATGGACAGATAGAGGGACAGGTCCTGACCAGAAAGGTCCCCTCATAGCTCCTGGGCCCCTGTCCCTTAAGAAGCTGCACCTGTCTTGGTAGTGCTCTGAAATTGGCATTAATATGATGGAAAGGTAAAGATGCAAAAAGGGGAAGGGTGAAAAAGTGCAGAATGATGAAGCAAGAGGTGTTGGTATGGAGAGAGTAT
The DNA here is from genome assembly GCF_015227805.2 of Hirundo rustica. Classification (NCBI taxonomy): domain Eukaryota; kingdom Metazoa; phylum Chordata; class Aves; order Passeriformes; family Hirundinidae; genus Hirundo; species Hirundo rustica. The sequence continues at coordinate 17,838,838 of NC_053453.1, read as the reverse complement.
ACAGAAAAAGATGTAAGATTGAAAAGAGGAAAATTTCAGAAAAAGACAAAAGGAGATAATAGAAGTTTTGATCTGTTCATTTAGCACATTGTGAATTCAAGATGCTATTCTGTTAACAAGCTGCTAATCTGATGATATAGCAGCAAGGCTGAAAGCTAGATATGGCAGGTAACAAACACCTCATTTTAATCTTTGAACATGTCTCCAAATGGAAGAGTCAATTTATGCACTTTAAATATAATTTCTCATATAAATAAAAATTACTTTTATGTCTGAATATATTACTCTTGACATGCCCAAACTTCCTTTTCAGTGTCAGCTGTGACCATATACTTCTTTATCCCTCAAGTTATATTGTAAAGGAGGTTATGGTTTTTTTGGGTCCTATCTAAATATAAAGAGGTTTTTAAAGCAGTTCCATGGTTTTTATTTGTAAGATAAATAAACTAAATAGATATTCATTATGTCAAATTATTATACACAGACTCACATCAATATTTGATTATTAATCTTTGCCACAACAAATAAAATTCCTCTACAGATAGCCATGAGTGTTGTTGCAAGTATATATTCTGGCTTGACTTAATAATCACAGATATTTTATTTCTTTATCCGAAATTTCAAGTTGTGTATATTTGTTCTGAAAAAGCAAGAACTGTACGAGGCATTTAGCTTATACTATTTGAAAGGTATCAACTGTTTAAATGACATTTTCACCTTCAGCAAATACATCTCTGCCTGCAAGAAATAGTGATGCTATCAGACTGCAGGCAATCTATGATACAGTCATGTCACAAATAGGTGTCAACTCTTATTACATTCTCAAGTATAAATTCTACTTATCAGTTCCCACATAGTTGCAGATGTTTTAACAATTCCATTTTACCATGATTGCACCAAGGCTCAGCCTCAAATGCTTTATGATATATTTGTAGGAGCTACTGTAGATTACCAGATTCGAGAGCACTATGTGTACTTTGTAGCCATCTGGAAATTTTTATTTCTAAAATATATTGAATTTACTAGTAGTATATTGTCCCAATACCTGGATAAATGAAGGTAATAATTCATGATTCTTTAGATTCTGGTTTACTCCATTACAAAGAAATACCTTGTTACTTGTAATATTTTTTCAGGAAAATGTATTAGTCGTGCTATGATGACTAGTAAAGTTTCTGGCTAATGCCATAACCCATACAAGTTATTAGAAATATTTTTAGTAAAAATTATTTTGGAAAATAAAAAAGAGTTTATACACCTGTTCTATAGGGTGAAAAGAAGCAATAGAAAGAGATAAATTCCATTCTTCCCATAGGATACAACTTGCTTGACTATTTCCTGACCAAACTCTACAGTAGTTGTTATTTATTACTTAATGATCTAATAGTGGTACCAGTACCACATGAAACGACCTAGAATATTATTATTTTGAGGTGACTGAATGCAACTTTTCCACAGAGCAGAAAAATAATGAAAAATAAAACAAAAAAACCCCACCCCCACCCCCCCACCAACAACAAAACAAACACAAAAGGAAAAAAATGTGTCTTTGGTCAATGCAGCCACTCAAATAAGAATCTTAGTCCAAAGGACCAGCAGACAAAAAGTTTGCTTTGTTTGAAATTCTTTTTAGTGGTTGGGGTTTTTTTTGTTTTGTTTTTGTTTTTGTTTTTGTTTTTGTTTTTGTTTTTGTTTTTGTTTTTTGAGAAAATCGCTTATCTGACTGGTGATAGGACCAGCTAATTCTGTGGGCATTTCTTATTTTGACTGAAGATAAAAATACTATTTGGAATAAGGAGCAGAACCCCTGCTTGGCCTGAAAGGACTGCTTATCTCCTCATGTGTTCCTGCCTTGCCTTTTTATTGCCCCTGACCAAGCACAGGCATAGAGTCACACAAAACAACACAAAATTACATTAATCCCTTTCACTATCTACAAGCACCAGAGAGAAAAAAAGTCACTTTAATAGTATCACTGTTCATAGGCAGTAAAGTAGCTTGAGTGTAGTAAAAGGTGTGTCATCTCTTTCAAGACAGCCAGTGTCACCTCCAGAATCATTCCAGGTCATAGCTGTTTGAGGAGAGTGAGAAAACGTAAAGGATATTGCTGAACCAATACCTTTGCATCTTCTACCATCAAATGAGAATACTCAAGAAATTATATTTTGCCATATATCAAGGTACTGTCAGTAGAATTTATTATTTCACAAAAGAAAAAAGAGCTCCAAACTTCCAAAGCTGCAGCACGATATATAACATTTTTATAATGCACCATGATTATCATTAATAGTTTATTACTGCAACATTGTATTTTTCATGTCACAATGATTATATGGCCTGGAAAAAATTGCCTTATTTTAGATAACTTTAAAAGTACTCAGCATTGCATGCTTGAACAAAATATTAATGATCACCTGCACCTAAATTTTAAAGGGTTCTATGATTAATAATATCAATTTTGATGAATGTGATTAACACTAACAGGTATCATTTGCTTATATAATAGGTGTTAAAATTATGGGGTGCTAAATCAGACATCTTTAGTGATCAGACAAATTAAATTCATACTAGAACACATCACTGAAGTTTTAGCTAAAACCTGAGTTTAAAATTAATAGCAGTGAAATCTCAGACTGTTGCTAATTTCAGAAGGCTTTTTGCTCAAAAAACATGAAGGGTACAATTATTAGCAGACAATGCTAATTCTTCCTTTTTTTCTTTGATTGAGGTGGAAAATTCCTGAGAGATCAGTTCACATCTACAGTGGAACAGTAAAATAGTCCCCTCTTACTTTACAGCAACAACTTTGATTATAGTTTTAATTCATTCTTCCAAAACTCAAAAACCTTGATAATACACAGGCCTAAGGTTTCAATATATAGTTTTTCTAAATTTTATAATTAACATATTCTCCCATAATTTAATTTCCTGCACATAAATATTAAATTATCAATCTTGAAAAAAAAAAGTTACAAAATATTGATAGAAAAAATATTAGAAAAAGAAAGACAAAGCTGATTAAAAAAAAAAAAGAAGCAACAAAACAAAACAGAAAAACCCAATAAAATATCCAAACTATTCTCATTTTTCTTTTATTATTCAGAAATTCACTAGAAATCTCTTGGTGCTTTAAGGAGATGAGTTTAATGTACATGCAACTCCCAGAGAGAACAGTCCTTTTCTCAGGCAAATTTTCTAATGAAGTAGCAGATTTCCTAATGAAGTAATGGAAGATTTCAGGATGTGACTTGCTTCATGAGCTGCATGTGTTTATGAGGGGAAGGAAATGTCTCCCCCTTCACGTGGCCGGTGCATTTACATTGTACAAGAGCAGGGAGAATGCATCTCCTCCCTAGCAGCAGAATGAACTTTTACCATAAGAGATACTGAAGGCTTGTAAAAGACACTGAAAGCTTGTGATTTCTGACAGCAGAGTTCCTGTCTGCGTCTGTTCATTTGTAGACAAGTTTCAGACATGGCAACAGATGATGTGACAGAAAGTCTGTTGGGGAGCCTGCCTGCCTGGGCCAATTGTGCCTAATCCCTGTCTGAGGCAGTGAAGGAAGTGAAGGATAATGGTATTTAGATGTCCCCTTCTGCAGGAGAAACTACCTCTGTTTTGAGCTAGAGGCTAGACAGAATGACCCCCAGAAATCCTTTCCAAACTTTTTGTTCTATGATTCTGGTACAGATGGATTTCAATGATTTTTCTGGGAAATATTATTTTGTAACTTTCTCATCCCAGCGCAACAACTGAGGAAAAAAACCCAAACAAACAAACAAACAAAAACCTTTTGAAAGTTGGCTAGCTGATTTCTTCATATATTTATTCAAAAATGCAAATCAAATACTAATCTATAATTTTAATTCAGTTGAGCACACCCAAATCTTGTCAGAAATGAGTGATAATGCAGTACAGAGTAAGTACATACTATTGCTCATTATCTAAATACTTGAACTGGAACAAATATTTCAAAATTCAAATAAAAATTGGGACAATACAGTTAAATAAAGTGCTTTTTGCATCAGTAGGGTCTCCACAGTTAGTCTTACTATTTTGGTCCTGAAGTCCTGTTTCAAAAGATATCTAAAATAAAAAGAATTCTTGAATTTAGCATCTGTAGGGAGGTGAATTATGAATAGACCGTACTCCATGTAGAAAGATTAAAAATAATTTTTAGGCTTTTTTTTTCATTTATAAAACTGGAATAAAACAGAAAAGGAATAATTTCAATACATACATTCTTCTTCATAATTACTTCAGGACTTAAACTTTTTAACTGAAAATTTGCAAAAACTTTTCTTCTAATTCTGTCTGTCTAAATATAGTTCAGGAATTTTAATAGGAGGCCCAATCTGAAATCCATAGCTTTTTCTGTCTCTCAGTGTTTCCAGAAGCCTTATCTCTAAGTTGTCTTCCCAGATATTATACTTTGCAATAGACACTACATTGGCTAATAAATACAAATGCTTCAGCAAAATTCTGTATTGATTTCTAGTAATTTAAGGTATATGGGAATTTGGAAATGTCTATAAATACCTAATTATTAACTCTTTTTATGCAGGTATTGATGTCACAATATTGACAGGACCAGAAGCTAAATGGAAAAAGAACAATTTTTTTATATTTCTTGCTGAAGAAGAAAACAGTTGAATAAAATTCTTAGGTTCACCAAATAATGGTGTGGTGGGGTTTTTTTGTGTGTGTGGGGGGGTTTTTTGTTTGTTTTTGTTTTTGTTTTGTTTTGTTTTTTGGGGGGGTGGTTGGTTGGTTGGTTTTGGTTTTGTTTTGTTTTGTTTTAATTATTAACTTGATTTTGATCTATGGCTGATGGAGGTTTGTTTAATACATCGCTTAGAAAGAACTTTCAGAGATGTGGAGATTGTCACAATAATATCTCTATGTTCCTTACATGCTCTTTTCAAGAGTAATTCTGAATTCACAAAGATTGATAGGTTTCTTTGCTAGCTTTTTCTTTTTCTTTTAAATCAGTCATATGACATTTGAGTAAAAAAAAAAAAGCTGCAAAGGAAAATTTTTTAAAGATAAACTACTGTACAAAGAGATGAATTACTGAATGTATTTACTAATTTTAGCAATACATATGTATAATTCACCTATGATATGTAATTTTTTGCATTCTATCACATTTATATTTTGATTTGAATATAAAATATTTAATATATAAAATATATATGTTTTATAAGTCAATAATATCTTCACTATTCAGAAAGTAGGAAAACCTCACAAGAAAAAAGTATAAACTCATAGAGAAAAAAATAATTTTATATGAACCTATTGTATTCATAGTGGCTGAAATGAAGCCATTCTAATCTCATAGACAGATATATAAACTTAATATAAATATAAAATATTAGTAGAACAAAATACTCTCTGCAGAGAAAACAAATTTTATCTTTTAAAAGTCAGATCAAGATAGGCAGATTCCTTACACTGGGTTAAATACAGAATGATAATTAACTCTCCACCTAGCAAATTTCCTAGAGACTATATTTTAACCTATTCAGTCTTACTCAATTTAGACCATTTTATCTGTTTTGGAGTTAGAGAAAATAAGAGTGCTTTTTTTAAATTCACATAAGGAAGTTTACTAATGGATTAGGTATGGACAAACATATAACATCTTTGTTTTTTTAGAAAAGTCTGAATCAGCAAGCTGTCTTATAATGCATTGCTGAGGCCAATATGAAGACACATTCAACATGGAAATTTAGAGACCATTAAATATTTTAACTGTCCCCACTCTGTCATGACTGTACCAGCTTGTGCTGCAAAACTTTGTTCTGATGTGCAATGAAAATGCAGTTTAACCAAATTTCACCAGATTGATTTATGTAGAACACACCCACAGACACAGTTGTACATTAGAGTACATCAAACACTATGTCAAAAAAAAGGGGAATAAAATTTCCTATAGACTAATTCTCAACACTGCTTTAGGTGTAGAAAAGTACATCTTGTTAATGTGCAGTATTTTGCACTGATGCATAAGTTAATATAAGGGGACAGAAATATATTTTCCTTGTATACAAATCTGAAATGTCAGAAGTATCATCCTTTAGCTGATCCAGCATACTGTGAGAATCAATCACAATAATGTCTCTACAATCTCTCTTCTACTGTAAACATAGGTCCCAGCCAAATGCACTTCCCTTTTGCCTATTCAGCAATGTTACTGAAAATACCATTCCTCCCATAGCCAGAATAATGATAATTTTACTTTTTTAGTGAAATTTTCATCTGTGTTATAGCCTTTTTAGTTTTTTGTTATTCATCAGACACATTATGTTTCACTTACAGTTCCATAGTTGCCATCATCTGGCTTCAGACTTTAGAGCCCCATGGTCAATTCATGTGAAATATATTTTATGTCAAATCTCTCCTCAGGAGCTGGAAAGTGCTGCAGGAAGGAAGAAATGCTGAGAAATAATATTCTTTGCTTGAAAATTCATGTTGTACTAGATTGTTTCAAAGTTTGGGGGTTTGTGAGTTTTTGATTTATTATGAGCCAAAAAAGATTAGCACTGTTGAGCCTGCAAAATTATCTGGGTTTTGAATTTGAAGTTATGCTTTCTAATTTGAAGTTACGCTTTCTAATCACTTTGAAACATAGTTCACCCAGGATATTTACAGAAGGCAATCTTTTTACTTTGTTGGCTTCTCCATACTATTGATCCAAGTTTCTAAACATAATTTTTGTTGCACAGCTCTATCAAGGACCATTTTGAAAAATTCTAAGACAGAAAAATATTTCCTAATTCCTTTTTTTTTTTTTTTTTTTTTTATTTTTTTTTACCTCTGATTTGCCTTAAAACTCTTCTCTTATTTTTTGAGAATTCTACTTCCTGTAGTCCTATAAACAAGGAAGCAACAGACACATCAGATGAGTTTTAAAACAGCTCTAGCTTTCAAAACTGAGGGTTGCTCTCTAATTGCATTAGTATGGAATTTTTTTCTTAAAATGGTGATTTTAATGGAAGCATTTTTTCTTAAGGCTTCTTCTCCTGACATCATTAGTGAATATAGCTTTGCATACATGAGTCTACTTTTCTGGGATTTTTTTTGCTCTTTTTTTAGGCAGCTAGGTTAAAGATTACACATTCAACATTTTGTCCAAAACAATAGATTTAATGACATGAACATGTCAAGGACAAAGCATGAGCTACTTTTGTTACTAATCTTGTAGAATATACATTAAGTCTTTTGCAACTCAGGAAATAATGGAATATTTCAGAACTTAAGTGCAACTTTTAGGAATGGTTGTATGAAACAAGAGCAAATATCCACCTAGAAAAGTACCCTGTGCTTACTGCAGCAAGTGGAAACATAGCTAGAAAATTAATATAAAAATGGGGTTTGTAAAGAGTAATCTTTTCCCCAGCAGACTCTCTCTCAGCTTCCAACAGCTTTCAGTATTGGCATCTCCTTAGTTAAAATTTCTATTTATAACTTGGCATTTAAAAGGTCTGTAAGGACTTTTAAACCATAGATATCTCTAATTGCTTTTTGATTTAATTTGTACTTTTGACTTTCATCCTGTGGCAATTTAATTCTGCAGTTTAATTTAGATAATAATAGCATGATGGGCTTCAGCAAAATATTCCCTAAATCCCATTCTGAGATCTCCCTCAGCATCTTTTACTCACCTATAAAGAGTTGGTAGATGTCCTGTGCTAACACAATGAGTTTCCTTTTTCCAGTAGATTTGGTATATCAAAAGCCTGACCTTTCAATTTAACCCATCTATATAAAATATTTTGTGTCTGAATATAATCAGTACCAGATGAAAATATTTCAAAACAGACCTGATCAGAATTTAAATGATAAAAAGTTTCATATTAGGGAATTTAAACTCCAGAATGGAATAATTGATTTTGATCCAGAGGGGAAAACTGTAGCAAAACATTGAGAACACACACTTGAAATAAGCATGACAGTCTAATGCCTGGCTTCCAATAAATGTAAAGATTGAAGGAAAGTCTCAGCCCAGGTAAGTATAATAACTGTAAAGAAATTTCTGTTTAATGTGTTTACTACTTTCTTTTTTAAAATATATTTTCAAAGGTCTTAGGTCAGTCCCTGATTATACGGTAGATATTAGGATATAAACTTTCCTTTCCAGTGGTTTAAAGAATTTGAAGATTAAGCTCTTTATTGACAGATTGTTAGTAAAAAATGTAGACTGAAGATGTTACTTACTAAAGACTTCTTAACAATCAAATTTTAATCCTTAGGGCTTTTGTTGTTGTAGTTGTTAAGTATTTACTAAAGAATGTGCTAGAGAATTAGTGTTGAAGATGGAATTTTTAAGTGGAAAATGGAAAATAAAACAGAAAATTAAATAACTGCATGGAATTCATGCTCTTCCAAATATATATATATATATATACATATATATATATATATATATATAATTTAAATGCAGAAAGTAGTGAGACAGAAATTAAATAATGAAACATGTATTTTCTTTTTTAGCTCAAATATCATAGATTTAATCACAAAATTAACTGTTGGAGAATGCTGGTTATCTTTTCTTATGTTTCCCACATTTTTTATGTTGTCCCTTTTACTTTAAAATAACTTCCAAAGTAAAATTATTTTCTCACTTTAGTTTTCAGCTCTAAGTTCTTGTGCCTTTTTTATTTTTCTATAGGAAAAAGAAAATTCAACATAAAATCACCTCAGTAACTGCTTATATAAAAGAAAAGCTTAAGAGACTTTATTTGCAGCTGGGTTTTGCTGGGTTCATAGGTAGTATACTTTAGTATACATTTCTGTGTATCAGAAACAGGAAGATTTGTTCGTTTCTCTTTTCCAAAGTCTATCTAGAGCCCAGTACCAAAGACTTCTTTCATTCCTAGACCAGGGCTCTGAAGAGCACCAGTCTCAGGGCCGGCCTGGGCTCATCTCAGCCGAAGTCGGACTGTTTCCAGCTCCATCCTCAGGACCAAATACCTGCTGTCCCCTGAGCCTGGTCCTGAGTTCTGCCAGTGCCCCCACAGGAAAGGTCCAGCAGACCCAGGGGTCCTTGCCCAAAGAGCCTGGGGAGGCTGCAGGGCCACACTCATGCTTAGCTGGGAGGAGCCAGAAGGCGGGAGCCCAGGGTAAGGAAGTAAACTCAAGCACATCCAAAAGCTGAGGATGATGGGACCCTCACCAGCAACTCTGCATTTCTCCCAGGAAGGGTCTCAGAACGTTGGTGAGTTGCCATGACAGCACAGCAACACTTGGCTGGGGAAACTGGAGAGATGTTGGGAAGGTGAGTACAATGTTAGCAAAAAAGGATATATTTTAACAAAGGGTGTTTTTAAAAGAATTCTAAGGGTAACAATACATAGTTTTTCCTGTACTAATTTGTACTATAGTTGTTGGTATCATTGTAGCTGGACTGTTTTTTTTTTGGGGGGGGGGGGGTTGGTTTTATTATTATTATTATTATTATTATTATTATTATTATTATTATTAGGCTGAAAATACATTCTTGGCCCTATAGCTGTGCTTTTTTCTTTCCCTTGTAACACTGTTTTGAATATAAACCAACTTCTTTTAAAAATGGGGAACAGCTAGGGAAATCAGACCAAGGGCTCAGAAGTATCCCGGAATTTAATAAAATAGAGTGAGCCTCTGACAGTATACTCTTAATATAATTAAAGCTATTTCTGTTGTGGTTTACCATATTCCTAGTACTGTAGACTTAAAAATAATTGAATCTCAAAGAAGGTGATCTCTACCTCAAAATGAGAAAAATATCTCTAAACATGGAATTAATTTTCTCTCTTCTCATTTCTTTGAGGGCTTAAAATACTTTAAATAACTTAGACATGGAAGATGTTTGGAGTTTATTTGTATTTTTGGAATGGATTTTATTGTGCTTTTAGCTACCAGAGACTTTGAGATGAGCTCTCTGCAAGGAAGGAATTTTCACTTATGGAAAAAAAGCCAGGCATGAAATCTGATCAAATGTTATTTTGGTTTCACCTTCTGGTGTCTAGAAAGACACAGAAAGGGCAGCAAACACTGGAAAATGTTTATCTTTAAATAGTAATTTGAAGAAGCATATCCTAATGGTAATGAAAACTGTGAAAGATCTTTATCTGCTATGGCATTGCAGGATATCCATAAGAAATGATTGAACAACAGTTGCTGTTATAAAAATATGGAATTTTACAAACCTTGTCACAGTGTCTTATCAGAAAATGCATCTGATGAAAACTACAACATGCCTCTCAAAGTTGCTATTTGTTTAAAAAGCTTTTTATTATAATAGAAAACAATCCTGAACTGCCTGCATAAACTGCTGACTGCTGCATCAGTTTCTGAATGGAAACCTGGAAATATTTCCAGTAAGAATTTATTAGGCAGTGTCACACAGAAAAAAATATAAGTGGCTTATTATGGCAATTAGTAGAGGTACTAATCAGGAAGAACAGGAAGAACAATATGTGATGAAAATATTAATGAGCACATGAATTCAGTGAGCTGATTATTTTACACATCATACAAACGCTAAAGCTATGTAAAATGTTGACCTTTCTAATTGTTATTTTTAATTTATTTTTAGTTTATCTTCTACAGGATACCATAATAGAAGTCTTAGATTTCAATTATCCTTCCCTCTGAAGAATTTTTCTGCTGAAACATTCTCCAGTCTCACCAAAATACACAGCATTCTGACAGTATTAGCCCACAACCTGCTACTTTGTTTGGGTTCTGGGAAGAGAATTTTCAAAATAATTCTTGAAATTTATTCAAACTAATTTTTGTCTCAAAAATTATTTGATGATTCAAAATGAAAAAAAAATCACTTAGGAGAACATGAATACAGTCTAATAGACTGGGATGGATGTTATTAATTTAAATATGCTAATTTTCTACTTGCTCACCATATTGAACATTGAGTGTGTGTTTTCTCCTCACAAAGGTGACTGCATGAGACAATACCAGGACTCCATTTCTTTTTTTGTTTGTAGATAAGTTTGTTCTCAAAGTTAGAACCTTTGAGAAAACACTGTCTTGCATACAGGGAAGTCTCATGAAAAAAATCTGTTTTTCTAGGGAACAAAAGTCAAGAATGTAATCATTATCCTAGAACTCAATCATGTGATCTGTTCCTGAGGTGGTATCTCACTGGTTTTTGCATTAATTCGTTGAAGTACTTGCATAAGTCCTAATAACTTTGTATATAGATGTAGTCTACACAGTAAGAAATAGGGGATTTAATTTTACCCGAAAGAATTTATACAGTAACTTGTACCAGAGAAGACACTTAAGAATAGTTTGATTGTGAACAGGAAGAAGATGGAGATACTATAATTAAAGGAGATGGCAAGTTACGGAATCCGTATAATAAAATCAAGAAGTACTAGTTACTTTTTTTTTTTTTTTTTTTTTTTTTTTTTAAGTTCTGATGCAATCTTCAGACTCTGCCTTCCATTTCTTACAGCGTTTGGTTTTTTTGTGTTTGTTTTTTTTTAATCCTATATACTTATGAGCGAACAAGGCTATACAACTCTTTGTTCTTGTAAACACAGTTTCAGGTTCAAGAGGCAATGACTAGTCTAAATCAAAGTAAATCTTCTGCTTATTACATTTCTTCTACAAGAAGAAGAAAATATAAAAGATATCTGCTAACTATCAGTTACATGTATTCACTTATTTTCAGGGACTCAAAAAAATCCAACTTAAGATCCAGTCTGTCTATATATGTATATATCCTAAAAAAATATTACTAGAGTACAGTCACAATATAGACAAAGATGAACAGAAATGGGTAGCTTTTTGTTTTCTGTCTTCTGAATGTAAAGCTGTTTTAGTTTTTTTTAATAATGTATGACATTCTGCCAACCTCAGAAGAAGAAAAAGAGTCACTGAAGTAGACATTAGGAATCATTAGCATAGTTAACTGTCACAAATCTGAAGTTGCTTTAAATGTACGAATTATTTTCAGGAACAATCCAAGGAGACCCTTAAAACTAGGGCAAAATTAATGATGTTATACAGAGAGGCAGTAGTAATTATGTCCAGTGGCTCAGTGTGATTAGAATTCCTCAGTGCCTTCACAGCTTTATACAAATTATATAGCAACACTTGTCAGTGGAAAACATATAGCAGCACATCTTAGAGGTCTGTTTAAAAGTAATTAGCAACACTGATTCATGTGCAGGCTCTGAAAATTACTATAACTTTCAACAGAATAAAAGCTAGCTAATCTTGGTTTTACCCAAGCTTCAGAACATTCTTTTAGGCTTAGCTCTGAAGAAAAAGAAGTTTATGCACTTTTGATATCTATCCTACCTCCTAAAATCTGAGGGCGTATATTAGGAGTAGACTTGCCATAGTGTAGCATTAGGAAGTAGATTACCTTGGTGATGAACACTGAGACTCAGAAATGAAATTTATTCCTTGAATTTGCTTAGAAGGTCATTTCATGCTAATATCCCCTTGGGTACCACAGGTACCAAACAACTTGAGTTTTCATTCCTCATGATCCTGCACTGTCAGTGTATTATCAATCACTGTTTCACCTTTGGTCCCAAAATACACGCGTGCATGATTACTCCAAGGGCTCTTTCCTGAAAGACTTCTCTTCTAGGATATATATAATAATCTAAAAGACTGTTTAAATATTTCAGGCCTTTGTGGCAACATGCCTCAAGCAATATACTGAGAGGTCATTTGCAAGAATTTAGTTGGGTCTTGTGGTAATGATTCAAAGCTCCAGCATTCCTTTCTTGAAGGTGAAAACCTGCATCATTTTCTTGGAACAGAGACATGTGCTTTCTTGGTTTTCCTTTTCAGCTTCATTATTTTCATACTTCTACTTACACAAAAAGCTAGTTAATGTGTTTAACCAGATTAAATTGTGGTTTTATGGTTAGAGAATTCTCACAGAAAGGAGAAAACCATGTTTGGTTTTCTTCAGGTTGAAAAGAAAATAAAATATTTTAACCCTTGTGCAACTATGTCAGAACTGAACATTTAATCTTCTCCTGCATGTACCTGAATAAAACCAACATCTGTCCATGTACTGCATGTCTCAAATGTAATTATTCAATATGCCTGACCAAACAAGTCGTAAAGACAATTTAAGGCAGAGTTTTAACAGAGACCCTGTTTTCAGCTCCTTTTCACTCCTGAACTCCCCATCAGCAATATGAGTTCATTCTTCTAGCGCTATATGACCATCTACACAGGACAGTTTTCCTGAATTAAAAATTGTTAAGATGGTAGAGTTTTATTTGATTCAATTCTAAGCCAGAGCAGTACAGTAGCAGCAGTACTGTGTGCCTATTCCTACCGATTTAGGAATGGATGATAAATGATTCTGGAAAATATTTAACAAAACATCCCCTCTGTCCCAGTTTAGATAGTATTTAGATAGTTCACACCTTCCTTATACTTGTTGTTTTACAAAACAGGGAAAAGGAAACCAGCTTTGTATATTACCTTTATTTAAATTGAATTTCATGTGAGTAACTAAAATTAAATATTGCTCTTTGTCAATATAAAAATAAAGTGTCCCTTATTAATATATATGTTGACCAGATTATGAAACAAATGGACTCATTCATAGTCAACAAGGACGAATGCCTAAAGGAAATCAATGAGTTTCAATTTGAAAGAATAAACAAACACGTTCCTGTACTTTGGGCTCTGAACCTGAAGGGACACTATAAACTAATTTAGTATGGCGTTTATTATATTAACAAATTAAAACTATGCATTTCCTTCACTGCACTATGCTTTTTGAAATAATTTCCAAGAGCTATGATGACAGCTTTGAAGTTCAGTTTTTTGTGATCATCTTTCACTAATGTTACTAACTTTAGGGTAAAATTATCATAACTTTCTGCAGAGAGTATTTTAGCCTTAGAAAAATATATTCTAAGGCAAAAGACCATTTTGATCATTGGTCCTAAGTGAGGTTTGGATCCACATTCTCATAATCTGAGCACAATATGCATTACTGCATTCTGCATTTCCATTCATGTTCAATAGAATTGTAGAATCACAGAATGGTTTGAGTTGGAAGGAAACTTAAAGATCTAGTTCCAATTCTCCTGCAATGGCAAGGATGACTTTCACTAGAGCAGGTTGTTCAGAGCTCTATCCAACCTGGCGCTGAACTCTTCCAGTGATGGAGAATCCACAATCTCTCTGGGCAATATGTTCTAGTGTCTCACCATCATTACAGGAAAACAAACAAACAAACAAACAAAACAAAACAAAAAAACCCCACAAACAAACAAACAAACAAACAAAAAAAACAACCTCCACCCCAAACTTGCTAGTATCTAATTTAAACCTACTCTTTTTCAGTTTAAAGGCATTCTCCTTGTTCTATCACTACAGATCCTGCTTCTTTCTAAGCTCTCTTCAGCTACCTTCTCTTCAGAAGGCTTCTACGAGGTCTCCACGTAAACTTCACCTCTCCAAGCTGAGCAGTATCTACTTTCTCAGCCAGGATTCTAACTACTGATGCTCAGTGTCAGAAACCAAAAAACACTTCAAGGTATGCAAAATTTAGCAGCTTCAGAAAATATTTGGAGGTCAGTGCTTAGAGACTGCAGGATGGCAGAACCAGTGCAATGTGTCATTTCTGAGTGTAATCAAAAACATATTTGTTTTTGAATTTTACAACACAAGTCCTCTGTGAGCTGCTGTATTGCACTCAGAGCAACAGTGGTTTGCAAGTAGGCACATGGAGCAGCACAAATACAATTCCTAATAAAATGTAGGGAATATAAAACAAGTCTCTCTGAGCTCATGACAGGCTCAAAAGACAGAACATTGTAAGAACTGAGAGTTGTTAATAGTTCTGGCAGAAAACAAGAATAACCCCTGTTTTCCATTTTACACCTTATCTGTCTTCAGCATGACTAATAGTCATGTACTTTCTGGGTACTTTTCAAATCTTCTCTAATCAGATTTGGATTGCATTTGCAAGTAAATGTGAAGATTTACAGAGGAAACATGCTCATCTGTGCCCATTTTCCCTTTAAAATGATATGCAAAATAATGTTTTCATATTTCAAGATTCTGAGGCAATATATAATTTATTAATTAAAGTGGGAAGAAATCTTTATGAATAAACTTTCAAAGGTGCTCAATGAAAGCATGTTCATAGCTTTTTTTGGAAAGCAGATAACAGGAATTTGTCATTATATATTCATGATGTAACAGACTTTGTTCTGACAAACTAATTCCTTTAATCAGAAAAGAACATTTCACAAGACAGGTATATAAGTGGCTTAACAGATGCTGATCCAGGTAGACTTTCCAGTGATGCATAGGATTATTACCTGATTTTGTTAAAACTACCAAACTGCTGTGCTAAAAACAAATTAGTCAAGTATTACAGTTTCCTTTTCCATTTGCTGACTGCATGAAAGGGAAATGTGTTATAACAAAATCACATTCTGTGCATGTGTATACAATTTTATCATCTGATTTAGAGTATGCCTCAGAAACACACAAGTCAGTATACATTCAAGTAATGACCTATTTTTACTGGGACTTCAGATGCTAAAGAATTTTTAATTGTCTCTCTTTATTGAGGTTTGCACTTATTAAAAAGTAATGCCTTTAAAATTATATAGTCAGAAATATTTCTGTGAAGAATATAAAATATAAGACAATATATATAACTTTTCCATAAAAAATGGAAAACTGTACAAATAAACATATGTGGAATGTGATTTTATATTTTAAGTAGAAAGGCTTCAAGTATTGGAATTATCACAGTTCTCTTAACATTTCTATGCAAAATTATATTTATATAAATACCACAAGGATTAAGCCATGTAAAATGCATTATTACATTCCTTTCTGGACTTATTTCTTAGGGACAGACATTTAGATTTATGTTTTTCTCATGATTTTTTAAAGTTCTTAGATTTTTGATTATTGTAAATATGAACAGAACATTAGCTTTCTATTCTAGCCCTAGATAACAGGTTGAAACATCTTTTATATAATTCTATTTTGTTCATTTCATGACTGATTGAACTCCTAGAAAACAAAGATACAGAGGAATTTTGTTTTTGAAGCTAAACTGCAGTTATCAAACCATTATGTTTTTCTTTTTAATGTTTCCAAGGAGTCTAGTAAGATTCCAGTCCTTCAGAAATTAGTGCCATTTCAGCCCCGTCCTTGATGCATACCTATACATGTAAAGTTTCTGAATAATAAGATGTAAAAAATGCTTAATAAATGAAGACTCTGTGATATATTGCTGCAATTTATTCAACACAATAAACAATTATTTAACAGATTTTTTTTTTTTTGAGATTGTGTAGTTCATATATTATCAGAGTATTTCATTTAAAAAAATCAGAAGGAACAATTAGTCATGAGGAATATGCTATTGGATGTATATTTATTTTTTTCTTTTTAAAGCAACAGACCAAGCTGGATTTTTTAATTTACTCTTTCAAATATGCAATGAAGTTGAGATCAAGCATACTATTATAAATAAATTCTCCTAGCTTCAAGATATGTAGTCTGTTTACTTGCTTAAATGAGATCCTATACAGATGGCACCTGCAAGCTCTGTGTGAACTTTTGTCAGGACTTATAATTTATACAAATTGTAAAATAATTTGTACAAATTGTTTGATTGCTTTTTTCCCTTTCAAGAATAATAAAAATCCTTGAATACATTATGTTAGGGAAAAAAGGTCTTTCAAAGAAAGGATTAAAAAATACCCCAAACATACAGTGAATATATTAGGAGTTTCCACACAAAATCCAGATGTATAAAGTGGGCAGAGCTGAATGATCTCAGCTGCTCTTCCAGAGGCATTAAGATCTGATAATAGCTTTAGGAGCCGACTGATTTGGTTACAGATAAACATTTGTCAAAGAGAGAAGGAGGCTAGGTTTATAAAATTATGATGATGGTGAATTACAAAAATGAGTAAAATAGTAAATAATTATTAGAACACCAACAATTCTAGGGCAATTTTAAACTATTAAGAGTTTAAAAAAAATAGATAAAATATATTGTAATATAAAAGTTCTTGAATTTCTATGATTTGTTGCTACTGGAGCTTGTGAAGGTAGATAGAATTCCATGTTTCAAAAAAAGATTACATAAATTCATGGATGATGAGTCCCTAAACATACTCTCAAGGGATTAGGTAGGAATGTTCTCACATGAGCAGTTGAGGATGCAGGAAATACCCTGGAGGAATGAACTGCATAAAGTGTCCAGCTTTGTTTGTCTTTCCTAGGTATTATATTTTTGTCAATTTGAGTGCCAAGCCGCTCAACACAGTAGAGCAACTTTATCTCACATGAGCAAAAATGTAAAGAAAGAAAAAAAAGCAAAACCAAAATGACCCAGTGTGGTGTGAGTGCTACAGGCTGGTTGAACAGTCAGCACACAGCTGGTCATGCTTCTAATCACAATTTTTTTAAAAAAAGAATCACAATCTTCTGGCCACCAACCCTGCTCACAACAGCTGTGACAGGCAGTGAGAAATCAGTATATCAGTATTTATCAGAACAGATTATGAGAGATATCAGTATTTTATAGTGAATAAAATGCATAGTTTTTATTAAACTTTCAGGATTTAGAGAGATTAAAAATGTACGAGGTTGGGTTTTTCCACGACACTTTTTACATGAATATAGCATATTCAATTTGTTTACATTTTCAGAATTTATCACTAAAAAATGTTATTTCTATTTTGTAAATGTATTTAACTATTGTTTTATTGCTACTTAAAGAAAAACAATCTCCATTATTTTAAAACTGTTAAACTTCTCAGCTTGCCACCAAATATCAAATAAAAGACCATAATATATTACCATCAAATTACACAGAAGATAAATAATATGTAAGTTCAAATGATGGAGGCTGCACAATATTACAAATATGCTTGCCTTCTTATAAATAAAACATTAAGAAGAGTAACATCACAAATGAGAGGTCATTGCGGCCAAATTTTGGCAACCGAGTGACCAAAAGTTAGTGGTGAATTTAGGTACTGTACTATACCAAATACTGAAATAAAGAAAAGAATCAGTCTTCATAGGGGCCAGAGAGCCACAACTTCTCTTTAGTTCATAACATCTGCAGAAGTTTGTCACTATGAATATTTGGTCCACAGCTTAACGGTTTCCTTTCTATAGAAACCTTGTTTTGCTTAGTAGGAAATGAGAAACACAGGTAGAGTGTTCTTCACCCCTGCCTAGAGTGCTGGAACCAAGACTACAAGACTCTGACTAAGATCACCCTCACAAGAGGGAAATAAATTTGGATATTGAAGAACCTAATACATGCTCTGACTAGGTCTTTTGCGCTTTTCAAAGCAACTTTCAGTAGACTCCATCTCCAAATAATTAATCAAAGTGTGTTTCAAATTTCAAATGTATTTGAAATCTGCTTAGCCTTATAAAAAGCCAGGGTTTTATTGGATACATTTACATTAAAATGAGAGCTCAACAGTCTCGCGTTCTCTATACACATTATTCAGACAGCAAATTTTCTTCAGGAAAATTGCTTTAGAATGCTTTTAATATTTTTTCCTCCAATTTTTTTTGTTTTAAACGTAAGTATATTTTAACCTATCAGCATGTCTTTTTTCTCCATCAAAAAGTGCTAATAAAATCCCTCATCATGCCAGAGTCTTCTTACAGTGCAGATTATTTGTATTGATGATAGATGTATACTCCTCCATCAATATTTTAAAATATTTTTGCTGTCAATTGTTTGGCAAAAAAAGTATCCATGCTGTGTTTCTGCTCATGTGTTTCTTCAACTTAATATTTTATTTTCCTTTGGCTTGTAGGGGAAAAAAAAAAAAGTGTCTTTGGAGGAAAATAATAAAAAAGGCAAAGCTAGTAGAAATAGCCTTTTAATTTCTGGCAGAGTAAAACATAATTTACATGAATATTAGTATTTTATCCTTTAAGATGTTTTTGAGCTTACATAATTCCTTTGTAAATATATATTTCATACATATAAATTATGTATTATTCCTCTTAACTCTGTCAGTATTTAGTGATTCAGAGTTTACGCACATAAATAAGAAAATTTAAATACTTTAAACAGATTAACGTATTTTAATTTTGCCAGACTTTTGGCATCAATTATTTGTGCCATAACAAACTCATAAAGACAGTTGAAGCTGACCATACAAAACTGGTAGGCTCATATTTCAAGTCACTGATGTCATGGGTTGGCACAATTTAGTTTGTAGTTAGGGAGTAATGTAGAGTGTTTTTCCCTATGAGGACCTTGGAATTATTTTAGAAAGGACAGGAACCTATCAAAAGGACAGGAACCTATCTAGTTTGAGATAATGGCAACTGTTTTGACCACTGAGAATGTTAAATGTGACTTTGGGAAGTACTGATATAAACCCTGATTTTATGCAGGTCAGCCTCTTTTCCTCCTGGTCAGCTGAACAGGTAACATCGAGCTGGGCTTTCTACTCCCCATCTCCGCTGGCCGGGCTCCACTGGCTCCCTGCAGGGGAGGAGAGGTTACAGCTTAGCATCAACTACTTTGAGAAAAACTTCCCCGGAGCCCCAGAGCCAGGGAGCCCCAGAGCAGGGAGGGATCTCTTCTGGGCCCCTGATAACAGCCATGGGCCCGGTTGGGCCGAGGCCGCCCCGACTGTCACTGAAGGGCGGACAGAGCTTTTCTCCCCTCCTCCCCTCTTCCCCTCCCCTGGTGTCTTCCAGACAGAGAAGAAAGAGTGGATAGAGGAAACCCAGGCTGATCTGAAGTGCAGCGGTGGAGAGACTGCTGCCCGGGACAGAGAGCACACGGCCACTGCAGGCCTGGGCAGATTGAACCCTTTCTTGGCAACATGAAGCTTCCAAGGCCTAACCCTTTCCTAAGAGAAACAAAAAAGAGACAGAGTGGACATAGGAAAGACAACACATGAAGTCAGTGGAGCAAGAGTAAAAGAACTGATACAGAGGGATTGAGGATGTGGACATTTTTAACTGGACTTCTCTGGGGTAAACTATGAAGAAATAGACTGTTTCTTGTAACATCTTAATGTTGTTTAAGGGAATACTGGTTCTAATCAAAACTGGGGACTGATATGATTGAGATTTAAGTGAGAATCTCAAAGCCTCCTGCTCCTGGGGTAAAAGGCGGTCTCAGCCTTTGAGATGAAGATGGTTTTAGGAAGAAAGTGATTTGAAACTCTCAGCTCCTGGGGGAAAAGGATGTCTCTATTTCTTTTGAGATAGACATGATTTTAGAGATAGAAGAAGAGAATCCTTGTTTTATACTAGAAGAAGCATTCCTAAACAGTACCCCAGATACACTGAGAGGCCCATAAGTAGCCAAAGGAAAAGAGTGCACAATCTGAAAAATTTTTGCACAATCTGCAAAAATTCCAGATAGTTGCAGATTTGTGACATTGAGAGCCACGAGACTGTTGTAGTCTTTTGGCAAGTGTCTCCATGGTGCTCTAGAGAAACTCCTCTCCCAAAGTGATGAAAGATTGTGTTTAAAGAGTGAAACTGACTAAAAATCACAAGTTGTGTCTCTCTATGTTGTTTTGTAAGAAAGTTAAATTTGTAAAAGAGAGAAGAATGTTTTGAAGTTTCATTCTGTTTTGTTTTTGTTTTTTTTCAACTTTTCCATTCTTTCAGTGTGTGTTAATAAAACTATTTGGATTTTTTTAAACTTAAGCCTGCTTTGCTTCCTCTTGGTCTTCTCCCACAAAAAAAGATCCAAAACACTAAGACCACTACACTAAATTTGGCAACCAGAATTTAGCGAACGTAAAACCACTACAAATGCCTTCTTCTTTTCTTCTCATGCTGAAGCAGTTCAGTTCCATGACATCTCATGTTAAAAGCAAAAACAATCACCCATGGGCTTTTGATTTGCAGCTCTGTAACCTTTCTCTGAAGCTGCTTAGTCAGCATGTTTCAGTGACTCTCTAGCAGTATTTCCCTTGTTATTTCCAGCCTGTTGTGCTCTTGTCATTCTCATGGCTTGATGGCTGCAAACTCCTGATTTTGCTGTTTTCGTGGGGTTACATGGGAGACTATTGTCAGGGATGGGAGTATTATCTTACCACCTCTCTTTAACTCTTGCTTTGTAGTTTTTAGTTTAAATTAGAGAAAACAAAGATGGGGCATAAAAAAATATATATTCATGTAAATACTTTGACAAATACTGCTCAATCCTTTATGTGCAGAGATGCTAAAAAACCAATGTGTAACATTTGCACTTGTTTGCACAGTCCTGCTGGCAACAAGAAGATCGAAACAAGAGCAACCAAGGGCAGGGAAGAGAGTGGGGACAGTCCTGACGAAAAGTACATAGTACTAGCAGAAAGCATGATGACTTACCCTCATGACTGGTTGTGCTGGAAAAAGTGCTTTCCAGATAATCAGAAATTGGTTTTTCCTTTCCTTGTTCTGTTTCTCTCTTCCTTTTTCCCCCCAATTTTTTTTCCCAAAAGTGACTTGGACTGTTGAAGTCTGTCTATGTTATAAGCGAGAGAACCCAAAAGTAAATCTTTGTGTGCTTAAACCTGCCTCAGCATTCTTCATGAATCCTCATCATTCAGAAACTGCCTCATAAGTGACTGGCTGATCAATTTTGGAAGTGATGTCAGCAAGCACTTTTTATCTTCTTGACACCAAGCTGGGACACTGGAATAGCCTGTCTTGAAGAAGCAGTTATATTCATTAGGTATCCCCACCACAACATAAAGGAAGAGGCCAAGCTAAGAGACATGGCTGAATGCTCACTAGCAAAAAAAAAAAAATCCAAAAAGGTGATAGGGAGGAAAAGTTTCTAAATATGTTCAATGTGCTACCAGATATTCAGAAATATATGGAAAATATGAAATTTATAGTTCTAAATCTGGTGTGATCCTTGTTCACTGAGAAAATTTTATAATGTACTATTGCATGATGTTGTAACACCCTTGAAAATGCTTTAAACTGCACAGCTGCCGCCAACTGCAAAAGAACATAATAAATGAAGGAAAAGGATAGAAATAGAAATAAAAATTCAGACAAACCCAGAAGGAACAGGGAGAAATTCAGCCACTGGATGGGAGTAAGTAGAGGGTAAAAAGGAAGGAGATTCTCAGCTATAAGGATCAGATGAGATAAAAACCCATGGAAATTATCACAACTCCATTTTATATAGACTCAGAGTCTGAATTTATTTTTAAAAAAGAGGCAGGGAGAGAAGTAAGAATAAAGGCAGAGGAAGGAGGAGGAGTTCCACATGAAGAAAGAGAGAGGATGTGTTATGAAAAACTTCAGAGTCAGGCAGAAGCAAAGGGGAAGGAATGAGAGCTTTTGGAGAGAGATTAAAGACAAAAACAACTAAAGATTAACACAGAAGTTCTTTCCTGGAACTGAGTTTCAAATCTTCCTTTTGCAACTGTATTTCTGAACTTCTGATCAAGACCCTGCTCTTTAATTCAATTCACATTAAACTGTGTGGGGCAGTGGTGGTCTTTGTTGTTGTTGTTGTTGGTTTTTGGTGTTTTGTTTGTTTGTTTGTTTGGGGTTTTGTGTGTGTGTGTGTGTGTGTGTGTTTATGTGTGTGTATGTGTGTGTTTGCTTGGTTTTTTGGGTTTTTCGTTTGTTTGTTTTTTTGAGGTTTGTTTCTTTGCTTGTTTGTTTTGTTTTGCTTTTTTAAAATTTGTTCAGAAATATAAGAATCCTAGAGGCTGAAAAAGAATAAACACCCATCTACAGAAAGAGCAGGACAGTAACAAAATTTTTTCCACCAGTACTGAGATAAAAGTGTAGCAAATCTGAGCCTTTGCCTTTTATAAAAAATGAAGGGAGAAAAAGGTTCCCAAGTAACAGAGATACCAACTGCAACAGTCTCATGCAAAACAGGGGCCTAACTATGTGAATGGCAAGAAATTTGGATTTCTTGACAGACCTCTGTTTCTTATTCCATATTTCTGACTGCACACAGTACTGTTAATAATATTGAATGTTCAATAATATTGAGTTCAGAAGGGTTATGCTACAACCATGTGTAAGCAACATTCAAATAAAATCCAGTTCTGAAGATGAACTAGAAGAGCAGACATGGAAGTATAGTATTCATGTAGATCAGGTCCTGGTTTAAGAGTGGGAAATTAGGGAATTTTATTCCAGTGTCTTACTGATGAAGGTGTATATCTCATTTACAAATGGCCAGCACAACATGAAGCTACTCATAACGGTGATGAAACAATGTGAAGGCAAGGGCATGGAAGTCTGTATTAGCTGTGGACATGTAGATAACACAGCTATCAAATCAAGATGTGCATCTTGGCTTCTGTTAAACAGCACATGGAATTCGGTCTTCATGAGTAGGTCCAGGAAATTACCACTGTTTTATCAGATAATTCTCCTCAACTGACTGGATTCTCCTCAGCACAAATATATGTGCAAGGAGAATGAGATGATCTTTCTGCTTTGGAACAAAAAAAGCATATGGATAGTGCAATACATTCAGCAAGATCACATATAATACAGTGATCTTTCATGAGTGGTGGTCTTTACATTTCTAATGCAGCTGATAAAATTGTAGCAGTATACCTTATTTGGGTTTTTGATCTGTTGTCCACAACTTCCTTGAAGTCAGTCAGGGAATAGCAAACTACTTTTGTTTCATCTATACTCATGTGTTGTCTCTCCCAGTTTAATTTGGTATTTCTTGAAAAGAGGAAGAATTAAAAAAAAAAAAATAAAAAAAAAAATAAAAATCTTGTCTGGTACTGAACACCATTGGCTCAGAGTAAACAGCTAACATTGGTTATTGTTTAAAAATGAAAAATCAAAACATTGCAGCCATGATGTATTTTTAAAGGTTGCCATTAAAAATTTTTACTTCACCATGAAACTGAAATGCCACATTAGTGGAAGAAATCTTGATGTGTACTGGCCTACATATGTCTGTTCAAATAGTCAGCTGCAAGAATATTTTCAAAAACTAGCATTGTGTCAGTGGAGAGTGGAATGCTTTCATGACTCTGGTAAAGATCACTGCAGGGACCAAGCTGGAGACAGGCTGCTGTGATAAAGTATCCTAGCTGGAATTAAAGAGGACCATCACAGAAAAATTTAATATGAATATGATATGAAACTATTTAAGGAGAGAGAAAAGAACAGAAGGAATGCACACAGAGCTATCATATCAAGGACTTAATTACCTAACTATTCAGAAACTTTCTCTCCAAAGTGGTGTGCCCTACAGCAAAAGGAATTATAAAAGGAAGTGAGATAAGGGATAGAAATGAGATTTCCATTGTCTGAAACTTCAAATATTTCCATTAAACAAAGTCAGTGAAGACCTTAGAGCCCAAGATAGAGAAAAAGTTGCTATTACAGGAGAACTTGCAAAAATTACCAAAATATTTTGGCCCTTCCAGCATAAAAGATAGAATAAGGAAATATTACATTAGGGCAGTGTATTCGTGAAATTTCTATAGATTCATCATTATAAAAAGTAGCAATTTGCAAAGCTGCATCAGCAGTAAGGCCCCATGATCTGGAGTATGTGATCCACAGCTTTACTCAGATGAAATGCCACGGGTTACCTCTGTCCTACAAATGGACCACAAGAGTCCTGAATAAAATTATGCCTTAATTCTTCATATGAAACTTTGATTTTATCTGATTGTTTAATGTCTTGCAATCCTATAAAACACCTACAAGACAACATGAATTCGTTTTTTTTTGTTTGTTTGTTTTAATAATTCAAAAGTAAGCCTGCTTCCTCCTCATTCTGCAAAACCTAAATGGCATTTCAGCATAACATTTCTCTTTTCCCAGTCAGCTGTTTCTGCCCAGTGGCAGACCCTACACTCTCACAGGAGTTTGGCTTCTGGAACTCAGGCACCAGGTGAGTAGCTCCCAGATGCCATGGGGCAGCCATGTCCAGGGCTGACCGCTGGCCCAGGGGAGATACTTTCAGATGAGGCTCTTTCCTTGGCCCCACCTGATCTACAGCTGAGTGCCTGCCCACAGGTGCTGTTAGGTCCAGATGCAGGACAACATCCTGAGTCTTGGCCATTCTCAAAGAGGTCTCAGATCTGCCTCACAACCATGGACTGGTCAAGTGATCCAAACTATTGTTGTTCATGGTGGCCATCCTCAGCGTCTCCTGTTTCCTCTGGAAACTCAGTTGCTTTATTAAACCCCATTTAATTCTTATACTTTGTTTGTTCTCAAAATGTTCCTGAAATCTGACTTCTGCAACATCTTTCTTGTACCCCAACAGGGGAAAACAAATGCAGTCTTATGTCTGCTAAATCTAAGCGTACATTTCTGTACTGATATTCCCTTTCTTCTCATTTTTAAGTTTATATGCTAATAATGCCTAATATATCCAACAAAATGCTTGCAAAACTGTATGAAAAGAATTATATTTGTGAATCCAGACTTAACCTTGAACATATAGCACTTGGTCAGGTGAGCTATTAGTGCAAGATGAATTGCCTGTGGGGAATGCTCACTTCTTTTGTCTTGACTACATGAAAATCAGTGTGACAATCTTACACACAAATATTTAGGGTTGGTCAAGAGAAATTCATTCATTCTTTCTTTCTTTCTTTCTTTCTTTCTTTCTTTCTTTCTTTCTTTCTTTCTTTCTTTCTTTCTTTCTTTCTTTCTTTCTTTCTTCCTTCCTTCCTTCCTTCCTTCCTTCCTTCCTTCCTTCCTTCCTTCCTTTCTTCCTTTCTTTCTTTCCTTTCTTCCTTTCTTCCTGTCTTTCCTTTCTTTCCTTTCTTTCCTTTCTTCCTTTCTTTCCTTTCTTTCCTTTCTTTCCTTTCTGTCTTTCTCCAGAAAAAGTATTTTAGACAGAAAAAATATGAAAAAAATACAAGACATGTTAATTGGAGCTGAGTCACATACAACTAAAAGAACTTAAGTTCTTTTGCTACATCATGATCATATTACAGGAAGAATATGAATGTAAAATTTGTACTGAAATACAAATGTGTACTAACCAGAAGTTTCCTGTTTCAAACAGTGATTAGTGGAAGTTAACTTGTGGGGGAAGAATTAAGATTCAAGATTAAACACATGAAGCTATCAACAAGTCTTAAATACCCTTTCTTGCTAGGAAGAACCTGCTATTAAAAAGTGGAATATGGCCCATTAATCCATTAATCTTTGTCAAGACATAATCTTTGTTGTCCCACTGTAAAAAAACTTTTGTCAAAAGGTAACTATTCTCTGGTTTTGGAGTACCACAACAGCAATTCTAATCCTTCATATATAGCAGAGCTGTGATCTTCATGTGGTCACTAGTGGTGTCCCCCAGAGATCACTGTTGGGCCCAGTCCTGTTTAACATCTTTATAGATGATCTGTATGACAGGATTTTGTCTCCCATAAACAATTTTGTGGATGACTCCAAGTTGGGTCGGACTGTTGATCTGCTGGAGGGTAGGAGGGCTCTTGCAGAAGGACCTGGACAGGCTGGATTGATGGGCCAAATCAACAATATGAGGTTTAACGAGGCCAGGTGCTGGGTCCTGCAATTGGGGCACAACAACCCCCGGCAGAGCTAAAGGCTGGGGACAGTAACCAGACAGAGGCCCAGACAGTGGGAAAGGACCTGGTTGACATCTGGATGAACATGAATGAGCAAGGAGCCCAGGTGACCAAGAAGGCCATTAGCACCCAGCCTGTGTCAGCCTGTATTAGCAATAGTGTGCCCAGCAGGACCAGGGCCCTGACTGTCCCCCTGTACTGGTGAGGCCACACCTCGAGTGCTGTGTCCAGTTCTGGGCCCCTCAGTTGAAGTTCAGGGAGGATATTGAGTTGCTGGAATCGGTCCAGAGTAGGAAAAAAGACCCAGTGAAGGGTCTGAAGCACAGGTCCTGTGAGGAGTGGCTGAGAGAACTGGGGTTTAGCCTGGAGAAGAGGAAATTTGGGGGTGACCCTATCACACTCTACAACTGTCTGAAGGGAGGTTGTAACCAGGTGGAGTTTGGCCTTTTCTCCCAGATAACAAGTGATAGAACAAGAAGAAATTACCTCAACCTCCTTGGGGGGGGGGGGGGAGGGGGGGTGTTGGTGGGGGCGGTGCGGGTTTAAGTTGGACGTTAGAAAGAATTTCTTCATGGAAAGGGTGATACCAGAATGAGCTGCCCAGGGAAGAAGTGGAGTCATCAACCTTAAAGGGGTTCAACATGATCATGATTATCATAGGTTAGCACAATTTTGTTTTCTAGATATAGAGAAATGTAAAATGTTTTTCCCTGCCCTGACTGTAGCATGGGTTGGGGGGGGGGAGGACAAGGACCTATCAAAAAGCAGGCTGGCATATTGGCAGCTAAGTTACCAATGAGAACTGTCAGTGTGACTTTGGAAGGAACATTTAAAACTAATCTGCTGCTGACTGCCCTCTGTCTCGCTTTAGGATCAGCAATGAGGTAACATCGGGGGTGGCGGGCGGCCTCAGGTCAGGCCTTGCTGCCCTTGTGGGGGGCCGGGCCGGGCCTGGCCGGGGCTCTGAGGGCTGCTGCCTGCACAGAGCGAGCCTGGGCCGGCTGAGCCCCTTTCCCTCGCTTGCGGGCAGGGGAGAGGGGCAGCTGCAGCTCGGCAGCGCGGGGCCATGTGCTCAGACCACGGCAGAAGGGGCCGAAACATGGCCCAGCTTAATCACCACTGGCAGCGGAGAAAGCAAGCCTGCAGCTCCATAACAACTTTGAGCTGGACTGCCCTAGATGAGACCGAGGGGTGGAAAAAAGGACCCCTATCAGTTTCCTCTATCAGCACGGCCTTGCGTTTTTCCTTCAGCCCTGCAGCCCAGCGCGTGCACATGGCCTTTGTAAGCCTGGGTGGATTTAACCCTTTCTTAGCAACATGGGACTTTTTAAAGCACAATTCTTCCTCAAGAGAAAGAAGAAAGAAAAAACAGAGGGTACATGGAACAGACACCTCATGAAGTCAGTTAGATGAGAAGTAAAAGAACTAATAATATTAGAATAAGATTGAAGAAGTGGACATTTTAAACCGTACTTTTCTAGGGTAAATGAAGAAATGAACTGTTCTTTGCAGCATCTTAGTATTATTTGGGTAGAATGCTATTCTAATCAAAATTAAGGACTGATGTAATAGAGATTTATTTGGGAACTTTGAAACCCCTGCTCCTGGGTCAAAAGGAGGTCTCAACCTTTGAGACAAAGATAATTTTAGATCAAAAGAAGTATTTGTAAATAGTACCCCAGATACAGTGAGTACCTCTGCAGATAGAATCTCACAGTCTGTGAAAACTCCGGGCGGCAGCAGATGTGTGACATTAGGAGGACTGGACTATTTTGTCTTGTAGCAAACGTCTTCATAAAAGATCTTAGAAAGACTCTTCTCCTAGAGTAATGGGTGGTTATGTCTAAGTAGGGAAACTGACTGAAAATCCTAAGTTGTGTCTTTCTATGTTGTTCAATAAGAAAGTTAATAGTTTGTAAGAGGAAAGAAGCGTGTTTTAAAGTATCATTCTGTTTTAGCTTAAGTTTCTCTTGTTTCTCAACTATTTTTTCTTTTCTCAGTCTTTTAATATATGTTAATAAAACTATTTTTGTTCATTTTTAAGCTTAAGCCTGCTTTGTTTTTTTTCTCCTAATATCTCCCTCCCACAAAAATTAATACTAAAACCCATATTTTAATTGGTGTTTCCGCTCGGTTTTATTAAATTAAAACCATTACAATGATGTAACAGAAAGCTTTCCCTTATGTGTAACCCAGATCCACTTAACATGTCCAGTATTTTTCTTCACAGCAGTTTTTTTCCCTGTCTAGAATACAGAGTGTTCACCATGCCTGGATGTGGCACTTAGTGCTTTGATCCAGTTGACATGGTGGTTTTTGCTGATAGATTGGAGTTTATGATGTCAGAGGTCATTGACTGTGTTTGGTCAAAGATTGTATTTTAATTGATTCTGTAATCTTTTCTGTTTTGATAGTATCTAGAACCTAATTCTAGATACCAGCTGTCTTCAATGAATACTATTAACTAGTAATTTAATTCAATCATATTTTGTCTTTTTAACATACTTAACAAGAAGATTATTATCAAAAGATATTTCTCCACAGAGTAATTGCAATAATTTTGTCTTTTAAAATAAAAAAAAATTGCTATTTTTGATTGTTTATTCATTTTTTTCTTTCCTGATTAATTTTTGACTTTTTTTTAAATTGATTTTATTTTTTCACCAGTGACTGCCACTGAAAATTTCTAAGAGCCTAAAGAAGAAAAAAAACCCAAAACCAAAAACCAAACAGTTATGGAATGTACACTAATTCTTCAAATGACTGTTTAATTTTATAAATCCATTTAACTTTATATTATATTATAAACTGCCTAGGCTTGTTGATCATTACATGCAGCAAGTGCCATGAAAGCCTCAGTCTATTTATGAATACATCTGGCAATCAGAACATTCAGATAAGCAAGAAAAAACAATAGCAAATATCTCTAAAAAATTTCTTCCTTTCTTACTTTTTTTTTTTCCTAGAGAGGTGGCACTGTCTTCATACATGTACTGCAGACAATAGTCATTTGACATCTTCACACCTTAAAGCCTAATCAGCTTTGGATTATTACAATCCCTGCATAATAGATAAAATATTTTAAAAATGCAAACTAAAACACATTTTGCTCTATAATTACAATGGTTATAATCAATGAATACAAATGATAAGAAAAAGAGAAACAGGATCTCATTCACAACAAGCTAGTTCCTAGGGAATATTAGTGATTTAAGAAGAAAACAATGCACTTGAATTCTTATCCACTGAGCACAATTATGCATTCTATTTTCTTTGCCAGAAGACTGCCTAGAACAGACTGTGCAAGATTCCTCTGAAGACTAGCACAACAAAGCACAAATAGAGCATTTTAGCAAAGTCCACACTGTCAAATCCCAGTGTAAGTTGAGAAAAAACCCAAAACAACCACAAAGAAAAATTTATCACCATTCTTACTAATGAGAAAATAAATAAGAATGCATCCTTTATAAGTATAGAGAGAACCATGCAGTGTAAATTGTTTAAGGTTTAGAGGAAAAACAGAAGCTTGAATAATCCCACCTTTAGCACATTTTTATTCAGACTGGATAGAAAATCACCACCACTACATAAAGAAAATTTTTCAGTAGATCTATGGGTTATGCTCAATGGTTAACTGTTTCAGGAGAAAAAACCCTGCTTTGTAGAAATAAGAATACAATGGATTTAGTCTCCATAAGGCAGTCATTAAGGAAATGTACATCAGTGAGTGTGGGAGAACATATCCAACTCCTCCTTTAAATGGTGCTAGGCTTCAATGCAGATTTCTTCATACAGTACAAATAAAAATTCTGAATTTCTGTCTTTCCCATTGTTTCTTAGGTTTTTAAATGTTGCCCATGAAAAGACTTTCCTTAGAAAAGGACAAATATCAATACAGGTCAGAAAAGCCTCTATTTCTTTGCCTTAATTCCATGGCTCAGACCTCTCCTTCACTTAGAAACCTGTACTCAGGCGTGACTGCTAAGTACTGTTATCATGCTGGCACATAAATATTTGGCAGCAGCATATAATGAAGGAAATCAGCAACAATCCATTTTAATATCAGATGTCAAAATGTGCCAATCATGTGTTCCTTAAAAATAATATATTTCCCCATTACTACTGCATCAGACATTTCAGAAAAGAACTGAGACTTTGAGGCTTTATCTTTAAAAATCTCCTTAAAGTAAAGAGCAGATTTCACACTGTTCGCTTGCTGTAAAGGAATATATGAAAACTGTACACATTAGATCACTTTAGAGAAAGCAAAAATAGGCTGAAGACCATAGTAAAATCTTTAAAAGGAAGAGACAATTTAGTTAATTCTACAGTGAAGGGAACTATTAATTTTTTTAAAAAAGGGAAATCAGTTTAAAAAAATTGAATTTAACCACAAAAAAAGGCTTCTAGGTTGTTTGTGTAATAAGATTGCATAAACTCTACATATTCACAAAGAAGTAGAAATGAAGATGTGAACATATAGCAAATTATTATGCGGTCTTTTTTTTTTTTTCTGAAACATTTAGTTCTGGACTAATAATATTATATTGTTAAGATTTCAATTATACTAACATTAATTTCTTGGTTTACACATCTATCTATAGAGCTTTTTATACATAATCTTTTACATGCCTATACAGATATTTCTCTCTGTCCATATGGTGTGCTTTATTTTTGCCCATAAACAAGATTTTGATCATAAAAAATACAGAAGTTTATTTGCAACTAGATCTTGCTTAAGTATAATTTAAAATTTGTTCCAGCTGGAGACTTCAGTTGCTTTGTTTTTAATAGCATCTGGAAGCAAATAACTTTCTTATTTGCTCTAGCTTTGTAATCTGTGTAGTCCACACTTGGTTAATAGCCAAGTAACTGGTGTGGCTATTGAGGAATACTTTTAATTATTTTTCTCACTGTAATACTGAAGAACTGTAAGCATGGGCTTGGGATCCATTGAATACATACATTACAAAGATGTAACAAAATTATTCTTTCCCAAGAGAATTCACAAAACAAATCAGGAGATGGATTCAGGGAATCAAGAGAGTACCAGGCTAACAATGGCAGTACTGGTCAGTATGAAAGAAAATATCTTCTGGGGATGCTTAACAGAATATCTAACTGATACATTGGGAGAGTGATATTTGGTGTAGTATGCTGGATAGTTGCATTAGAAACACGACCTATTTTTCAGTGTTAGGGAAAAGGTTTCTTGATTCCATATATAAACTTTTTGGGAGCCTAGATACTTCTATGTGCAAGATTACCTGACAAAGCTCTATGTTAGTAAGGTCACAGACAAAAAGAGGTAAATCTTAGCAAAACTGCAGCAAAGATTAAATTTGAAAATGACACTTTTCTTATTGACCGGACTATTAGATAGCTCAGTGTTTTTTTACACTAAGACAGGATGGAGAAATTATTTCTCAACATATTGGGCTTTGGTTATATTTGAGTGTATTCTTCTTCTCTACATTTTTCAATAGATGGACTTATCACCGAGTGAAAAAATCTTTTCTGTTGCAGCATGAAAGGAGTGAGACAATTTGACTATTGAATTTTACATATATTTGAAAGTTTTATGTTACCAAGCCCTTGCTTTGTTTGCAATGTTTAAGAAGCATCTGAAACCACTTGCAATTAAATGACTGAAAACCATAAATGTCTTGACTTTTGCTCCTTTCATAAAGAGGAATGTGGAGATGAAGAATTAGAAAGCAAATATTGTCTCAACAATTTCTATGGCAAGCAAGCAGATCCCAAAGTGTACATAAGCACTTTAAACTTCTCAGAACCCATTATCTGATAATTTATAATAGGTTAAGCATTATGGATTTCCTTTTTATTCTTAAGTGGAAGGTAGAAAATATCAGAAAGGTCCTTCTTGATTCATATATCTGTAAAAGTTAAAGGTAAAGGACAGATTCACAATTCAGACAATGCTACAATAGATATGCATGAAATCTAGAAAATCCCTAGAAATTAATCCATTTCCCTAGCAAAAAGAATATCTTACGCAACACAGATTGTGGTGGTGAATGGTGCTGCATCCAGCTGGCATCCAGTCACCAGTGGCGTCCCTCAGGGGTCTGTGCTGGGGCCAGTTCTGTTCAATATTTTTATTGACAACATGGGTGAGGGCATTGAAGCTTTGATCAGTAAATTTGCAGATGACACTAAGCTGAGAGTGTGTGTCGATCTGTTAGAAGATAGGATGGCTCTGCAGAGAGATCTGGAATGGTTGGACAGATGGGCAGAGTCTAACAAGATGAAGTTTAGTAAGTCCAAGTGCCCAGTCCTGCACTTTGGCTGCAATAACCCCCTGCAGCGTTATAGGCTGGGGACGGTGTGGCTGGACAGTGCCCAGGAGGAAAGGGACCTGGGGGTACTGGTGACAGCAGCTGACCATGAGCCAGCAGTGTGCCCAGGTGGCCAAGAGGGCCAACGGCATCCTGGCCTGTATCAGGAATGTTGTGGCCAGCAGGAGCAGGGAGGTCATTCTTCCCCTGTACTCGGCACTGGTCAGGCCACACCTCGAGTGCTGTGTCCAGTTCTGGGCCCCTCAGTTTAGGAAGGATGTTGAGATGCTTGAGCGCGTCCAGAGGAGGCAACGAGGCTGGTGAGGGGCTTGGAGCACAAGCCGTATGAAGAACAAGTGAGGGAGCTGGGGCTGTTTAGCCTGGAAAAAAGGAGACTCAGAGGTGACCTTATCACTCTCTACAGCTCCCTGAAGGGTGGCTGTAGACAGCGGGGGGTTGGTCTCTTTCTCCAGGCAGCAACTTGCAGAATGAGAGGACACAGTCTCAGGCTGTGTCAAGGGAAACATAGGTTGGACATTAGGAAAAAGTTTTTCACAGAAAGAGTGATAAAGTACTGGAATAGTCTGCCCAGGTTTGTTTGCTTCATCTTCTTTCTGTTGATCATCCCAGAAAAAAAGCTACTGTATCTACTTAAAACTGCTGCCATTAAAACTAGTTCTCAGCTCCTCCCACAGTCCGTTACAATGGAGAGACAATTCAGTGAATGGTGAAAATGAAGCCTTTTTTTTAGGACAAGCTTTAGAGCTCATCTACCCAATAGTCTCCTAATCTCTACCACAAGCATTTCCAAACATCTACTGAGATATAAGCGACAAAACCAAACAGAACAGAAAAGCCAAGAGAGTTGAAGGAATAAAAACATTACAAAGAGAATTATAAAAATCCATGGAACTTCTTTTATTTGTTTTAGTTTTCTAAAAGTATGTTCAAGACATTTGAAAGGGAGATAAAAAAGGATTTGTAGAGGGAAATTTACAGAATTAAAATAACTTAATACTTGTGAATTTCCTCTCAGGAGGTAAGAATTAAACCTGAAATTTATAATCAGAAATAGAAAGCAGAAAATGCAAAAGAAAGCAGAGCTTCTGAAAGTCAATAACAGAACAGATAAATCAATAACTTGGTGGGAAGAATGAGATAAATATGACTGAGGAAAAAAGAAAAGATAAAAAATACAGCAGTGTGTCTGCAGATTGATCAAGAATTAATACAGGGTTCTTTTAAGGAAAGAATTGGTTTCTAATCCACCAAAATTCTTAAAGTAAATGAAATTAAATCACGCTAACAAGAACTTCATGAACCCATGAAAGGTGGGCCAGGATTATACCGACAGCACTCTGTAATAAACAATTTCTTTAATTGTTGATATGTCTGACAGACCTACATCTACTGATAGTTTACTCTCATCCAATAAAAAATAGCTACATTTTACCTTAAAACCTTTACTTGTAGATGTAGGGGTTTTAGTGTTAATATTTTTGTGGGAGGGAGAGATCAGGAGAAAAAAATAAACAAAACAGGATTAAGCTTAAAAATGAATAAACATAGTTTTATTAACATATATTAAAAGACTGAGAAAAGAAAAAATAGTTGAAAACAAGAAAAAATTAAACTAAAACAGAATGATACATTAAAACACACTTCTTTCCTCTTACAAACTATTAACTTTCTTATTGAACAACATAGAAAGATACAACTTAGGATTTTCAGTCAGTTTCACTACTTAGACATAACCACTCATTACTCTAGGAGAAGAGTCTTTCTAAGATCTTTTTATGAAGACCTTTGCTACAAGACAAAATAGTCCAGTGCTCTCAGTGTCACACATCTGCTGCCGCCCGGAGTTTTCACAGACTGTGATGTTCTACCTGCAGAGGTTCTCACTGTATCTGGGGTACTATTTACAAATACTTCTTTTGATCTAAAATTATCTTTGTCTCAAAGGTTGAGACCTCCTTTTGACCCAGGAGCAGGGGTTTCAAAGTTCCCAAATAAATCTCTATTACATCAGTCCTTAATTTTGATTAAAATAGCATTCTACCCAAATAATACTAAGATGCTGCAAAGAACAGTTCATTTCTTCATTTACCCTAGAAAAGTACGGTTTAAAATGTCCACTTCTTCAATCTTATTCTAATATTATTAGTTCTTTTACTTCTCATCTAACTGACTTCATGAGGTGTCTGTTCCATGTACCTTCTGTTAATTTTCTTTCTTCTTTCTCTTGAGGAAGAATTGTGCTTTAAAAAGTCCCATGTTGCTAAGAAAGGGTTAAATCCACCCAGGCTTACAAAGGCCATGTGCACGCGCTGGGCTGCAGGGCTGAAGGAAAAATGCAAGGCGTGCTGATAGAGGAAACTGATAGGGGTCCTTTTTTCCACCCCTCGGTCTCATCTAGGGCGGTCCAGCTCAGAGTTGTTATGGAGCTGCAGGCTTTATTTCTCCGCTGCCAGCGGTGATTAAGCTGGGCCATGTTTCGGCCCCTTCTGCCGTGGTCTGAGCACATGGCCCCGCGCTGCCGAGCTGCAGCTGCCCCTCTCCCCTGCCCGCCAGCAAGGGAAAGGGGCTCAGCCGGCCCAGGCTCGCTCTGTGCGGGCAGCAGCCCTCAGAGCCCCGGCCAGGCCCGGCCCGGCCCCCCACAAGGGCAGCAAGGCCCGACCTGAGGCCGCCCGCCACCCCCGATGTTACCTCATTGCTGATCCAAAGTGAGAAAGTGGGGGGTCATCAGCAGATTAGTTTTAAATGTTCCTTCCAAAGTCGCACTGACAGTTCTCATTGCCAATATGCCAGCCTGCTTTTTGATAGGTCCTTGTCCTCCCCCCACCGCCACCCATGCTACAGTCAGGGCAGGGAAAAACATTTTACATTTCTCTATATCTAGATAGCAAAATTGTGCCAACCCATGATAGTAGGGAAATCAGTAATAAAAAAATCTTACGGAGATTCCTGAATTTTTCATCATTGTGAGAAATAAGAACAAAAGCTAGAAAGCAGCCTAAAATAGCAAGTGTGCAGACATTTACCAAATTTTTGTGTCAAAAGCAGGCAGCATGTTACTATTAAAACTCAATGTATTTAATGAAGTCCTAAGAAATATTAAATTGTCTCTTATAGTCCCAAGTGGGCAAGTCAAAAGCAAATGGGGAAAAAACCCTGACAATAAAAGGTCCTTTTGTTGCTTTATTTATTTCTTTTTTTTTCCCCCACAGAATTCATCACTATTCGATGCAACTTAGATCACTGCCAGCTGGAAACTAATTACATTCAGCTGGACCTAATTATTCAAAACTCCTTAATAAGCAAAGATGCAATTACTGTTAAAGACAAACAAGTGTATTGGGCTGAAAAGAGGATAGATTTTAAATCTATATAGGTGTTAACCTACAGGAGTGATGTTTTGTTGCTATTCTTTCTCCTTCAGTTTGTGCTGTTAAAACCACATTATGCTTCTCAATTTCACAAACAAAAAAATAGTAATAGGGTTTCTTTTATAGACTCAGATTTTTGTGAAATAGGGGTATTAAAATCAGCCTCCTACTACTGCAGTTCTGGGCCTCCCTCCTGCCCAGGGGCTGGAGCCAAGCCTGGGGACCAAGGGCCTTTTTCCAATCTTAGGGATGTGTCTGTCATTTTCCTGTGGACAAGTTCAAGCAGAAGTGAAGCTGGCATTATCTCAGAGATATAGATACACATAGACACAGAGGGGGTAAGGTGGGAAGTGACCACAGTGATGTCATCTTCTCCAACCCCCCTGCTCACTGGGGGAATAAGGGAGTAAAATTGAGCCTAGAAAAATGATGGTAGGGGATGGTAGGTCAGAGAAAAGACTCTTCTAATTTTATTTATTTATTTGTTTGTTTCTCTCTAACTAAATCTGTTTTAGCTGGCAATAAATTAATTTTCCCAAACTCTGTTTGCATTGCCTGTGAAGGTGTTTGATAATTAAACTCTTTATCCTTTCCTTTACCCATGAGCTTTTTCCACCTGATTTTCTGTCTCTATCTTATTGAGGCAAAGAAGTGAAGGAAGAGGTAGGTGGGCATACAGCAGCCAGACAAGTTAACCCACCGCAGTCATCAGAACACTCCAGGCCTGGAACAGAGTTTGTGCACTCTCTATCCACTCTCAGAGGTTTTTGACAACAAACAGGATAAAGCCCTGCATGCCTGGTGTGCTGGCTTGAAGGCAAATCCAGCAAGAGACTCCAAGTCAGAAAAAACAAATAGGAGAGAAAGAAAAGTAAAATAAAATAAAATAAAACACATGCAATGGTACAAAAGATCCCTGACAGAGTCAGAATACAACCTGAAACCGTGGTGGTAGGAGTCCAGATGAAGCGGTCTTGTTGAAGCGGTGTTCCTGCAGAAAGGTCTGGTAGCTCTTGTCCTCTGGGAATCCAGTGGGTAAGGCTGCCTGTGCTGTCCCAAATCCCAGATTATATCCCGGTGGGAATGCTTGGCTCCTCCTCCTGGGCGGAGCATCTCACAATGGTCTGATATCATTTTATCAGTTTTGTAATGGGTCCTTGATTGCCCATTAAACAGAGATAGCTCCTGGAGGGAGTTATCTATGAGTCATGCAGTAGGGCATTGATGGGCCATTAACAGAAGATAGTCTGGAGGCAGGGGGCAAGGGAAACAGTGCACAACTTAGTTTCAACATCTCATGTAGATGGTGATGGAATACATACTTTGGGCACATTTTACATTGTAACCCAGGACACCTGGCAGGACCTCTTCGCTGAGATTTGTGCAGGAAGCTCAATTAGGGCACTCAACTCAGTCCTTTCAACTTGGGTTATTACATAATTCTGTGATAATCCAGATGCTTTTTGTTCCAAACAAGTATCTAGTATCTTAAAGGAAACCTTTAAGAATAAAAGCAGAGCTTACCCGAAATTAAAGGAATGTTCTGAAATCATTCAGTCATCTATATATTTTGACTGGTGATAAAATTCTTTAAGAGAAGTGTTTAAAAACTTTGAATTTAGTTAAAATCTGAGCTAGAATTGTTAACATAATACTCTAAAAAGGTCAAAATAGATTTGTAGTAGGAACCTATGACTGGAGTGGCTCAGTGTGTCAGCTTACCAATTTTATGAATAGGATAGGTATAATCTGGAAAGAACACAAAGACAATTACACACCCAAGTGTAACACAGAAAGTCTGCACACCCTTTTCCAAAAGTAAGATCTTCAATGTCCCTTGGAGTCTGCCAGGATGTTTTTAGATACAGACAGTTTCTAAAGTCCTTCTGTGAAAGATAGTTGCTGTAAAGGGAGAAAGTAACCAAAGAAACATCATAACCCCAAATCTTTGCTAGTCCAGTATGTGAGAAAAATGCCTCTTGATTACAGATCTGAGGATCTAGGAAGATTTTAGAGTTAACCCTCTACACATGCACAGTCTCACACAATTTTTAAACAGGCACATACGACTGTCTTCAGTGACCCTTCCCAACTGGTGTGTGATAGCTGTGCTGTATCACGTTTTCAAGCCTTCCTGCCATCAGCTGTGCAGTGTGCGCTGTACTGCTTCATCTCATAACATATTAATGTTCCTATATTCCTTGATGCCAAGCAGTATAGGGTTGCTTTTTTAGAATTGTGTAAGAAAATCATTGCTCTCCAATAATTTTGTTTCAGGATAGTGGTATGTTTGAAGTAATAAAATGAGATCCAAGAAAGGTGATCTGATGGCTGATAGTATCCAGGCCTAATAATTATTTTTCATGTCTGAAAACCAGAGCTCACTTGAAATTGGAATGCTGATTTCACAGTTCAGCAAGAAAGGATATGCAAATTCTGGTAATAACAGTTGCAATAGAGAGTTGCCACATTCTCCTAGCCTGTTAAAATCTTTTGGAATAGAAGAGTGTGCTGGCTTGAAGGCAAAACCAGCGAGAGACTCCAAATCAGAAAAAACAATTTAATAGGAGAGGAAAAAAAAGTAAAATAAAACACATGCAATGGTACAAAAGATCACTGACAGAGTCAGAATACAACCTGAAACCGTGGTGGTGGCAGTCCAGATGAAGTGGTCTTGTTGAAGCAGTGTTCTTGCAGAAAGGTCTGGTAGCTCTTGTCCTCTGGGAATCCAGTGGGTAAGGCTGCCTGTGCTGTCCCAAGGCCCCGATTATATCCAGGTGGGAATGCTTGGCTCCTCCCCCTGGGCGGAGCATCTCACAATGGACTGATATCATTTTATCAGTTTTGCAATGGGTCCTTGATTGCCTATTAAACAGAGATAGCTCCTGGGGAAAGTTATCTATGAGTCATGCAGGACGGCATTGATGGGCCATTAACAGAAGATAGTCTGGAGGGAGGGGGCACGGGAAACAGTGGTGCACAACAACATTTCATGTAGATGGTGATAGAATACATACTTTGGGCACATTTTACATTGTAACCTAGGACATAATCCACCCCTTATTCTATGACAATCTACATTATACCTAAATTAATACATTCTTACAGCTAGATAGATAAATATACACATATACAGAATGAAACCCTACACTCAGTTCTCACTTAAAATTAGGTCTCCCTGTGGTACACAACGGGTTTCCCCATCTTTCTGCATTACCCACCAAGTGGAACCAGGTCCTTGAGCAAAAACAATCCCACGGATGGGTCTGCCTTTGCTTGATGTGGGATTAATCCAAACAGTTTTTCCTAAGATGCCTTTCATGTGTACCACAGGGACTTTATCTCCATCCACTGTGTGCAAGGGTTCAGACTGGGCAGGACCAGCTCGATTGATTGACCCTCGAGTGTTGACCATCCAGGTGGCCTTTGCTAAGTTCAGTTCCCAATTTTTGAAAGTCCCCCCACCGAGCACCTTCAGGGTAGTCTTAAGTAACCCATTGCACCGTTCAACTTTCCCGGCAGCTGGTGCATGATAAGGGATGTGATATATCCATTCAATGCCATGTTCTCTAGCCCAGGTGTTTATAAGGCCATTCTTGAAATGGGTCCCATTGTCTGATTCGATTCTCTCAGGAGTGCCATGTCTCCACAAGACCTGCTTTTCAAGGCCTAAGATAGTATTCCGAGCAGTAGCATGAGGTACAGGGTAGGTCTCTAACCATCCAGTGGTGGCTTCCACCATAGTTAGCAAATAGCGCTTGCCTTGGCGGGTTTGGGGAAGGGTGATGTAGTCAATCTGCCAGGCCTCCCCATACCTGTACTTCAACCATCGTCCACCGTACCACAGAGGCTTTACCCGCTTGGCCTGTTTGATTGCAGCGCAGGTCTCACAGTTGTGGATGACCTGTGAGATGTTGTCCATAGTAAGGTCCACCCCTCGGTCACGGGCCCATCGGTATGTTGCATCTCTCCCCTGATGACCAGACGCATCATGGGCCCAACGGGCTAAGAATACTTCTCCCTTGTGTTGCCAGTCTAGATCCACCTGTGATACTTTCACCTTGGCGGCTTTGTCCACCTGCTTGTTGTTGTGATGCTCTTCATTAGCCTGACTCTTGGACACATGTGCGTCCACGTGTCGAACCTTCACGGTCAGCTTCTCTACTCGGGCGGCGATGTCTTGCCAAATCTCAGCAGCCCAGATGGGTTTCCCTCTGCGCTGCCAATTGGCCTTTTTCCAGCGGTTCAGCCATCCCCACAGAGCATTAGCTACCATCCACGAGTCGGTGTAGAGATAGAGTCTTGGCCACTTCTCTCATTCGGTAATATCTAAAGCTAGCTGGATGGCTTTAAGTTCTGCAATTTGACTTGATCCACCTTGTCCTTCAGTAGCTTGTGCAACTCGTCGTGTGGGGCTCCATACTGCAGCCTTCCATTTCCGGTTAGCGCCTACAATTCGGCAGGAACCGTCAGTGAAAAGGGCATATTGTCTTTCAGTCTCCGGTAGCTCGTTATACGGTGGGGCTTCCTCGGCACGTGTCACTTGTTCTTCCTCTTCTTCAAAAGATAATCCAAAAGTCTCACCTTCAGGCCAGTTAGTTATAATTTCTAGAATCCCAGGGCGATTCGGGTTTCCAATACGGGCGCGCTGTGTGATGAGGGCAATCCATTTGCTCCATGTGGTGTCAGTGGCATGATGCGTGGAAGGAACCTTTCCCTTGAACATCCATCCCAGCACTGGTAGTCGAGGTGCCAAAAGCAGCTGCGTTTCAGTGCCAATTACTTCTGAGGCAGCTTGAAGTCCTTCATAGGCGGCTAAGATTTCCTTCTCTGTGGGAGTGTAGTTGGCTTCAGATCCTCTGTAGCTTCGGCTCCAGAATCCCAGTGGTCGGCCCCGAGTCTCCCCAGGCACCTTCTGCCAAAGACTCCAAGACAGGCCATTGTTCCCGGCTGCTGAGTAGAGCACGTTCTTCACCTCTGGTCCCGTCCTCACTGGGCCAAGGGCTACCGCGTGAGCGATCTCCTGCTTGATCTGGGCAAAGGCTTGCTGCTGTTCAGGGCCCCAGTGGAAATCGTTCTTCTTGCGGGTGACCAGGTAGAGAGGGCTCACAATCTGGCTGTACTCAGGAATGTGCATCCTCCAGAAACCTATGGCGCCTAGGAAAGCTTGTGTCTCCTTCTTGCTGGTCGGTGGGGACATGGCGATGATTTTATTGATGACCTCAGTGGGAATCTGCCGCCGTCCATCTTGCCACTTTACTCCCAGGAACTGGATTTCTTGGGCCGGTCCCTTCACTTTACTTCGCTTAATGGTAAAACCAGCTTTCAGCAGAATCTGGATGATCTTTTCTCCTTTCTCAAAGACTTCCCCTGCTGTGTTCCCCCATACAATGATGTCATCAATGTACTGTAAATGTTCAGGAGCCTCACCTTTTTCCAGTGCAGTCTGGATCAGTCCATGGCAGATGGTGGGGCTGTGTTTCCACCCCTGGGGCAGTCGGTTCCAGGTGTACTGTACGCCCTTCCAGGTGAAGGAAAACTGGGCCCTGCACTCTGCTGCCAAAGGAATGGAGAAGAAGGCATTGGCAATATCAATGGTCGCATACCACTTTGCTGCCTTGGACTCTAGCTCGTACTGAAGCTCCAACATGTCTGGCACAGCAGCACTTAGTGGTGGGGTGACTTCATTCAGAGCACGGTAATCCACAGTCAGTCTCCATTCTCCACTGGACTTACGCACTGGCCATATAGGGCTGTTGAAAGGTGAACGAGCCTTGCTGACCGAGCCTTGCTGACCACCCCTTGGCTCTCCAGTTTCCGAATCATCTCATGGATAGGAGTCACAGAGTCTCTGTCGGTGCGGTATTGCCGTCGGTGTACTGTTGTTGTGGCGATTGGTACCTGTTGTTCTTCAACTCTTAGTAGTCCCACAGCACAGGAGTCATCTGAGAGACCAGGCAAGGTACTCAGTTGTCTGATGTCTTCTGTCTCTACAGCAGCTATCCCAAAAGCCCAGCGATATCCTTTTGGATCTTTGAAGTATCCATTTCTGAGGTAGTCTATGCCAAGGATGCATGGGGCCTCTGGGCCAGTCACGATGGGGTGTTTTTGCCATCCATTCCCGGTTAAACTCACTTCGGCCTCCAATACAGTCAGCTGCTGGGACCCTCCTGTCACTCCAGAAATAGAAATGGATTCTGTTCCAACATACCTTGATGGCATCAGGGTACATTGGGCACCAGTGTCAACCAAAGACGTATATTTTTGTGGGTCAGATGTGCCAGGCCATCGGATCCACACAGTCCAATAGATCCGATTGTCCCTTTCCTCTACCAGGCTAGAGGCAGGGCCCCCCTATTCCTGGTCATGGTACACGTTGCTTTCTTCCTGTAAATATGTTCCTGAGGTCCCTTCAAGTGGATCAGTCATATCATTCTTCTTATACTGTCTGGGGTTCTGTGCCTTTGAGACTGGAGCAGTGTTGGCTCTAGATGAGCTCTTCGTGGTAGGTGTCTCTCTCTTCAGTTCACGTACCCAGGCTGCTAAGGAGGAGGTGGGTTTTCCATCCCAATTCCTCATGTCTTCTCCATGTTCCCGAAGAAAAGACCAGAGGTTACCCCGTGGAGTGTATCCTCTCTCCCTGGCTGGTGGGTACCTGCTCCTAATGGCAGAGACTCTTGTTGGTTCTGGCGAGATGTGGTAAATTTCTTCCTTAAGTTCCTTTTTTAGTTTCTGATGGCCCTCTTCAATCAAGCTCCGGACTTGCTCAGCCAGCCTTGTTTCCACGGATGAGACATGAGTACGAAATGGGGCGGTGACAGTATCCTCGTAAATTCTTAGTTTATTGACCAAGACACCCACCTTGTCCTCACCTTCCCTCCATTGCAGCGTTGCCAGGTAACGGGAGTACATCTCTGGTCCAAGCTGTGCAAATCTCAACCACATCTGCGATGTGCACTGGACATCATCTGGGCTTTTAGGAAATCTCTCGTCTTCTGAGAAAATGATCTCCAGCACAGCCAATTCCCTCAGGCATCGGGTACCTTGTTCCATTGTGCTCCATTTTCCTTGGTGCACCTGGAGGTCTTCTTTACAAAGGTATCTGTCCCTCACACTTGTTAGCAGTCGCTGCCAGAGGCTGAGAGTTTGTTGGGTTCTCCCGATCCCCTGGTCAATGACCACATCCCGAGACAGCGATCCCAGTTGCCTGGCCTCACTTCCATCCAGAATGGTGTCATTGGCTGCAGCGTCCCAGATGCGGAGCAACCAGGTTAGGATGGACTCGTTTGTCTGGCGGGTGAATTCCCTCCGCAGGTCACGCAGTTCACCCAGGGATAGAGAGCGGGTGATGATCTCTGGCTCTGTCTCTTCTGCTGGGTGCGAAGGTCCTGCCACATCCTCATCAGTCATTATGCGGACTGATTTGCTCTTTGATTTCTTCTTCTGAACAGGGGCAACTGCCACTGGTTTAGGTTGTTCTGCTTCGGTGACAGTTTGTGTGGAGATGCTGATGGCACTTTTGGTTTCTTTCTCCTCTGTGACAGCTTGTGTAGACACTGACACTGTTGCTTTGTTTTTGGTTCCTTTCTCCTCTGTGATGGTCTGAGTAGATGCAGAAACTGTTGCTTTGTTTTTGGTTCCTTTCTCTTCCGTGATGGTCTGAGTAGATGCAGAAACTGTTGCCTTGTTTTTGGTTCTTTTCTCTTCTGTGACAGTCTGCATAGATGCGGTTCCTGTTTCCTCTACGACAGTTTGTGTAGACACGGATGCCGTTGTTTTGCATTTGTTTCTTTTTCCCTCCTCCTCAAGGAGACGCTGCACCACCCCATGTAGT
Organism: Hirundo rustica; assembly: GCF_015227805.2. Classification (NCBI taxonomy): domain Eukaryota; kingdom Metazoa; phylum Chordata; class Aves; order Passeriformes; family Hirundinidae; genus Hirundo; species Hirundo rustica. The sequence continues at coordinate 17,794,793 of NC_053453.1, read as the reverse complement.
GTTTGATTTCTAAACATGGTGCAGGCCGTGCAGAGAAGACAAAGCAGAACTAACAACAATATTTTGCTGTCCTTGGCACCTAGAGAGAACTCAATACTTTTGAAAACTGCTGTGCCATACCTAAAAGACTGGAAAAAATCATTCTTTACCCCTCCCCACAGGGGCTGGGTGCGATTATTGAGAGCCCAGATGTAGCATTCTGGACCAGGACAAGAACACAAAATAGAGTATATATTCTGAATGATGCTCATTGCCTCAGAGGTTATCATACAATAAACATAATAGACCAATACAGCAATTCTGGTACCATACCCTGGTCTACACATGAGCATTAAGACCGGCAAATACTGCCCCATGTGTGGGAAAATGTAGAGAGCTAGGTATAAGATATATGAAAGCATGTTGAGCATCATAGCGGACAGCTGTTTCTTTTTTCCTCACTACAAAATTGTAATTCTGACTTTTCTCAGTACCTCCTGCTCCACGTTGGACACCAAAATATATGTGCTGGCTTGAAGGCAAAACCAGCGAGAGACTCCAAGTCAGAAAAAACAATTTAATAGGAGAGGAAAAAAAAGTAAAATAAAACACGTGCAATGGTACAAAAGATCACTGACAGAGTCAGAATACAACCTGAAACCGTGGTGGTGGCAGTCCAGATGAAGTGGTCTTGTTGAAGCAATGTTCTTGCAGAAAGGTCTGGTAGATCTTGTCCTCTGGGAATCCAGTGGGTAAGGCTGCCTGTGCTGTCCCAAGGCCCCGATTATATCCAGGTGGGAATGCTTGGCTCCTCCCCCTGGGCGGAGCATCTCACAATGGACTGATATCATTTTATCAGTTTTGCAATGGGTCCTTGATTGCCTATTAAACAGATAGCTCCTGGGGAAAGTTATCTATGAGTCATGCAGGACGGCATTGATGGGCCATTAACAGAAGATAGTCTGGAGGGAGGGGGCACGGGAAACAGTGGTGCACAACAACATTTCATGTAGATGGTGATAGAATACATACTTTGGGCACATTTTACATTGTAACCTAGGACAAAGAGGAAGAAAAATCAATGCAGGCTGCACTAAGAACAGAAGGTTTATCTTAAAGTGTTGTGAAAATGAAAAAGTAAGTAGTAGTCATCTATGAGACACTTATTATTAAAAATACATAAAAGATAAAAAGGTAATTATAGCATTAAGCAAGGAGTTGACTTCAGCAGCAGCCAGTTATGTTAGGACCACATAGACTTTTTTGCAGAGCTAAGGAAAGTGAGGAGCAACTTGACTTGAGGAAGCAGAGCCAGGCCTAGAAAAGCAGTGTTAATTAAATTTCAAATATTTTACTCCACTACCATAAGCTCTGATTATATTCAATAATGCTAACACTTGGGCAGAGGCTGATTACTTGAGGAAGGACAGAGGAGCTGCTTTCACTCTTACCTGTCTTCATCACAGCAGACAAGCAGTATGTGGTCCCTCACATTCTCTCCTTTGATAGATTATGAATGTCCAAACTATTTTCTTCCTATGAAAACTTAAGAAATTAGGGTGTATAAACATGTGCTAAGGTGTGGAATATTTCTGTCAGATATGTTCATCGGGAGTATCTAAAAAGAACTGATCAAAATAATATTTAGAAAGGAGAATTGGAGAGAAAATAAATATTGTCTCCTTTGCAAGAATTTTTTACATTGATAATATTGCAGCCTTATAAATCAGATTTTTCTTAGCCTCCCTTCCTTATTCACATAAAAAATTTTCCAGTTTTCCTATCTTCATTCACGTTTTGCATATTTTTGAGAATATGCAAAACAAAATGCATGGTATTTTCCATCTGAGAGTAATTTCTTTGTGTTATCAATCAGCTGTTTTCAGTGTCATTTAGTGTGGCAGGTAATAACAGTCCATATATCTGGAGTCAGCAAATAAAGGCACAAAATATGAAACTGCCTATAAATATGTAAATTTTCTCAAAAGTTTTAAAATGTTTGGCACCAACGATTTTTCAGTATAAAATATATTCCTGTTATTGCACCTACAGTTTAAGAGTACTAGTACTCATCAAGGATGTTAAACAGTAATAATATTTTGTTAAATCTGTAAAATTGCCTGTTGCTGAAGCTAGGCATCTGAAATTTTACATACAGAAAACAAATGGTAGAATATTTAAAGCTTTCCAGAGCCTGCAAAACTAAAATATATATTTCTTAAAAAATAAGTGGGAAATTTTGTACTAACAAGTAAAATCCAGAAGACTTTTGAACATTGGTAAGTAGAGAGCATAAAGCTGATTCTTTGTGTATCTCACTATGACATTTTCCTTCAGTCACTGAAGGGAATCCTTCCAGCTCCTGTGGTTTTATTTTTGTAATTTTGAATTTACTGTAGAGAGATCGCCTGCATGACTGACAAAAAACCCACAAAATTTTCTGAGATACCTAATTTTTTACTATTTTTCATATTAATCATTTTAACATAAATCTATGCTAAAAGGTTGAGGATTTATACTTTGGACTCCAGGTAGCAAAAGACACTCTCACTTTACAGAAGTATTTTGATAGTTCACTGAGAGATTCACAATAGAAAATGAAATTCAGTAAACAATCAGGTGTGTGGCACTTCCTTTCTCCTGAGTATACCTCCACTACTATACCAGGATAGTGTTCGTGCAATAGGCAGAGATGTTTTTACAAATATTTCAAATCTGCATGTTTCAGAAAATAAAGGGTTTGGCATTCTTTTTCTACTTTCAGATCTAGAGGAAGTTTCCATACAGGAAGGAAGGAAGAGTTCAACATATACTCAATACATGCTGGGGAGCTGTTTGCTGTCCATTTTCCATTCTATTTTTAGAGACCTTAATAATGACCTTCTTAAAAGAAACAGCCATAAAGATAGGAAAAGAAACAACATGAGAATGAGAAGGAAAAAATCTGTTATCCAGATCTGAATTTTATACCACGTCTTCTTTGCTATTCTCCTTTAAAAATGTTTCATTCACTTTACTCTCACAGCAAGAACCATGGTGACTAAGTCAGCATCATAGATGAGTTATTGTGTAGAAGCAAAGATCTTAATAATGGATTGACAAATTAACTAGTTCTTAACTATTAGCATGCAAATAATAATTCTTCATCTCCACTACATTTCTTAAAAAAAAGAAAAAAGCATGACAAAACCATTAGCTTGAAAATCCATTATTTTAAATAGATCTTTTATCTGTCAAATAGTGAAAAGCGAGAGAAAAAGCAAAGACAGAAGACATTCAGGCTAGTTGTTACGATGTTCTGCAAAACACTGCATGGGGTAACTCTGTAGAGAGCAGGTTCCCCGTGGGGTTTACTAGATCAATTTTTTGGAGCCCACAACCTCTGCCTTCTCAGTTCAGCTTTTCTAAGCTCCTCTGAATCTGATTCCTTTTTTAATGCTTCCTTTTTCATCATATCTTTCCTTTATATATTGCTGACTTCATGAGTGTGCAAATGGCAGTTGTGACATGTAAAGCACGGTGGGTTTCAGCAAAACATGAGCAACGGTGTTCTCTGTAGTCTCATTGTATCTCCTTTGCTAGTGAAATAAAAGTATCTGGAGTAAAACTAGAAGTGTTTCCATTTTGAACTACTTTGGTAAAGCAATATTTTTTCAAAAAGTATTTAATATTCTGCAGGCATACTACCAGCTCTGAAAAACACAACACTATTTCAAGTAACCTCCAGGCTAAGTTTAGTCAAGGTCATGGCCCTTAATGAGTTCCCTGGATATTCTACAAAAGTTATTGAATATATTGAAATGTATGCCTTCCTAAAAACATAAATACTTTATAGTAAAGTAGAATCTATTTTCTTAAATTGTAAGGAAGAAAATTAATTAAGATCACCTTAAAATTTCTGTGGTGCAGTACTTAATTTTTTTAGATTATACCATCTTTGCTATGATAATAAAGATAAAAAACCCAAAAATATGCACCTGGGTATACAGATAATCTTATTTTAATGAAAGGGTGATGCCTGAGGTGAAAAAATAAATCTCTACAGTAAACCATGAATTTTAACCTGTATTTTCATAAATATTTGAAAAGAATAAAACTTGTGCTATAAAGCAAAATACATTTAGTGAGACATTAAAACCTTTATAATGCATCCTGAAATGTAGGAGGATTTTCACAGCTCATATTTCATACTTTTTTTTTTGTGAGTTCTTGAAATGTTGCTATATTAATTAAAATAAATATCTGAAAACTGAAATTCCATCTTGACAGTTAAGTGCTTTCTGGAAAAGCTATTTATGTTGCCAGCACTCATGAAGTCTCAAGAAAACTCCTAGATTTCATTTCTAGCTGCCAGATAGTAAGTAGGAAATAAATTTAAAATTCTAAGAATTGGTTTTCTGTAAATTATTGTCTCCTGTCTTAACAAACACCAAAAGTTCTGAATATCCGTCAGTATAAAATAGATGATCAAATGAAAATTAGATTAATGAATTTTTAGAACTGATTAATAATGCCAAAAAGAAGTGGTCACATCTGAACTCTGAAGAAATTATTTTGAACCAAAAGTTACTTTAGAACTTCTGTGCTTGATGTACCAGGCAGACTTTATATTTTCTACTAGAAAAATATTTTTTATTTCTCCTTTGACTTAAGTTTCATTTTGTGGGATCCTTTGTGTCTGAATTTTCTTGCGGTGGCAAAGGGGGGTTGGAATCTAGAGCTGTCTGAGCATGTCTAGATTGCTACTCTATACCATGCATATCATTGCTGGGGAATGTGGCTTTGGTGGGGAGAAAAGGCAAACACATTTTGGTTTTGTCTTGGTGGTCACATGGAGCTTGTTTGCAGTGGTGACCACCTTTTCGCATGTGAATCATGTTCTCTTTTGAATACTTTTATCAATAATATTGTTTCTGTTACTGTTTGTTTCTTGTCTCATTGCTGTTATCAAGCAAATTTTTCTTAACTCAGAAACTCTCCATATTTCTTGCTCTCACCAGAGGGTGTAGGAGGAGGGAAGTGGGTGAGTGGGATTTAATTTCTAGCTGAGTTTAAACTGCAACATTGATATTTGATTTTTTTCCTACTAACTATTAAGAGTAATCCAAATGTGGCTTACTAAACATATACTATAAAATGTTACATTCCACTTTATTGTCAAATAACCCAAACAGAATATTTTAGCTCATAACTTTAAAATATGCAGTGCTGCCAATTTTTCTGCTACCAACTTATACAGGACAAATTATCATCATTGTCACTTCTTCCTCCAGGGATGCTGACCAAAAAATCAAATTTCTTAACATATAATTTTCACAGAGATGTGTCATTAAACTCAACAGAGATGTACCACACTGGTTGTTCCTTTAGTTTATCAAGTTATAAAGTTGTATTTAAAGTAATACCTATATTTTTAAGTTTTATAAATTACAGAATTAGAAATAATCTCCATCCTTTTACTTATCATATATTCTTTCCAGATGGTCTGCCAACTAATGATAAGATTTTTTTCAGTAGTTTTTTCTGGCTGAGGAGGCAATGCTAACTTCCTCTTCTGTGATAGAAGTAACTAAAATTGAGAAAAAGACAAGAGAAATACTCTTAAAGGATCTGGGAAAATGGAAATTCTGTTCATTTCTACTTCTGCAGGCAATAGATATTGGGGATGAGAGGTTTGTAGGCACCAGAAGAATATTACTCTTTTATTTCTGTCTTTTATTTTCTGTGAAGTTTTGCTATATCATGCAGGAAGTAGAGTGGAAAATGTGCAATGGGGAGGTGTGTATTGATGGGGGTGTGGTTTTTTATCCTGAATCCAAATGTTAAAAATTATGTTTAATTCAACATTGTTATTTAGACTTGTTTTAGAGACAAACAACAAAAAAAGCAAACACCTCCCCCCCCCCCCCCAATCAACCAAAGAAACCCCTCAGGATTTCTTCTTTGATCGGAAACACCAAGATGCAAAGGTCTTCCCTTTCCTGACTCTATTGAAAAGGACTGCTCAAGCTTTTACTCTTGAATTTATTTGTTCCATAGCTAGCTTTAGGACGGCGAGAACTCATATCATATGGAACCTGTCAAATAACACACAGAGAAGACAGAAAATCTTTATTTGTGTTTATTTTTGTGCTATAATGTTTCCTGATTTGCCTAAAGGACTTCCAAAAAGAAAATGAAAACAGGAGACATGGATATTGTATACTGCAATTTTCTGTGTGACATACCTCTCTGAAAGCTTCTTGTCTGTTTCCGTTAACAGTTTACAAACCAGAGGAAGGTCAGATTTCTCCGACATTTAGAGAGTTAACTCACTTCATGTATATTTGTTGAAGGACTTTTTTTTTAAGGTCTCAGAGACAAAATTGATTCATGAGATAAATGCTTTTCTAAAGCTGCTTTTTGAAAAATGTTTGGAACACTAAATGTTATTACCAATACTTTTTATATTTTTCTTATTTATTTTTAGCAGCATTCATAATGCAGTATGTTTTTTCAAGCTTCACATCTTGGTCCTACATTAAGTTAACATGTTAATACAAACGACTACTTTATGTAAATATAAGGCTTTCATTCTTACTTTCTAGCTTTCTTGCTTTACAGGAAAGCTGATGAAGACAGCACATAAATTTTCATGACACAACTGAGGAAGAGGTTTCAGTAGACTTGCAGGGTGAATGGATCTTTAACGCCTTCTGCACTTTTTCCCAGCACAGCTCCTGTAAAAGTTCTATTAGCTGCTCTAATTTTCTTTTTTTCTTGTTTGTAGGTAACCTACGCTGACCACTTTCTTAGTTGCGCTGTCAGACTCAACAGGGTTAATAGAAAAATACACACACACAACATAAAACAACTCCACTACCATCTCCCCTGTTTGTCCAAAATTCTCAGCATCTAGATTTCCCACACCTGTTCTCATTTTAAAAGGGAAGGGGACAGGAATGAAAATGTCATAACAATTGCGTTGATGTGTTCAGTTAATTCTTTGGCCATAATTTGGATCTTACAGTCACTGAAGTGTGTCATCACAGTAAAAATAAAAAACAGACAAATAAAATATATTCTTGAAGGATACCTTCCTGATGGACATTTTTTTCTCTCATTTGTGAGAGCATTTGAAGAATAAGAAAAGTCAGAATGTCGTTGTTTTTTTGCTGGAATTTCCTAAGGAATGGCCCACATAGGAAAGTGCTTATAGGAGTCTCTGTCTCTGTCAATTCAAACAACAGGTTTCAGAAATAATCTTTCAAAATTGTGGACGACTGAAATTGTTGGTGAATTTTTTCCTTGTTATTATTAATAAAGTGTTATTTACAACTCCATGAATAGATTAGTACAAGAAAAAAAAAAGTTGAGATATTCTAGGTGCATGTAAATTAGTGTATTTTTGTTATTCTTAATGAGATTGGACTAATTTACACCGGTTGAGGAGTTGTTATATTAACATTAACTGACAAATATTACATTTACAAGTTTAATAAGGTTAATACTGCTTCAGATTTACATTTTCTTCCTGTACACTGGCATGTTTCCTATGTGTTTTAAGAAAGAAGAATTTTTTGTTCTAATTTCCAATTTTTTTCAGTTCCAGAGCATATCTTACTCTAGATGTATTTTCAGAATGATATTGAGGCTGAGTGTCTTAATTTAATTACATTATCATGTGCTAAGTCACTGTCTTCCTTTTGGATACTGGTATTTTCATAACTGATTTACACTAGCAGCTGTGAAGGTGCATACATTTTAAAAACTGACTGTTTTGTACATTAAATTCTTCCAATCTGAAAGACAAAAAGCAGTTAACATAAAAAGCATTAATTTGGCAAATATTTTTGTGTCTACAGGGGCAAGATAATCTATTTTCAATTGTTTTACAGATTACTATGGAAGTACTGTCTGTGCTTTGGACAGCAGAGTATTGCACAAGAGATATTTCATGTAGAAGAAAAGCTAATGGATGTATTTTAAAAATGGACAGACATAGAAAGAATAGATAACACTACTGAATAACGATACAGTCTTATGTGTATGCTTGAAAACAGAAAGAAAGGCTATGAACTTTATGTAGATTCACAGATCTAAAGTTTCCTGCCACATTTATGTCCTGAATGAACCTGGGATCACAATGGTAGTCTTAAGTCTTGGAGAAGACTGTTGGAGGAGACTGCTAAACTGATTTTGTACTTTGAGGTTACTAAATAGAGCTTGCAGCACTTTTTGTAAATTACTTTTTCTTGCCTGTGGCTTTCAATCTAGTTTTGAAAATTTTAGTAATATATCTAAGATTCAGAATATATGCCCTGTGTTTAGCTGTGTCTTTGTTTTGAAAGGCAGTTGTCTGCCAGGGAAAACTGGAGCCTCCCTTGGAATGGAGAATGTAAACCCCCTTACCTCCAAATTATTATAATTTTGCAATTAGGGGCCCTCAGGCAAAGATATGGGAAATAGGAGTAACAGTTCTTTACTAGGAATATTTTTAAAAAGGGAAAAGCAAATGTAGTAGTACAAAAAAACAAGAAAGGAAGAAAACAAAGATCCTGGAAAAAACCCTGACAGAGTCAGGGATATGACCTGGCACCCTGGTGATCAGGGTTTTGGAAGCAGTCCAAATAAGTCCTCCTGGAGTAACAGATATGGTTCTGTGGAGTAGAGATGGTCCTGCAGAAAGTCCAGTGGTGGCGAGATGGGTCCAGTCTTCCTCCGGGAATCCAGTGGAAAAAGAGGATACCTTGTGTCCTTCAGTCCAGTTTTATCTAGCTAGGAACAGTTGGGTCCTCCTCCACTGTGTGGAGCATCTCACAATGGGATGATGGAATGTGTTATGTCATTGGTGGGCCCTGGTGGCCCATTATCAGAAGATGTCCCCCTGGAGGATGGAGCGATGGTGAAAGAGATAGGAAACACTGCCCCACCTGGATTTAATGGCTGGGCCATTATCAGAAGGCATCCTCCTCCTTCCGCCTGGAGTAAGGAGGATAGCACATCTCCCAAAAAAACCCCAACTTTCAACAGATGAAATAAAATACACATTTTTAGATTACATAATCCAATACAAGCTGACTACACCAATTGAGAAATAATGGCTTATAAACATTTTGCCATTGTAAATTAAAAAAAAAAAAAATCAAAAGCAATTGTGTTGCATGGGTGAAAACATTGCATAACCTTTACCCAAGTTGTATTATATGTTAATGCATAAAAACTAGAGGATCTTAAATTTGTGACACACTACATTCCTATGCACCTTCTACTTGAAAACCTTTGTTCAAACTGCATGCTGTGTAATTCCTTCAATGCCCCTGTACTCTCAGAAGAATGAACAGGATAAATCAATAGATCAAAAAGGGGGCACACTGCCCTCCAGAGAGCAATAAATGATCATTTGCATAGTCTGTACAATTTAACTCTGAAATAAAAGCCATGTGTTCCAACTGATGGCTGAATTTTGCTCTACCATTTCCCACAGGAAATTATAGCAAAACAAAATTTAGCAGGGGAGTCTTATTTTGAACAACTAAAATTTAAAGGTATCTAAAGTCCTGTGCATGCTTGCATTTCAGGGAAATCTGTAGTTTTCCACATTTGTTAACAAGAACAGACAAGTTTCCATTTGTATCTGTTTTTGATCTTTCCATTCTTTGCTCTGTGTCAATACTTTATTACTTTAGAGATTTTTCTGAATAGTATTTTTCAATGTAATCTCCACCATCCTCATACCACTAGAATTATTGTCATAGTAATTGCTATTTCTTGAATAGTCTTAATTTATGGCTAAACATCTCGTTCTCCTGGTTAGTTGCTATTTTACATCTCTCTGCTTTAATCTTCTCCTTTCCCCCCCCATACATCCCCTCCTTTATTGCTGAACTTTGTACACCTTGGCTCCACTTGGCTCCACTGAACCACAGAACGGCACCTGCAAGGGAGGGCATAACCAGGACTGAGGTCACTCATGGTGCTTTTGGCTTGTTGACTGGGAACACAGATGCTCAGTGTTTGTATTTCCTGATCAAGATACAATTAAAAATTTACCAGCTGCCATAAATCTTTGTCTCCATACAGCTTTCAATACAAGTGACATGTATTAGCGTTCAAGTTTAGCCTTTCATTTTTGTCAAGTTATCCAAACATACATTTACTAGGTTTTTTTTTTTTTTTTTAAACTCCAGGAGTGTTTTTGTCTGGTTTGTTTGTTTGTTTTTGTTATAGCCAGAGGACATAGGTTTATTTGAAAAAAATATTTTGGGATATAACTCAGCTATTATTAAGTAACATTGATAATTGCACGGTAGATTTGGCAGATTTAAGACCAATGAAAACTTTATAGAAAAATACTGATGGGAGAGAATTTCAGAAAAGTATCATAAATTGTGGTGGTGAAGAATTGTTTTATTGGGTTTTTATAAGAAGTTTATGTTATGGTTCATTTCACTGTATCCCCAATTCTGTATGCCTTTTGTGTTTTCTGTATAACAAGGTGTTTTGTGTCAGTCCTCCCACCCCCCACCTGACTTGTAACATCCCCTCTGCCCCAACCCCCCTCTCTGGGGCAGCCTGTCTATCACTTTGAGGAGCCCTCCCAGGTTGCGAAATCTCAGGGAGAGGGCTTCAGGTGATAGGCCCCCTGGGGGGAATTCCTTTAGCTGTGGATTTTAGTGGTCCAAGGCTTGGGGGTGGGCACACCTTGTTACCCCCTGAATCCCCTGATTTGTTGTCTTGGTTTACACCCCCTGGAACCCCTCCCCTGCTCATAAGGTGACAGAGGGACTCTCTCAGTCTCTCAGCCACTCAGCTCTCAGCTCGGAGCTCTCAGCCCGGAGCTCTCTCTCTGCTCCTCAGCTCTTGAGCTAATAAACATCTTTTAACCTGCTAAGCTGAGAGCCAGCCTTTTCTCTTTTGCTGCTGTTGCTGTCACGACACTATTGGGTCCAGCTGCTAAGCTGAGAAGCCAAAACGAACTGGGACCTTCTGTGGCTGTGTTGACCCGAGCTAGCCGGAGGTCATCTCCTGCCCGGTGCGGGATGGAACCAGACACAATGAATTAAATTTTTTGGCTATGAGAAATATTTTGTAAATATTTTACTCCAAAATTAACTCTTAGAGATATAAAAATTAATTGGCATTTATTTTCAAGAAAGTTAGAGTATTCATGCCTTTTCTACAATTTTTTTTTTTTTTTTTTTTTTTTTTTTTAAATGAGGATATGAGCTTCTATTACTTTACTGGAGTAGGAACCAGATTCCTTTGGTTAAACCAAAGACAATGATATCTCAGAAGATCACTAGGAGTTCAGAGCCCTTCTGAGAAAGCAGCTAGAATGAATCAGCTTTCTCTATGACATCCATGTATGCTCACCCAGTGAAAATTGAGAAAATTTTATATGTGATACTCTATGGTAATTTCTGCACAGACTGGAGATTCATAAATTGTAACACATAGAATGAATGCACATCATCAGGTATCTTCTTTACTAAACTTGAAAAAAAAGTGCAGTTATTCTTCTATGCTGGTCAACAAACTGTTACATTCTTCACAATAACAAATTGTAACTGCAGGAAAGGTTTCATTTATTCTTTTGTGCATTGTAATTTCCTTTCTCTATACATTCATGTTATTTACCTCGAAAAAAAGAGGGATAATGCATTATAAGTCAAAGCCATCACTGTAAGAGTATTGAATTGTAGAAGTCACCACTTAAGAACAAAGAGTGTTCCCAGAAAAATAAAAATTGCAATTTATAGCTGAAAAAAAAAAAAAAAAAGACCAGCATGAATGGAATGAATAAGAAATAAATATCCACACTGAACCTGAAAAGATGACCATTTTTTAGTATTACTAAATGAACCATGGTGTCTGTCTCGGGTGGAGTGGGAGCTTCAAACAAAGTTTGTTAGAGAATCCCTGATGTTGAGCCACAGGGTGCAAGAGAAGACCACTTTGCTTTCTAAACTCCTTCTGAGAGAGGACCCCAAGTGTGGCCCCAGATTTTGTCAATGATTTAAGTAACATTTTATGACAAGATTAAAGAGGGAAAATCAGATGTATTTTTATACAATAATTTATTATGATAATGATTAGATAAAATAGCTTAATCAGAATTATTTACTACACAGTATAAAAGCTAAAACAACTAGTAGTGTATAGTAAAGGATAGTGCACTATATCAAAGCAATTAATAACAAAAAGAAACAATTATTAGGTAGAGATTGATGTAATTCACCGTATGTTTTCTTGTGTAGAGATCTTGTTTTTTAACTCCAAGGAGTATCCCTGTCGGTGGAGGAGCATCCTCTACCCAAAAAAGGAATCCTTATCCACTTAAAAGGAGAATATGTCAGAAGAACCTAATTGTATGAAAGTGGACTTTTATAGTGTAAAATGATATTACTGCCAGTTATATGTCTCCAGGTGAACTTAACAGCTTATCTGCCAAATCTTTGCCTCCCTATCAGAATGCTAGTTCAGGATTAGTTTCCAGACTAGATTTAGCATAGTTCAACACCAAAACTAGCATATGGTGCCCCCCTCAATCCATCATAACAACTTTGCAAATTGGGCATTGTCTGAATTGCTTGACCACATTCTAGGGCAGAACATCCAAGGCAGAGCACCCTGGCAGAGCATCCTAAATGTTTCAGAAGAAAATATAATGACAGAGGCATGACTTCATACATCAAGAACTTTGAATGCTCAAGAGCTCAAGTATACAACACAACATACGTTATTTAGCCTCCTTGATCATGGAGCAGAATTTACAGAATTGTAAATCTATATTAGCAGCATTACTTCTAAAAGCATGGTATTAGTATCAGATGTCCCAAAGAAGATCCCAAATAGTCTTCTGAGAAAGACATGACTGCAGGAGCCTTTCTTCCTTAACATCTTGAGTATGAAGCAGTGGCATGGAATAATCTTTCACTTCTTATAAACATTGCTCATGGAACTTCAATTGAAAGCCTGAGCACCCTCCAGTGGTGGGTTCCACTGGTCTGATAAAACCAGTGCACTCTAGGCAATGGTCCTAGTTCCAAGACTGTCATCCCAGGTAAATGTACTATAAAGAGTCATTTTCCATGGCAAATAGATTGTGAAGCAATGACTCAATAAACGTTTCCTGTCTCTAATACCTTTACCTCTACAATATATATAGAGACCACTGCATGAAAGTATTGTTTGGCTGTAACAAATCATTGAGAAGAAAAACGTGAACGTATAACTCCATAAATACTCTTCTTCACTTGTGGTTCTTCTGACATGCTGAGAAACCTTGTTATATGTGTCTGCACACATATTCTCCCTATCCCTAATAACTTGATTTCTATACAAGGGCAATGAGACTGATTTTTTCTGAAGGTAATTCACCTGATTGGCATCTAAAATTCTGGGGATTTTTCTTTGTTAGAAATTTAATTCTGAGGCTGGCTTGTAAAGTGAACATGCAAATGTTTTAACATGTACGTAGACTGGTAATATAGAAATAGGGTAGAAGGTTATTTTTCATGATTAGGTATTCAGTAGAGCAAGTCATGCTTCTTGTCTCCTGAAGGTAGCATGCACAGTGTATCTCCTGGTTTTCATAATAAACCCAAATTATAATTTTATAATTATTCACATTAAGATAAAATTTTGGCATGAAATAATTTTTCTCAGCGTCCATTATTAAATTTGATGGCTAAGTGTTTTTTCCTTCCTCAAGCCTTAAGTATATTCAAACTGACATATGTTTTCTTGCAGTGTTTTGCCTGTAGCAGAAACATATAGTATTCCCCTGGCCTTGGCAATTTAAGTGTCAGAAATCCATTTTCTTATTCTGTGCTGTAGTTTTATTTCCCCTTAATTTAAACCTTTATGTGGACTAATGTAAGCAACATTTTCAGTATACTGTTAAAATGCCATGTTAGTATAATTCACAGTAGTTGTACACATTAAGGAAATTTAATTCTCAAGGTCATCATCAATGTTGTGTGAGGCACACGACACACTAAATAATGATTTTTTTAAAAATGCTTTTATTTCTGTATTTTTAAGTGAATCTGTTTATATTTTTTAGAAATTTTAATTCAATTTAATTAAACTTACCTGTTCTATAAAACTATTAAGTGCACTAAAATATGACTAAGTTGTCACAGAAGTTGTCATACAGAAAGCATCAATGCTCTGTCAAAATGCTAGATATACAGGTGTTTTTCTTAATTTTTTCTTAAAGAGTAATAATATTGAAATATGAATACTTATATTGCCTACATGATATTCTTCTGTCCAACTAGAACTTAACTTTTATTTTCACTTCTTAGTGAATGAAATAGAAAATTTTGTTTGAGGGAGTTGATCGATAAGAGTACACTGTTGAAAGCATAATAGAGAGACAAAAAATAACTACAATATATTTTCAGTGAGTAGCCCTTTTCATAACATTAAGGGCTAGAATAGCATAGTAGATCTTGAATCCCTAAATTTGACAAAGAATCCCCTAAGTGCAAAAGGGCATCCAGCAATTGCCTTCTGTCTCTTCCCCATAATAAGCTACTCTTCTCCACCAAAGTAGCCTACCCAAGAACCATTAAAGAAATTAGTCTGAAAAATGTTTTATGACTCTGATCCTTCTTCCTCAAAAATCCATCTATTTTGTTTAGTTGCTAATTTTTATTTAACTATAATTGATTACAAATATAAAGTTTTAAAATAAATAAATATAGAAAATTTACAATGCATCCATGTGTACAATATATATAGATGGTACTAGGAGCTAAACATGAGGTATGTTCCACCTGAAAGTAATTTTTATATTATTTTAATATACAAAGCATTAGTTGTTGTGTCAGTTTGCTTTCATATTTGACCATAGAGATTCTGTGACTATAATTTCCCAATCTGAATATTTACTTTTTTTTTTTTTTTTTTTATTCCAGTGCCTCTCTGGCCTTCATTGACTCTTACCATCTATCTTATATGGATATTTGCCTTCATGTACTGATACTACACTTCCCTCTAGCCACCCCCCGGCTCTCGCTAGCTCAGTTATTCAAGGGTTTTAGGGAAATATATTTCCAGAGAGACAGAATAAAGATTTCAAAAGAGTGGCTCTCACCCCCAACTTCCGTCCAGGCTTTATTCTCAATGTGATGTTCCAGGAGGCCGAGGAGAGAGAGAGTGAACCAGGAAGAAACAGGGGTATATCTAGTTTTGGGCCAAGGAAAGATATTGGCCCTGAGCCAATAGGGTCAGGAGTAGGTATGATAGGGAAAAAGGGTTAAACTACATAGCACAGGCTTCAGGGGGATTCTGAGGGGAAAAAACATTCCTCAGAGGAACACAACACTGTACAACCTTTCCTTCAGTCACACAGCTTTATAGCATATTTCTATTCTGTTTCATTCTGTCAAATTTGTAGAAAGAGTTCACAGAAAGAAAGACATTCTCAGGTACTGTTCCTATAGCCATCCTAACTTCATGTAGGTTGGCATTTTTTTAATTGGATTTGAAGCACAGCCAATGATAGTCACTATATATTGATTTTTACAGGGGTATTATTTTACACTGGGCCTTCTGTGTTTAATGATTGCCTGTGTTAAAACAGAACGTACTTTGTCATAATTAGCAGCCTGTTTCTCTGCCAGCAGTGGAAGTCTGGGTAGCAGAAAAATAAAGAGATTAATTAAAAAAACCCAAATAAACGATCTCTTAAGGAAGAATAATGAGTGGACACTACAGAAAAAAAGGCAGAGTTCATCATTATACAGCAACTGGATTGAATTAATTTTCTAAATAGAAATCACAAAATATTGCTTGAGGGAAATACTCTTGAAATACCATTGAATAATTATGATTAGAGTCTAAGAAGTACTTAAAATTAATTTTGTGACACTTGATGATTAATACCTTTGAAAATTCCATTTATCATTCTTTACCACTGAGATGAAAAAGCAGTCTGCACTGTCCAAGAGACATTGCCATGTACGTAGAATACCCTGAAGCCACAAAAGACTATTGTTTTCTTAATTTGCACGTTGGGTGGAATCTATAGGAAAACAGAGGTGTTCTTCATGAGGAAACATAGTTTTAAGTTTTCCTCTGAAACTATGCACATACAAAGTACAAGTAAATCATCATTTTCATTTGTGAGACCAGTGATTTGGGTCATTTGTACAAAGGGTGGAGGAACTTATTGATGCAATTGGAAATACATAGGCACAAGTCCCCTTTCTTACACTTTGACTTCCTCATCCCATACTGAGATTACTCTAGGAGCTTCTGACCTTTGTGTATACCCCTAATTCTTCAATAATCACTGCTTATTATCTTTAATTCTAAAAGTAAAAATAAATAAAATTTTATGGAGAGCCACCTAATTTAACAGTATAAATTATAGATAAGTTTTAATCAAAAGAGGTCTTAATTAAAAATACTAAAATTGGATATGACATACCATCATGAATAACTTACCTCAAATACTTCACATCAACTTAAACATACTGATATTTTGAGTCATAATTAAACATGAGAATGCAATTTGTGACAATGCTACACAATGCTAAGAAGTTTCTTTTCCAGCTAAAGGCATTCTATCATATCCTAAATCTAAAATGTCACTATAAATTAGTTATTGTTGCAATGTAAAATAGAATATATTCTAGCTTCAGGTGTGTCATTAAATATGCATCTTCCAAATTAAAAAAAAAAAAAAAAAAAGACTTTTCAAAATGAAAAATTGTTGGCTCCAACTTTTTCAATTTCTATGTTGTATCATGTGCCAGAAATGACTTAGAAAATTATAGCCTCTGGATAAAGCTGAATGTATAAAAACTGCTTCATTTTACGTGTAAATAGTCTAAGCTGACTGAACTAATCAAGTGGAGGCAGTCATCATGGTAATCAAACAGACACCTTTTAGCTGACCTTGCAGATGTTTGTTACTAATGGGCTTAAGGTTTTCTGAAATGATCTTAATACTCAATAAGAGTGACACAGATCATCTGAT
Organism: Hirundo rustica; assembly: GCF_015227805.2. Taxonomy (NCBI): domain Eukaryota; kingdom Metazoa; phylum Chordata; class Aves; order Passeriformes; family Hirundinidae; genus Hirundo; species Hirundo rustica. The sequence goes on along the minus strand of NC_053453.1, from coordinate 17,777,836 downwards.
AGTAAACACCTCTAGGTTTTACTACAGGCAGAAGACACCTATTGGTATTTTTTCTCTCATCATTCCTAGAATCAACAGACTTTTCTAGTTTATTTGTACTGCATCTCAGAAAACAGTACCTGTAGCAAAGTAAGAAAACATGCACAGTTTTTCCACACCACAGAATAAATGAATGGCATAAAATAAGATTTCAAGAGGCATTCAGTGGCCTACCATGTGAGTTTATATGCTGTTTCCATTGTCAATATCATGAACAAAAAATATCCCACTCATTTTCTTTAGCGAATACACAATTTAAGTACCTTAAATTTTAAGAGGGCTGCCTTAATTTTGTGTTTGGTGGGTTTCTCCCTCAGGCGTTCTTTTATGTATATATCCATCTTCCATTTTTTTGCCACCCAACCAACCCCTAAATTGGACAGTTTCAATTTTTTTCCCATATTTCTTTCAGACTGCATTGTCTTTTTAAATTCCGGTGGGGGTTTTTTTGTTTGTTTGTTTGTTTGTTTGTTTTTGTGTCACATTTCTTTATTTCCAAATTTACCTCCTTTGAATTTGTAATTCTCTTTCTGTACAGTCTTTAGTATTGGTTGTTTCCATACATTTTTCTGTATTCTTAACATCTTATTTCTTTTATTCCTTTTGTTGCTATATATTCTGCTGCCTTCTTTTTCTACATACACCTTTGTTGTCTCCCCTGTTAGCATTTTTTTGTTATTCAAACAGCAGTAAAAAATTGCCATACTTTGTTTTAAATCAAACAAAATAAAATTACTTTATAGATTTCATAAATTGCACTGATTTCAAAAAAAGAATGGTGGGTATATTAACAACATTTTTCAATTGTTCAAAAACTACTGGTCAAGGAAAATTACTAGAATATCCTGAGATACCACGTGCTTTAGTGAATTTTGTATCCCTTCACTGTCATTGCTGCCAGTAAAACTAATTAAAACCAATAAACTCTAAAGGTTAATATATACTCATAGTTCAGCCAGAGAATTTAAGAGCTGTCCAAGAAACTTGGAGAACACCTTAACATATTTAAAAGTAGAAAATGAGCCAGGATTTACTGTTCTTGTCAATCTCCTTCCTAACTGTGGTGACTTAAGATACTGCTGTATTAATAATGGTATTTCCTTATTAAGTCATCTGTTTTGACAGGTTTTCTGAAGGACTCTTTAATCTCCTTTCCTTATTAGGTAATTTGATTATAACTTTCATTATGAAATGAAGTTTCAATTTTTCTTTTAATTTTCATTTTTTTTCTGTAGCTTCTATCAATTTCTTTGTTTTTGTTGACTAGGAAAAAAAAAAGGATCCACTTGTAGAAGTATCCATTCCTTTATTTTATTTTTGGAGATCAATGATGAATAAAACTAACTCCTGTGAAAATGTATGTCTTACAAGTCTGTAAAATCCTAGCTCCCCTAGGATTGAATTGACCTCAAAAAAGCCAGAATTATACTTATTTACTTTGAAGAACATCACTCATTAACTACTGCTAAGACTTCCAAATGTATGGTTTTTCATATACCTGCACTGTCTTACTATTATATCTTCTAAGATAAAACCCTAAAACACCATCAGTTCAATTAATCTGATTTGGATTGAGACATAAATCAGATTCAATCCTTTGCAGGCATTTCTAAATTGATTTATAGTTTTAATCTATAAATTTTGTTTACATTATTAGCAAGTACCAGAGAGTTTATAATTATTTTTTGCCTGCTCATTTAAATGCAGCTTTTGTAAGCTTTTAGTTGTCGACACAGAGGGGAAAGATAAAAAAATGTTTCTTTTTAACCATATGGATATTTCTACAGAATCAACTGCAGAAACTTATGCAATAAAGTAAACTTATATTTATTATTGTCATGTTTAAATTTTTGTGGTCATTGCATCATGTGAATATATTCAAGTTACAACAGATATATACTTTGTAGTTGTCTAAAATTGTTAAGAAAATGTCCAAATATTTTGATTTATCCAGAATAACTTTATTTAATTCCTGTGTGAATAGATGAATAGTGCATGGATAATTATCAGAGCTGATGCTCAATTCAACAGTATTTAATCCATGAATTCATCTCCCTATGGAAAGAAATTACCTTTTGCAGCACCTAGAGTAATTTTCTTGCCATGGTACATGAATTCTGACCTTTTCCCCATACCCACTCCCCAAGATTATAAGAGGAGGTATTGCTCCTTCAGGACACACCATAATTTTCTCTCTTAGCAACGAATTCAGTGGATTCCAGCATATATTCAAAACCTGAATTCTTAAGTTTCTGCTTTCAATCTTTTACAGCATTTAGTAACTTGCTTCATAAAATGAAGTGAAATTCAATAGCCAAGCAAAAAGATAGTTCTGCTTTCCATCTGAAATACGGAACCAGCAGGATAAGTATAAAATATATATTAATTTTGTAGAAAGGAAATTCTGGTTCTAGCATACCTGTTTACATGTAAAGAAAATAAGATATTCTATGATTTCTATGGCACTCAATGTTTCATTTGCTTCACCTATACAGCTTTACCAGTATGCCTGTGGTTGCCCTGTCCCAATTTACATACATGCAAGAATCCCTCCTGCCTATAGACCTTATTCTTCCACCGCAGCTACATCTGAAGTCACAACTTCCACTTCTCAAGAAGTTTTTTCAACAATGAAGCTAGATCAGACCAGGAGAAAGAATGGAAAAAAGGAGCACTTTTATACTCTTCAGCAAAAGATTCAAAATGCATGGATCCAGAGTCAGACAGATGATGCAATTTCATGGCAAGTGATTTTTTTTCTGTGAAGGAAGGTCATAACAGGCATTTTCTTTCTAAATTATTTCTACTGTTTTTCCGGTGCCTACTTACCCTAAAAGTCCCATCCAGTTTCAGGAACAGAACCCAGCAGCCTCTTACCCTGCTTGAGCATCATTGACTGCTCTCTCTTCCTCCACAATGGCACCCATCCATTCTTTTTGCTCTCAGCTGCATAAGACCTAAGTCCTGTCAGACTGGGCCTTTCTAAACAGAGAGAAAGGAGGGAAAGCTGATTAACTAGCACTTTAGGTAATTTACTTAAAAATTTAATCAGAAGTACAGAAGCTTTTGAAAACAGCTGTATTAGCAAAACCCCCGAGTGGAGATAGCATTGAACTGATAGAATCTCTTCTTTCCTTTGATCATTTAACATTGCCAAACACCACCAGAATGACTCATCAGCTTTAATTGTATCGGCATGGATAGGACTTTTTTTCTACATTTGTGTCTCTCCATCTTCAACCACAAGTTTTGACAGTGAACACTTCAATAAATTCAGGTTTTAGGCAGAAATTACGTATCTATATGATCATATACGAGTGGAAGAGACATGACAAAGTGAGAACCTGGAGGAAGAAAGCTTGTTTTCTCAAATAAATAGAATAGGTTACATTCTTATTCTACTGCAAACTGATCTATGAAAAAGAGATTTTCACTATCAGAGCTCTCAAATTAACATATTAAATATAAAAGAGGGTCTAAGCCTGAAGCAGCTACTTGCAAAACTGTTCCTAAAGATCTGTCAACTGCTTGTATATCTTTGCCTGGTTTATTTGCTTGTGATGCAAGAGCCAAAATAGTGGTTTTCATTCTTGAAAGTGCTGCCTCTAGGAAGATATTCTGCAATTTACAAATAACTTCTCCATAATGAACTCTTAAATGTGTACAGTTTATTTGCATTGCAATATATTAAGAACAAGTGTTTCAAATGTTAATTCCTTAACCAGAAAAACAGCAGTTTTGGATGAGAAAGTTTCTTGGCTGATATTAGCTGTTTTAATTTGAAATACTATTTGGGCTCTTCTCCATGTACTTACGAACACCAGTGCCTTAAGACGAAACTGGTTTTACTTGTCAGATGTGTCAGAAGATGTTTTTCTGCATTACCTCACATAGTTAATTTTTGGCTTCAAGTCTAGCAGTTTTTCACATTAACAAGTGAAATTTTTCATTTTTGTTATTATTTAAAGTTTCCCCTTCCCTCTTCCCTAATGCTGTGCACAGCAGATTGAAAAAACACTTAATTGAGAAAGAAGAAATAATTTACTGTCCAAGAATATATTGAAAAAATATTTGGACGTATTTTTTTCTTAGAGAAAACTACTTCAGTGGAAAGTAACAAAAGTCACTTCTATTAAAAGAGTACCACATTATGCCATCTATGCTCTGTATTCAAGGATTAAGTTATTATCATGAATTTCCTGTAGTAAAGATCAGTCCTTATCTGAAAACACCCTCTCCATTTCAGAAATAGTCACAGTGCTAATAAGTACACTTCAGAATACTATACGTCATCTTACTTTAGCATTTCCTAAAGTGGTGTCACAGAGCATGTTACTCTAGGAGACAGCAGGGGTAGACAGCACTGAAAGGGGAGACAGGAGTGACAAGAGTGGCAGGGTAGTGATTCCATCCACAAGGGACACTATCCACAGTAACTATGCAAGAAGAGCAGAGGTTTCAGTGTCAGAGGCCAGAGAACAACCCTGTGATCGCCAGCCGTGCCCATCCGTGTCCAAGGCTAGGCTAGGAAGCAAAGTCAGTGAATCCACATGGACAGCAGGGGCAGTGCTGGGAAGAGATGCAGGTGGGACAGAACTCACACAGGGACATAGAGTTAGGGCTTCAGCTTAAATACAGCTCCCAAGCAAAGGGGACAGACTCCACAGCTCCTTCTCACAGCTCACCTGTGCATCGGTGGTCTGATCTCATGTCATACGGCTAAAGAAAATTAAAGCTGACCTTGAATATAGGCAGATGAGCTCCCAAGGACAGCAGGAAGATGGTACGAGGCATCTTGGTCCATTCAGGGCCCTGACAGTGTTTAATTGCATACTCTCTTCAGTGATGTAGATTATTGCTTTGGAAAAATAAATAAGTAGTTTTGGTGTCAGGAAGAGTGGTGGCACAAGCTCAAAAGCAGTGAGCTGAATGTCTGGAAGACACCAGAAACCATCAGAACTGAAAGTTTTTAGCAGTGCAGGATTTGTTTTATTAGGATTCAGTTGATTCATACGATGAATTTACGTTTTTTTACAATGGTATTTTGTAATGGTTTCATCCTATATACCCCAGTTTTCCCTGTTGGTTTATCCCTGGAGTTGTTGTTATGTAAGAGTTCGTTTTCTGTCAGTCATTCCTGCCCCTCACCTGTCCCTGTCCATCATCCCTTCCTCCCCCTCTGGTGCCCGTCTGTCACTTCGGGGCCCTGCCCCAGTGTCTGGAATGTTCCAGGGAAGGCGTGGAGAGGCTAGGACCAGGGGAATCCCCTTCCCTTCTCCTGGGATTGGTCTCCCTGTCCATAGTTTGATCCCCTAACCACGCCTTGGTTTGTTTTGATTGGACAGATCTTTGTTACCTCCCATTGTACCACCCCTGTATACAAACGGCTCTCAGGCTGTTGTTGGGGGCTCTGCCGAGCAGCAGTCAAGATGTGTGGAGGTCCCATTTGGGGCTCCCCAATAAATTTCATCTTTTAACCTGCTTGCTGAGTCTGCCTATCTTCTGCTGCCATCGTCATGTCTACCACAGTGAGGTCTGTTGCTGAGTGGGGAACCAAGGCCACACGGGAAGAAGGGAGCTAGTGTGCTAGCAACCTCGACCCCAAGAACATCCGCCATGGTGTGCCTGAGCTAGCCCGTGGCCGCGCTGGGGAAAGGCGCAGAGACAAGGCACCGCAACAAATGGTGATTAGCTATAATAAGAAAAGAAATGGATACTGCTGTATTAAGCTCTGATCTTAAAATCAAAACTTAAAAGTGGGAAAATTATAAATGGAAAGAAATGAATACATTAACCAAATATGAAGGATTAGATGCTCAAAATATGTTCTCTATATAACAATCTTTCTTGGAGAGGTGGTTTCAATATTGATTTTTCTCCATTTCCATCCCAATTGAGTCTCCCAAAAGATGAACATGTTCCTCCTGACAGCAGCCCAGTAAAATAAAAAAAAGAAAAAAAAAAAGAAAAAAAAAAAAAAAAAAGAATAATAGAACCAAAGAATGGTTTGGTTTAAAAAGGGCCTTTAATACCAGCTCCAGCCCCACTCCTCCCCACCCCTCTGCCATGGCCACAGACACCTTCCACTAAAACAGGTACATAAATGTTATTCAATACAATCTGAATAAAACCAGTAAGCATGGGAAGCTCAGTGGTGAAAATGAAATAAGGGGCAGAGACAGACACAGGCTTGCTCCTCAAGTTTCAGGCACTGTGAGCATGGCAGGACTTCCTGGAATTAGCAGCACTGACAATTGAGTCACCCCACTTTTGTCGAAAACTATTCTAAGAATATTATGAATAAAATAGTGTAAGGAAGTAAATATTTTGTTTCATCAGTTTACATCCTTCCTGAATTCCTATATATATAGTGCAACTGAAAAATTACTCATCTGATCAGACATTCAAAGTTAGTTACTAAGATACTTACATCCTAACCAGGTATTACTTTACTAGTATTATCTGCCACAAGCTATTGATGATGTCCAAAACTGTACATTCCTCTGTACTAATTTTGAAGAATCTTTCACAGATGCAGTAAATAGGGTGAATATATCAATTTATTTCTGTTTCTCTCAGAAACAGGGTGCAAAAAACTCTTTGTACAACCATAAAAGCTTCAATTAGTTTCTGCAGCACTGTACTTTTAAAACAGCTTACAAAACTTAGCAACCAGATTGTGTGAGGTACTTAGCAAGCTGAGTACTTGGGTTTTATGAAAATCCAGATTCTTTTTTAATTGCTGAATAAAAAGATAATTTCTTTTGAAAATCTGGTCTTCAGTTTATGTGCATATTGAATGAGTCATTTTAACCTTGATGTACAAACTTCAGCAGTGGCAAGGATTGTTTGAAATTCTATATATAATTAGTCTCACTATTTTCATGGTTTTAGGCCAAGGAGGACAGTTTATGACCTATCAAGTTTTGCTTCATACATTAGGCCAAGAAATTGATCCAGTTTTTTATATTGGACCAATATATTCCATTAGGGTTACAGCATGTATTTAGTTATGTTTTAGAGTGCTGCAGCAGTACCAACAATCCCAATTTGAAAGTAAGGCAGATAATACTGGAACGTGAATCACAGTGACTTAACAGCTTGAGATACTGACACAGAACAGGCAGAGCTGAAAAAACTGTTCTATATCTAAGACCCAAATGTGTTAAAAGAATCTTTAACAATTTCTTGACTGAGTATTAAATTTGAAATAATATTTTAATATTGGTCTAGAGTTTATTAACATTATAAAAAGGGAGAGAGGGAGAGATTTCACTTACAGGACTGTTACATTTTTAAACAGAATTTGGCTGCCATGCAAATTAGCAAAGCAATGTCAATTTTAACCTTTTTATGCAATACAGGCCCAATCCTGATCCATAATTTAATAGGATTTTGCTACTGTGTTCTGGGACACCTAAGGAGGACCTTAATTAAAAATCCTTATAAGCACATATTATACCCCTGGAAAACTGTAGTAATTTATCTGAAAATGTTAAACTGTGTTCAGAGCTCCAGGTTGAAGGAGCTGTCAGAGGGTTACAAACGTTATTATAACGCAAATGCCACTTTCTGTAATATTTTAGATTTACAATGAAACTGCTAGTTAACTCAGCTGCAAAAGGAGAGCAGACACCCATTAATGAGTACAGGGGTCACACTACCATCCTGCAGGGGCACATGTCAGTGATTTACCAGTTACAGCAGGAACAGTAGTTCAGATCAGGTGGATAATTTCTATATTAGAAAAGCGGATGGAGTGAGGCAGAGATGAATTTTGGGCTTGGGAAATCTCAGAATTCTTTTATAGGGAAATGACGCTGAAAATTTTACGCTGAATTTTAATGTAAGCTGCTGTCACTTGCAACTTGCAAAGTATTTTTGCTAAGTGTTGCAACACAAGGCTGCAATAGTCAGTTAATACTGAAATAGTTCTGCAGGAGAATAGCAGGAGTATTTTTTTCCAAATAAAGCCAGTAAGTTTTGAAATAAATCCTCAATACATTCACTGTATTCAATTTTTCATGCTTATGGTCTATATGGGTAATAAAGTTTCATAAAACATACGGTAGCCAAATGTGACAGGTTTGAGGCATCACCACATTTAAAAAAATTAGTCATCCCAGTGGGAAACACCACTAGATCCTAATGTACTTTGACAGAACTAACTATCATGCCCTACTCCAATCTCACTTCCAAAGTGACTGTTCGCACACTGTTCACATTGGTCCAGAATGTAAATTTGTGAATTTTTGTTTGCACAAAATAATCCATGATACATATTTCCATCAACATTTTGTAACTTCTCTGATTACCTTAACCTCTTCCTCTCACCTTGTTATTGTTGAAGGTGTGAAAACACACCTTTATATTTAATTACATTCATTACTTTTATAAGCTAGTTCAAACTGCCATTCTAACAGTTATTGTTGCCTGTGAATGCATAAAAAGTCCCCAAAATTAACATTACTTCTATTCTACTTGGACTTAGATTTTGAATGTATAGACCTCTTTCCTACATTATATACAAACATGAAAAAAATGTGCAACTGTAATGCAAATCCTGAAAAAGGTGCCAACAGATATATTGCAGTGAAATTAAAGTTGAGTATAAATCCTTGAAATTATAGTACTGAAGTAAAAGAACTCTAAAAGGTTAAACTCCAAAAGGAAAACCCTCTGAGTTTATGAGATGAAAACCTTCAGCTGGAAATTCCAAAGCCAACCCCGTTACTCACTGCACACTCACTTGCAGCTGTGTAATGAATACTGGTAAACAGTAAATCTAATGCAACCTTTAAAAAAAAATGTTGAAAAGGAAGTTTATTAAAAAATAAATCATGTACTTTTCCTATAGTGTTCCCTAGAGTGAAAGTTTATATGCAGAATGCATAGAAGTGGATGGAATGTAACGTGCTTTTTTCTGAGAAAACAAAAAATTCTAGATCTTGATAACTGTTTTATTCTGAAACAGAAGCAGAGATTTAAAAATCTTTTATCTTTAAAAAATCAATTGCCTTTAATATTGTAGAATAAAGATATCTATGAGGTGTTTGATACATTTAAGAATTACTGTAGCATATCTTACCACTACTAGTGTGTCTTTCTTAGTTAAATGTCTAAGGTGAAGAGAATGAATTTCGATATAACGATCTACCTAGATATAGAAGATCCAGGTTTTCACTTCTCATACACTTTAAATAAAGAAGGAAATTTAAGGTACGTTTTCTGTATCTCAGATACAGAGTTAGACTTAATGAATGATTGCCAACCTCAAGTGACAAAGATACAAGAGAAAGGTGCTACTCTGGTTGAATCATAGTGCATAGCTAATATAAATCTCTTTCAAACCAGCCCACAGTTAGAAAAAGACTAAATATTAAAACAAATTTCCATGCTTGCTACTTATCTTAGATTTACCTTTTCAAAAGTTTGGCCTGGTAACATGTTCAGCTTGCGTCAGTCCTCTGTCAACAAGAAAGAGACATTCAAAGCTTCCTGCTTTCCAAGAGAAAGAGAAACCAAAAATAGCAGAGTCAGATCCAAGGATGTTGAAGTATTTCAGAATTAATCTCTTAAAAATACAGTATTTCTTGCAGCTGAGAGAAGAGTAAATAAGTGTATTCATGCATAAGCTGAGAGAACAGCTGCTATTACCAGCAAATTAGGATGTTAAAACCCCAAACAATGCAAACATTGATTTAAAGCAAGACTAAAGCAGTGGAATGCGACTCCCAAAGCAGACATATGGTCATTAGGGATTCACTTTGCTTTACTTTTCTGCTATTAGGGAAATGATATATCAGGTATGAGGAGATAGCTTGTATGCCAGTTAGATATGAAAAGGGTAACTTCTGCAGGGATGTTTGCCAGAAAGCAGTAAATTAAGCTGAGTACTGTTGAACTGCAGAGATGATAAGAACAAGTGTTGCTTATTGGTTTATTTATCTGATTATAGCTGGCAAGGGAGAAATCAATACAGTTAGTCAGGGATAAATTGCGGACTTGTTACCTAGTATAACTTGAACAGCTTGTGCAGAGATAATTAGCACAACATCTCTTAGCTAAATTACTGTTTAAAAGTGAAAGGAAATAGAATTTTCTCAAGTTGTATCATGGTAGCACATGAAGAGAAACCTTGTGAATTTGAATAGGTGTTACAGTTCTTATTCATTTAAAAGAATACACATACCTTAAGTTGTGTGTGTACATGTGCGTATACAAACATTGGAATGCACTGCAAATAAAACCAACAGTAAACATAATCAGACAGAAGTATTTTCTCCATCATTATTCATGTATATTCAGCCCAAATTTCAAGGTTATTTTGAATTATTTTTCTTTATTATTAAGTGAAAGTAGTAAAGTGAAATTTTCTTCTAGTTAGAAATGGAAATTACAATATACATGAAAAAGGGGCTTTAGTTGAATAGCAGACATGAAGAGTTAAAATGTGAACTAACAGCTTACAAGAAGAATATGACTGTTACTGAATGAGAATCAGGTTCAGAGCAGACATTTCATGTGTGTTTTCATGAGGTAAAATGAACCTTCATGATCAAAGGAATTATCATACTAGAAAAGGGCTCAAAATAGAAGATAATTCATTCTGGGTATGAATTACTTATTTCATTTAATGCACAGGAAAAGATAAGATGTCCAACTTAGCAAACTCCTAGGGCTGTAATCACATTATGCATCTTCTCGAAACAAAATCAGCTGATCCTAAAAGAATGCCTAGAATAATTGTTGTGAAAATACAATGCATCGTGATGTAAATAACAGCTAAAAGCAATCTGGGATGTGATGGAGGTTTATATCTTTGTTGTCTTGAATTTTTTTCTTTATTGCTTCAATTTTCAGAAGTATAAAAAAACTTCTAGAATTTCTTTCTCATCTACGTATGCCCAGAACATATTATCACAGAAGAATCAAGGATGAGATTAATGAAAATCAAGTCACAGAGGTATCACAGATGTATATAAGAAAAATAAAAATAAAAAAAATACTTTCCAGAGGAAAAGGAAAGGAAAAGTTTTAACCTCTTAAAACATAAGAGCTTCTGTTTGCTTGTGAGGTGTTTGAGTTTTTTAATGTCTCTGTAAATATTGTTAGACTCCCTTTGTCTTCTTCATCTAGATAACTTTGACCCAACTTTATTCCCATGCAATTTAATTTAGTTCATTTTTTATCAACATGCTGTCTGAGAACAAATTGTTTCAAAAAAGTGATTAATAACACTTCTCCTAAGAATTCTAAAGCTATTATCTACTTGAGACTGTGACAACTAGTTATAAAAAAATTCCTAAGGGAAAGGCTTCCCTTGAACCTGGAAAGCTGTTTCAAATGGCAGCAGAAATATTTCTGACATCACATTTAAAAAGAACTGGAACTTACTTTCTTAATATGGGTTTTTTCCAAATATTCCAAACCCATAAAGTTAGAAAATTTCTATTCCATGGAATAATTAAAGAAATAATTCTGTGAAAATAAGTTTTGTACAGTTTTCATCACAGACACTGAAAATTTTCAAGAGCTATTAATAGTTCTTGAAATAGAACTGTAGTTGTGACTTGTTAATAATTTTAAAATTGTGTTACTAATAACTTATGTGCAAAAATAATTCAGGAACAATCAAAAGGGAAAGTGTTTTAAGAAGGACACACAGCTTTGAGGATTGAGAAGTAATAAAAAAAATCAATCAATCATATTTTAAGATTAGAAAATCTCTCAAAATATTACACATTATTGAATAAATTAAAGGGACTGGACAGGAGAACTCATTTCATGACGAAACAGACAATTTCTTGTCAACATAATTCCAGTAAACTAATCTGCTACAAGTGAAAAGTTACAGTCAATTTCAGAAAGAATTTTGATGCTTTTTAGTGGCAAAGAGCTCCTAAAGATTACATTTTTTAATTTGAAGAAAATAATCATTGAAGAAAAAATACTGGTTTTTTTAATAATATTACATTGTGTTGAGGGTTAAACAACATATATCTTGCCAGGTAAAATTTTACTATTAAAATTTTATATGCATTTAAGAATTTTCTTAAATTACCATGTTAGGATAAAAAAACCAATAATGCTTCAAGTATTTTTGAAATAAATCTGGTTGTATATACGTCACTCAATGATTTTATCTTGCTAGGATTTTTCTCATTTCCTCATAGCTATATTGTTTATAAATTCTAAACTTTTGTGCACAAAATCCTGTAAAGGAACTTTCAATAAATTTATTACATTTTGAGATGATTTTGAGAATCCTCTCAAAATGTAATATGAGAGCATATTACATTTTGAGAGCAACCAACACCATACCTGTGCTTAAAATAATGGATTTAGATTGACACCCTAATTCTCAAGTCTTATATTCTACATGTCCAATAGAATGGACATGTCCAATTGAATAAATTCTCTTTTACAGACTCACTGCTTTTTGTTGCAAAAAACCCAGGTAGAGTTTTTATCTTACTTGTGTCACTTTGCACTGTATCAGTGTAAGAAACACAAAATGATTCCAGATTATTACCTAGCTGTGCTGAAGAATGCATGATATGGTGTCTATTCGTAATATCCAGGTTAGTATCTTTTTTCTCTTTCAGCTGTCTGAGAACAACGTAAACGTCATAATTTTGCGTAATTTTTATAATGAGGCTGCTTCATAAATGATCTGTAATGTAGAGATTATAATACTATCTGTGTCACTCTTTCATGCTTTCTATTTGACATGATGCTTTGTCTTCCTGTGACAGTGTGAAACTTGAATGATGTATGGAGCAGAATGTGTTGATCTTAGTTTATAACTTTAAAATCTTATTATGATCCCTACTATTTTCTTCTTACAGAACCTATGAAGGAATAAGAAGAGAGAGTCCTTTGAAAATCTTGGCATGAGTATAGAATTTATATAAATAGGTTGCTTCTCTGAGAAATGCTTAGATAGAGAAGCAACCAAATACTTTTTTTTTTTTCTGAGCAGTGCTAGAGAGATTACAATTAAAACATAATTTTGATGTCAGTAAAATCAGTTACTAGAATTTTATTCTCGTCAATGGGAGCAGGATAGTAAATAGCTGCACACAAAATTAGAAAACTTACATAGCAGTATAATCCCAATGAGTTGTCTCCTTTCATCTGTTCTGGGAAGATGTAAGGGACAGATATTAGTCCTATTTACAAGTATATGAAACATAAGCTTTTTGTCAAATGCAAAGATCCTTTTCAACCCAAAGGAAGAGCCCTATATGTTCTCCTGGTTAAAACAAAAATGAAACAAAAACAAAAGAAGCAAACAAACAAAAAACCCACAAAACCCAAAACCCAAGCCAAACAAACAAAAAACCCAAACAAACCCAAACCATTTCTCTCTGACTGTAATTCCATCTGTAAGAAAAATGTGATAGCAAAAAAGCAGGTACCAATCCTAAAGTAAACCACCACGTTAAATGTCATTGGCAGGAAGCACTATTCATCTTAAATGGATGAATACACAGATAAGAATGTAATACAATTTGACAGTGCCTTTTCTAGGATGGCTATATTTTCTTTTTATAAGCTTACCACTAGAAGAAGTAAGGCAATTTTTTTTTTTTTTTTTTTTTTTTTTTTTTAAGTTCCAGAAACTTCTGGCAATAATCCACATTAATAAAATTTTTACACTCTGGAATTGTAGGATTTAGTGAGGTGAGGAATAGTCCCTAAGTGGACAAAATACTTCTTATTTCATGCTACTAGCCTTGTTTCCAACTTCAGAATATGAAATGGAATGAATATACTAGATTGAAAAAAAAAAAGTATAGTCTTCTCTCCTTCAGTCTGATCTTTATGAGCACAGTATGTTTTCTGCAATTAGTATTTGGATTGAAGTTAATGACCCACTAAAAAATTAAGTGTGGGATGTTGCCAACAGGAGGAAATTGTCAGAGTGTGGGATGCTTATTCAGTGTGAAGATACTGAAAAGAAGTACAAGCATGAAATGGAGGGATTATCTCCTGCCAAAATACCAAGTATATAAAAGATGCCAAGAAGCAACATTTACTGATTTAAGCAAAAGAAATGTTACATATTTACCTGTTTGAGATGGGAATATGTACAAAACAATTGGATTCTCAGCTATGCGATGCTAGAAAAGATTATTATTTCAGAACCTGAAGCACTTGCAAATAATAAAATTATATACAGATACCCTAAACTCTTACTGAAGGGGAGAAAAATATTCAGTCTACAGTCTGAATCAACTACAGACAATGATCATAGGATAGATTTAGTAAAAATAACATTTACCTTATAAATAACAGCTCCTGCATGTCAAATTAGTACACAAAAAGGAAAGAAATTTCCTGCAGAAATAGGTTTAGGTTGTTTTTTCCCTCGCAGCTATTGCATTATGCTTATGGAGGAGAGGTCATTAGTAGTGTTTTCTATTTTTATGATTGCCTGGTAAATACTATTCTTTGTCAACTGAATGTGAACAATAAAAGATATTATCCATGGCTTTAGAAATTTACAAGGTAAATTGACAAAAAGCAAGGGATCAGTGAGAAAGTGGCACTAATTGGTGGTTTAGTTCTAATGGATTTATGTCATCTTTCTTTAGAACAGTTTAGCAATTTTATGCCTCCAGGAACAGAAAATACTCAGAAAGATTAACAGCTAAGAATATGAGGCATTTCCTTGTTTATATTGTTATTTATTTATACAATGTAAGACATATAATGACTTAGCTGGAGGTTGCTGTGAGGTTTTGTCCTACAGATCTAAAAAACCTCAGAACTGTGGTACATGGGGAATATACAGTTATTACATGGAGAAGGAATTAGCTGTCAGTAGGAAAAGCCATATTAGTATTGTTATATGAAAGAGGGACAAAGAGTGATTTGGAAAGGTGACAACAATATTTGAGACACAGGATAAAAAATGAGAGAGTTTAAAAACAACTATGCAAACATCTAACTGCAAATGGATATTTTTTCATAATCAAGGAAATGTGCATTTTTTCATTTTTTATCACCTACTTTTTACTAACTTTAAATAATTTCATAGCAAAGTTGACATTGTTTTTCAAATTTCAATTATCTCCTGCATTTACTGAAAGCTTTTAATACTTTTATAAAAATTGTTATTGAAGTAGATATTTTTTCCAAGCTGTTGTATTTGCAATCACTGAAATCTGAGGTGCTTTTGTTTCATACGTGGTCACATTGTTTATGCATTTTAATGGTAATTTATCAGAAAAAACAAGGAAGGTTTCACACTGCATATGGTGAAAGAAAGAGAAATTTTGAATGCAATCTCTATTTCAGCATCACTCTCTTACATACTTAGTGTTTCAGAGACTGAAAATGCAAACCACAACTATTTAACAGATGCAAGTAATATTTTCCTTAACCATGTGATCAGAATTATCAAAAAGAAAAAAAAAGAAAAAGAAAGAAAAAGAAAAAGAAAAAGAAAAAGAAAAAGAAAAAGAAAAAGAAAAAGAAAAAGAAAAAGAAAAAGAAAAAGAAAAAGAAAAAGAAAAAGAAAAAGAAAAAGAAAAAGAAAAAGAAAAAGAAAAAGAAAAAGAAAAAGAAAAAGAAAAAGAAAAATCAACCAGAAGGAGACACCACAATAGAAAATTGAATATCAGGTGTTTCAAGTTTAAAAGTTTTATCAGAAACTGCAAATAGGGTAATATAATAAAACACTGGAATACTTAAAAGCACAGATTGTATTCTGCATTTTCATTTAAGGAAGGAAAATCAGTTGCTGTATGTATTGAAACTTTCTGATTCTGTGTATGTATATGGATACTATTGCTGTCAAGAAAGCATGTAGACATGATGGAGAAGGAGGGCAGGAGTCTGCAAACATGGCACAAAACTTGTACAACACCACACAAAACAAGGCACATTCCTTTTCAGTTCTCAGTAAATCCCTACTTGGTTTTGAAGCCTCAGCAGCATGCATAGAAGTCTTTCTATCATGAACGTTATCATAAATCCTAACAAAATACAAACAAACATAACCAAATAAAAATTAATTAAAGAAAGCCCTTACAATGCTTTTAGGCAAAAAATATTTTCCACAACCATGATATGATTAAAATAGTGACTGTATTTTAAACTCAGTCTCAGCATAGCTTTAAATGTACTTTTCAGTTGAGATAGAATAGATTACATATTCTTCTGCCTCCATGATTTGCATTTCTCACTTAAATAAGATCAGCTTTGCACACATTTAATATTTTGGAAAGTGAAGCAGTAACACCACTACTAAAGGTCAGATAGGTAAAGACAAACTCAAATATTTTCTCTTTAATTTCGAAAATAAATCAAGAATTGACTCAGAAAATACTCCTGGCACTTAAAGAATGTCAAATAAATTGATGCAGAAACAAACCAGGTTATAAAACTAGAAAAGATTTCTGAAATTCTTCAGAATCTGAATTAACAAAAGTTGACACAACTTTTTAAATTCTGATTATATATACTTTTTCATTAAAAATTACATTTTCAGTTTTATTTGAAATTGCAGTTTTGGCTTTGGCTAGCAGTAGAAACTTCAGAACTACAAGGGGTAAGAACAGCTTTCTAGCATTCCTATTCAAAGGAAAATCCAACAGCACAAATCTTTCAGAAATACTTCTATCTTATAATGTACCAGTCCAATTTTCCTGAGTTAGGGAATTGAAACATATAGAAGGATATCCACAGTTTTGAGTTTTCACTTGAAAATATCTGCTTCCTTCCAAAACTTTGAAGGATTTGCCCGCATACAGTAGTAACAAATTTATTAAGATCTTTATCATGTGCATAAATAAATGTACTGAGGATACTAACTGCAAAGAACACACCACCTGTCTAAAAGCAGTGAATCTCCAGATTTGCAGAAATAGACTTGATAGCTTGTAGCTACATTCTATAGACAATCATGAAGTATCTTGGAGAATTATTTGTTCTACATAGCTACAGAATATACTGTGGAATAGAAAGCAATTAAATAAAAACTGAAAGTTTGAGGAACAACAAGATTTCTGCTACAGTCTTGAATTAATATAAAAAGGCCTTTATTTTCATTGTTATTACTGTTAAATAAAGAATATTGCATTCTAGCTAAATGCAGATTTGTACATAGGCATATTTTACTATTTTATTTTATGATTTTATTTTATTTTATTTTCAGTTGTGTCCTGAATTTATTGCTTTCATTGAACAAATAATTCTTATTGGAAATAAAAACATTTAGAAATGGGAATTATTTAGCCCCAGAAAACTAGGTAGCAAATTAAAGTAATTTAAAATTAAAAACATCAAATGTGTTTTAAATATATCAACTTGAAATACTTTAACTTCGGCACATTTTTTCTCTGGCAAACAATTCTTTGATATCTTTTATATCTTTGATATAAACAAAATAAAAATAGGAAACAAATAGAAAAAAACCACATTGTGTTGAGGTTTAGGGGTTTTTGGTTGTTTGTGTGTTTTGGTTGATGGTAAGGGTTTTTTTTAATTGGTTTCAAAAGCAGTAAATTGATGGATGGAGAAATTGAAGTAGTGATTTTTTTTCTTTCCTTATCCTAAGTGTCTGAGGAAATTATATAAGCAATATGTTTATGACTCAATGTTCAGGTAAGCGTACTTTCATCCCTGATAATCTGTAGTTCTGTTAGAGAATCTGGACCAAAATCAGAAAAGATGCCAGAATGAAAATTTTAAAAAATTTTTGTGAAAATAAGCATCCAGATAGAGATGAGTATTGCTTTACTGCAAGCTCGAATCCATTTAAGAGCCAACATAAATTTCTCTAGAGTAAACATTACACAGTGAACATTTACTGGATTGTCCTGTGCTGTGTAGTATAGCCTTTTACAATTTTTTGCATCAGGTGCCAGAACATTTATCATCCCCACAGCCACTGACAAAGGTAAACACACCAGGGCAGCAACTATCATGGGGTGGGCAGGGTGAGTGTCCTATGGGCCTGCTGGGTCAGTCTGTCTAGTTATCCATGCTACATTCGGAAATATGAATTAGAATGGCTCTAGAGGAATTTTCTGTGCTGAGATGAAACAGCTGAGCTGAACACATCCAAAAAATAAACTTTTATCCCAACAAGCTGCTTGCCAAGAATAGATACTCATAATATTGTTAAAACAGACATATATCCCCTTTTCCTGATGACATGCCTGCAGCTTTTGATAAACCCTTTCAGGCTAGCCCGAGCTGCTACACTAACCTTGCCATGAGAGGGGCTGCCCCAAGCCCGCTGTGGCCCGGGTTGCAGTGAGTGCAGAGCAGGAAGGCTATGCTGCTCTTTTGCTGAGTGGTCGATGTTGCAACGTGTCGAGGAGTGAAGGCTAGAAAGGAAAGAGGACGGTTTATTCAAGGATGCGAGAGCAGGGACAAAAGCACCGAACAAAGGAGAACATGGGGTTTTAACTGGGGGAGGTACAAGGGGTGCGCTCCAGGCACAAACCTGTCAGGGGAGGCCATAGGAGGACTCCATCAGGGACAGACAGACAAGTAATTCAATCATGGAACAGGGGAGGAGGGAACATATTCATACAACCAATAGCTTGTCAAACACAACAGAACTTTCCAGAGGTAGGGGAAGAGTTCAGGGAGGACTGACTGCTAGGTCGGTGTTGTTTGGGGAAAGATCTAGAACAAAAGGCCTGGACATATCTAAGACTGGCAGGGGAATGGCCAGGGCTTGGAGGGTAGCAAAGAAGGGAAGAGGAGACTTAGGAGGCACTAAATAAATAAGGAAAACATTGAACCTTTAAAGAACTTAAACTGACTAATTAACATACTACCACATCCTGAAGGACTGTGTCTGGAATTTTCAAAATGTAGCTGTAAAGTTTTTGCTCTTCCACTGCCTGACATGTTTCCAACATGGCTTATTCCTGAACAAGACATTTTTCTTACCCACCTTGACCTAATACCAGCATTGATGAAATGTGATTTATGTAGAAAATCAGTGTATTTTTTTAAAACATGCCAAGAAGCAGATTTTAACATAGAAGTTTAGGCAATGTCTGATTTTATTTTTGTTTCATGATTCCATTTTATGTAGGCTAAACTGGGCACTACTAAACATCAATATTTCAAGGAAAAGTGTCCCTGGGATAACTCAAAAGTTTTGGGGAAGAAGGATTTATTTGATCCACTAATACTCAGTGAACAAACTGCCTTTCAAATTTTGAAAGTATTTTTAATAATTTAGAGAGAACTTTTTGCCAGAGTTTTAAAATGAAGAGCTACATATAAATACATTTACTTCTACTATTAAGAATTTTTTGTTAAAGACTAAAAGAGTTCAAGCAGACCAGAACTTTGCAACGCAAATCCCCAAAGTGACTAGGCATTATCTGTTGTTGTTTTCACCAACATCTACATCATCATCAAACAAACATGAAGAGGCATTAAGACTGTCCATTTAAGTCATCTGGGTATTTGTTTCGAGGATTTCTGCATCCTCAGAGTAGTAACTGTTTACTGTTTGTTGCCAGTTTAGAATGAAAAAAGCCATACCTGGTTAAAGTTTAAAATGTTATTAGCAACATCTTGTCTTCATTGCTTTGAACTTTATCAAGGAAGATTAAATTAAGAAATACAAATATTTGAGAGTTTGGTTGAATACCTGTCATGGGTTAACACAGTTTGGTTTTTAAAGAGGAATATAGAATATTGCCCTGTCAGGACCTTGGAATTTTTTTGAAAAGGGCAGGGACCTATCAGAAGCTAATTTTAGATATTGGCATGTGCTTTCACCACAGAATGTTGAATACGACTTTGGGAAGGATTCATATAAATCCTGATTTTGTTCAAGACAACTTTTTCCTTTTAGCTGGCGAGAAAGGTAGCATCATATAGCAGCCAGGGGTTGGCTGGGCCCCGCTGGCCTGGCCGTGTGCCCGGGGCTGGGCTGAGCCGGGCCCAGAGGAGCGGCCCTGGCCGGGCCGTGCCTCCGGGCACCATCTGCTGCCAGCAAGGGAGGCTGGGCAGGCTCTGCCGGCCGGGCCCTGATACCAGCTACGGGCCTGGCTGGGCCGGGGCCTGCCCTGATTTAAACTGAGGGGTGGGCAAAAAAGGCATTTATGATCCTGTGGGGTTTGTTGTTGTTGTTGTTGTTGTGTTTTGTGTGGTTTTTTTTCTTTTTTTTTTTTTTTTTTTTTTTTTTTTTTTTTTTTTTTTTTTTTTTTTTTTTTTTTTATTCCGGACTGCCTTGGTGCTCTGATCTCTTGGTGTGAGTTCTCCTTCTCCCCTCACCAGTTCGGCCTTGAAAATCTAACACCATAAGCTGCAGGAGAGAGAAAAAGGCTTTAAGATTTAACCCTTTCCTGGCAAAATGAGGCTTCTAAGGACTAACCCTTCCCTGAGAGAGAGAAGAAAGAGACAGAGAAGATGTAGAAAAGACACAGCATAAAGTCAGTGGAGCAAGAGTGAAAGAACTGAATAAAATTATTGGAAGAAGGGATTGAAGAAGTGGACATTTTTAACCAGACTCCTCTGGTGTAAACTATGGAGAAATAGACTATTTCTTGTAATATCTGAATTATTGTTTGGGGGAATGCTGGTTTTAGTCAAAAGCTGGAGATTGGTATCATTGAGATTTAAGTAACAATCTTGAACATAGTAAACCCCCCACTCCTGGGATAAAAAGAAGTCTCAGCTTTTGAGACAAAAATTATTTTAGAGAGAAAGTGATTTGAGGCTCTTGGCTCCTGGGGTACAAGGAGGTCTCTATTTCTTTTGAGGCAGAGATGATTTTAGAGGTAGAAGAAGAGAATCCTTGTTTTATACTACAGGAAGCATTCTTAAATGGTACCTCAAATACGCCAAGAGCCCCATAAGTAGCCAGGGAAACAGCTGCTAATGGGTGGGACTGCACAATCTGCAAAAACTCCGGGTGGTTGCAGATTTGTGACATTGGGAGCCACCAGACTGTTGTAGTCTTGTGGCGAGTGTCTCCATAGGACTCTAGAGAGACTCCTCTTCCAAAATGATGAAAGATTATGTTCAAATGGTGAAACTGACTGAAAATCACAAGTTGTGTCTCTCTGTGTTGTTTTGTAAGAAAGTTAACAATTTGTAGAGGGAGAGAGGAGTGTTCTGAAGTTTCTTCTTTTTTTCCCCAATTTTTTTTTCCCCATTTTTTAAATGTGTGTTAATAAAACCATTTATTTTTATGCTTAAGCCTACTTTGCTTCTGATCCTATTCCACAGAGGAAAAAAGAGAGTATACTAAATTTGGCAAACAGAATTTGGGGAACATGAAACCACTACACCTTATGAACAACATAACAAAATCAGACTTCTCCATTCAAATCATGTCATTGTATCTAAAACAAGAACTTTTTTCCTACAGATACCCCTAGTAATAATATCTTCTAAATTAAATTTTATTAAAAAATCAGATTGTCTCAAACAAAAAACTGCTCAGTTCACATGATTTAAACCAAAACATGACTGAAGCAGTTTATTAACTAGCAACACAACTAGCAATCAGTGAACGATATCAATATCATCAATGCAACAAGTGGGACTGAATACTGAGTACCTCCATATTCTGAAAGTTCCTTCTCTAAATTTGTCCAAACACCTGTAGGTGACAGAGACACCGCACTCTCCCCATCCCCTCCTGGTTGTGTAGCTCTGAGGTGTCCCCACTGCTCTGTTTGCCTCTGTGATTTCTGCTGTATGTTTTCATGTTCATTTCATACTGCTCCTTTAATGCAAATTCTTTTGTCAACATCTTGGTAACCATTTAATCCAGATGATGTTTGTAGTTCCCTGCCTCTTTATGACTTTCATTTCTGGGGCAAGCACCATCTCCAAAAAGTTAGTTTGGGTTGTGTCATTCACACATACTATTTTACTCATAGCACAGTATTTTTATACAGAACATTTCACCAAGATACATGATGCCCTCACAGGTAATGTAGTGACAAATATTCCTATTTGTTGCAGACAGGTAGAGATGTTATAAAAGAAAAGCCTTATAAAATATGGTTTAGGCCCTGCTACTCTAGCTAAGCTAGAATAGCTTGTAAGTTCTCATAAAGAAAAATTATAAGAATGAACACAACAACCTATTGTTAGAGAGGAAAATAAGTTTGCACCTGCATAAATGAATCTGTCCCATGAGAATCAGTGAAAAAAAATACACAAACATATTTAGAGAGAGAAAATTTGATAGGCAGATGCAATAGCCCTTACCAACCAATGAACTGAGTTTCACTATATTGATGAGCAATTAGGTTTTACACAGTGTCTTCTGATATTTCCTATAAATATGAGCTTTGTGAATAAATAATTGGCTTTTCTGCATGAGAAAACTGAGTCCTGTCTGCTTATTTATTACAACATCTATTTTTGAATAACTGTTCACAAAATAACTCTTCAAAAAATGGCCATGAATAGGAAGACACATCCCCAGCACGCTCTGGTAATTGTGCTGCTGGTTTTCCTAATGTTCACAGAACCCTCTATACATTCTCCCCTTCTCTTGTTGAGTATTTTCCTTTTTGAGTACTGTTGTGGATTAACTATAGCTGATTGATAGGGGTTCACCAAATTCGCTTTGTTAGTCCCTTCCTCAGCTAAACAGAGGAGAGAAAATAGATTGAAATGTTCATAGATTAGGACATGGAAAAATCGCTCACCAATTACAGCCACAGGCAAAACAGACTCAACTTGGGGAAATTAATTTGTTGTCACTCATATCAGAAAGTATAATGAGAATTAAACCCAAATCCTAAACCATCTTCAGCTCACCCCTCCCTGCTTTCCAAGCTTAACTTTGCTCCTGGTTCTCTCTACCTCCTTCCTCTGAGCAGTGCATGGGAACAGGTAATGGGGGCTGTGTTCAGTTGCCTCTACCACTCTTTTTTTTCCACAGAGAGAAGACTGTTCATCTTTTTCCCCTGCAGTGGCCTGATATCCTCCACAGGCTGTAGATGGATCTCTGCTTCATTGTGGACCTTCATGGGCTGCAGGGGCACAGGTGCCTCACCATGGGCTGCATGATGGGCTGCAAGGCAATCTCTGCTCCAGCACCTGAAACATCTCCTGCCCCTCCTTCTTCACTGGCCTGTGACTACACACATGCTTCTTTCTGCCTGCTCTTGTGGCCCAGATTTTGCCCTTTCTGAAATTTGTCATCCCAGAGGTGCTGCCATCATGACTGGTGGGCTTGGCCTTGGTCAGCAGTGAGCCTCTCTGATGTTTGCTCTATCTGATACAAGGAAAGCTTCTGTCAGCTTCTCAAAGAAGCTTCCTTTATAGTGCCCTCTCCACACCCCTGAAAAAACCTGGCCACACAAACCCAAAACATGTGCTGTCTTTCAAAATGTTTTCTAGCAAATTAAATTCATAGGTAGAAAATAAGGATTTTCTGCCTCATAACAGAACCACTTCCCTAAACAGAAATCATAATTCAATGCTATTTGGCTTTCACTCCAAATGCTGTGTTATACTTGTTATGGAGTCTATCAACAGCATTCATGGAAATCCTCAAGATATTTTTTTGTCAGATATCTTGTGATGTCTCTTATGATGACTGGTTTCAAACTCACCATGTGATGTTGGAATGGGATACAATTTGTCTTATCATTTCTTAAAATGGGACATAAAAGCTCAGAGAAATGGCAGTACGGTCAATTCATATTCCACCATTTCTTCAGAGTGAAAATCTTTCCTGTTAATTTTATAGCCATTTGTCCATTTTCTTGCAGTTTCAAGACTCAGTATATGGCAATACTAAAATAGTTAAAAATATTGCAGTACATTTAGAGAAAGACAGGTGTTTCACTTAAAAAAAAAAAAAAAAAAATCTAGTTTCTCCCAGCATGAGAGTGCCTATGATTCCACATGATATGGGATTAAGGGTTTTAACAGTGATGACTTAAGGATATGTAGCATAAAACCAGATTTAAGTTGGTGTAGGAAGAGTTCTGTTCTGCATCTTGTGATGTCTCTAAGTGGTGAAGTGCAGAATAATCATGGGCTCTTTTAGTACAAACCAGAGAAAATAGGTAAGACTCCCTCAACTGTTGATGTTTTTCTTAACACAAGATATCCCACTTTAAATTGGGAATCCTCTTATTTCTACTATGGGGAATGAACTGATGCTGTATTTGTCAAAAATATCTTTCTGGTCCTTTTACATTTTAATCTACATTTGAAGAGCAGCACAGCCTTCTCTCAATCTCTACTATGTCGTGCTATTTGTCACACTGTGCAGCTCATACCAGTTTGATGGTCTTTTATATTCCTGCTTTAGCCCTGGAGTGACTCTGATTGCCATTCAGGGACAGAGGTGAAGTTCAACTCACTTTACAAAGGCATGTGTCTCCCATCTGTCATATTTTCTGGATATATTTATGGAGCTTTGGTTTGTGTCTTCTTTGCCCTATGTCTCTTCCTTGCTTTTCCCTTACTACAAATAGTGCTTCTATAATGTTTAGCTGTACTTACTTTCTTTCTGTGGAATGAATGATGAAACTGACATTCAATTAATATTTAAAGAATAAATGTATACTTACCCTACATTGTATCATTGTTAGCATCACACAGAATTATCTCCAGAAATATATGAAACTTATTTTTGTGTGAGCTAACTGAGAACAGAATTTCCCTAAGAAAGTGTACCTTTGATGTAAAACAACTTACAGTTAAACTCAAATAAATGTGTGTTGTAGCACATTAATTGGGTTTATATTGTGTTTTGTATATTTTTATATTTTTATATTGTGGTTTGTAATGTTTTCTATTGTATCCCCTTGGAAACTGTATCACGTGGTTTGTAACTGCTCCGCGGTGCCCATCCCCCACACTGGAATGTAACCCAGCTCTGTTCCAGTCCCACCTTATCCCTGATTGGACACTGGCCTGTCCCTGCCTCTGGGCCTCTCTCCCCTGGGAAAAAGCCCTGGGATGGGCAGGGCCCCGGACTCTCTGGCACTGGCGGGGATGGGAAAGGAGCTAAAGGAGCTCTGGACCAAATAAAGCTATAATTTCTCCCCCCGGACAAAGAGCAGGCTCTTGCCTTTTGCCATCAACAGTTGTCTGGGTCTCTCTAAAGAACCACCACAGATGTGAATGTCCAGCGCTTAAACAAAGGGAAAAACTGTCTTCTAAAATAAGAAAAGTAGTCTTTATGATCTTCACTGTGACTAGTCAAATGAACCAGATCATGAAAAAAGATGTTTAGAAGGGTTAAAGCTGTGCAACCATGTTTCTTTCCCAGACCCCTGTTGCACTGATTAAATGAGTTTTACAGTATTTGGTTACAGAGTATAATCAAAATGTTGCAAAACTGAGTGAATAATTTATAATGTATCATTTCTCTAACAATTTTTGCCTCTCTCTGCTAGCTGTCATTGAGCAGATTATTATGTTCTCAGATGCATCCCGTATTTGAATTTATTTGCTGAATAATTCCCACAAATGATTAGTATTCTTTGCGTCATCCACACGCAGTTTTTCATGAGTTTTCAACACTAGAAGATGCAGTTATTTTTATTTATTTGGATTATGGATTATGCACTACTCCTCTGTTTCCTTAATGGATGGCACCTCAATCAAAATGAAGGTTCAATATAAAAATTCTTCATATATTTTCTTCTCATATACACCTAAAATTCTTGGATAAGAGCTAACATGCCTCACTAGATTTAAAACTCCGGTCTAAAACCAGGTGACTCTACGTATTCCTTTTCAGATCACCTAAAGTAACACATGTACTGCCAAGAAGATTTGAAGGCGCTGAGCCTATAAGCAACCAGAATATTGTGCAAAGTAACTACAGCTATTGGGGGATCTCATCTTCTTGTTTCCCTTCTGAAATTAATCTGGGTCAGCATTGTTCCTCAGAAAAGATAATTATTTCACCTTTTGCAAAATAGCCCTATGGACAGATACCTCTGAACTGGGAGGCTGCATTCCAGGGATATCTGCTAAGAGAGAGGGATTAATATATACCCCATAAAAACAATCAAAGCACTAGGCCAAAGAGAATAATTTATTTCTCGTCTCCTATTTCTTTTATTCCTGGCTGTGTAATGGCCTAGTTTCTTTCTCCTTACTCCCTCACAGACTGCTTTAAGCACTCTACTAACTTTTCAGGTATCCTCTCAGGATTTACCATATGGATTGTAAAGCAGTTCTTAAAATGATGAGAATATTGCTGTGCCACTGAATATTTCTGAGTGACCCAGCCAGAAACACGCAGCTCAGTGGGATTGTATCCAGTGAAGCTGGGCTTCTACTAGGTTAAGCATTCCTGGGGAGTGAGACATAATGTATATAAGATTTAATGAGCTTTATTTGGTTCCTTAACTATGTAAGCTATGTACAAGCATATAATCTTTAAAGTTTTGTAAGGACTTTTATACTTGTAGTAGCTAGCATAAAATATTTACTACAGGAACAAAATTCCTATGCCATATTTTTCATTAATATTTCCTCTGTACATTTCAACACATAAGTCTAGTTCTGCACAATACTTGTGTTGATAGCACTCATCCCATGGATTAAATGTAAGATGCAAATAACATTCCCCACAATAATAAAGAACTCCCAAAAGCCAAAAAACAAGTCTTTAGGATTAATTATAGCAGAACTGGGCATTGCTGTGATGCACACATAAAATGCTTTTAATATTTTGTGTGTAGCATTGTGAGCTTTGTCTGCATTCCCCATAGATTGTCAATATCCATGTTTTGGGATCTGATACCGGTCTAAAACCTGTGATGGATTCAAGGGTGAAACATTTATAGTTCTGAAGGATAAACAGAAACCATTTATAATTCTGCATAGAGCAGATTCAGGAAAGAATATTGACTCAACCTGTTGCTTTCACTTCACCATAGAGATTCACAACTTTTTGTTGTAAAAAATAAATCATTCTTTAAAGAATCAGCACTAGGAGTTGCTGTAGAAATATGCCCTTTCTCACAGAGCCTGTGCCATCTGAATTTTCCATTACTGTACCTACAATTCATCCATAACTGTCCTGTCAGAATCTTAATCAATCAAATCAATCAATCAGTGAATAAATCTTGTACCTTTCTTTGCATGAACAAACTTAATCTTGTTTTATGTAAACATTATCAGTGAACCTCTGGCTCCATGCAAGGCATATCAGCCATTACTATAAGCCAGATTATGTCACTGCTTTATAAATTGATTGCTTTTTTGAGCATGTAATTCTTAGCAGAATTTGATTTTATTTACATTTTTTTCTATAGGAAGTGAAGTGTTTTTCCTCACCCCAAATCAATCCTTAAACACTATTCAAGTTCATAAGACTGCATTCACAGGCCTATTTGTGAACTTGACCAATTTCATATTGCCACATTTGAATTTCCTTTTACATTGGAACAGCCTTTATTTTATGATTACCTTTTTGCTGATTTGCACCTCAAACACATGCTTCACTGTTTCTTAGATCAAAATTACTTCTAGCCAGTATAAGTCCTAGAATAACTCCTCTCTGTTCATGGTATTGATAGCAGAGTACAGCTTGAAAACAGCAACACAGATACGGATTGTTAGGAATAAATTTAAATTACTCTGTAACATAATTCCATTTAAATGCATTTAGAATGACATTCTTGTAGAGAGTGGTTTCCCCAGGGAAGAGGAGAGCTTCAGCTTAAAGCCCTGAGAAACCCCTTTCTAAGTTATAGTGAGCAAAATAGCTCACTTCCATGATTCTTCTGTTCTGTTAGGTAGATTGTTACTAGAAGGTACCTAGTTCTTTGTATTGTCATTGGCTGCTTTTTGGTGCAGAAATTTTAATATTCTTAATCATTCTCCCCTATTGGAGCCTCCTCTCAGACCCTGCCTCAATCCCGCCCATCACCCAAATGTATAAATACCTTATCTGACTCTGGAACCTGCTTTTTGCACCTTGTTCTCACTTTATCCCATTTGCTCTTATTCAGTGTTTGCCTTATTTTTTGTTGTTTTCATATTATTAAAGCTCAAATTCAGAAAACTGGATTGAGGCTGCCTCTCTCTGCCAAGTCACCGTCAGGGCTGATTCCTGAGGAATCTCAAAGGGGTCTGATCATCTGGGCTCAGACCCCCAAGGGTTTCACATTCTACCTTTGGAAATTCTTTCTCCATCCTCTAAAATTAACAAAATTCTGGAAGACAGATTCCATTGCTTAGATTTAACCTCCGTTCAAAGCAAGCTGAGGGCAGGACAAGAAAGGTTCAGAAAGAACAAGTCTGAGGCCCTGCAAATACAATTATGGTAGTGGCAATGGCAAATTTGTAGGGCTATACAGTTAACCCGGAACCCAATGTGTATACCAAGATGTTTTCTGAAAACTTCAAAGTGTATATGTGGGAACCTGGAATGTCTATTGCTATTGCTAGTAACAGATCACATGCTTTATTCCTGAGGATTCATGCTTGTAAGGATTGTCAGGCTCTGAACTCCTTCTTGACCTGTCTCTAACTTTGTTTTTATTGGTTTAAGTGTGACAGCCATTTCTCTAACTGATTAGATGTCAAAGGTTAATCTGTTTTCCTTGTGTTTATCTTTGCATGGTATGACCAGAGCTTTGTGTGGATACTAGTAACAAGCACTTATTCCACGTACAATGAGATATTACAAACCTAAATCCCACTGTGTTGAGGCATACAGCAGCCTCAGGATGGGAGGCACCATATGTAGTGTAGAGTGAGAGATGAGACGTAGAATGATAAGAGAAGGGGCACAGGCTGGATACTGGAGACTCTGCAGCAATAAACAATAAAGAACTGGAACGGGACAAACATTATTTTAGACATAAAAAAGAAATAATATGTAACATACATAAAAGCTATCACATAGAGTAATTTTGAATGCAATATGGAGTTTGATACCAAAGAAGAAGACCAAAAGTTTCAAAGAGTGTTAGCAAATATATGAAAAAACTATTTGCAGTGGATCTCTGGAGGAGAAATTTGAAAACATCAACATGAATATCATATTCCTTTTGGTGAAAGACTACAGGGGCTGACAACACTAAAAATACACCTTAACCCACTCCTGCCCCCACTACCATAACCACCAGACTGAAATAATCTATTATAGGATCCTAAAAAATTCTCTCTAGGCTAAGGCTGTGACAAAAGACAGAGTTTGAAATTGTTAATGTCTCTAACAAAACAAGAGCTGCTCTTTGTAAGTGCCAAAAGTTCAAATCTGAAAATGTAAACCTGAAAGGTTGCAGAGATATCAGTCTATTCTTTGCAACAGTTTCCTAGAAATAATTAATCTGCATTAAATTCTGAGGGTAAAACTTGAAATACTTCTCCAAAGTGATAGGCATAATCTTGTTCATGATCACTTAAGAGGCTTTTTTGAGCACTTTGATAGATATACAGATGATAAAAAGGGTCTACTTCCAAGATACCAAATATGCAGAAATTATTTTAAGTGTTGAATAGTCTCACAGTTTTTAGCTTTATGCTATTAAACACACACACACAAATTCTCCAGATACCAGATAGGTCTTTTTCTAGTTCCAGAATATGGAACTTAGAGTCCTCCAGTAAGAGATAACTGGATAACTGAGGATTAGGTCCATTTTACTTGTAAGACTTATCAGTGACAGCAGAGAGGAAAACAGCACTCTACATAGTGGGGCTCCATTCTTTAACAATGGAATTTTAGTATCACTGTAGGGAAAATAATAATGCAGCACAAGAGCAGCTCATGCTCAAGTCAATGGTGTATTTTGAATATCACCATGTAGAGTCTCTCAATAAATTATCACAGACAATTAAGCACAGGTGTTTTGAAAGAATCTTGCTATTTGTCCAAGATACCATAATTTATGAACAGAATGCTTTCCTCTCCCTAGGAGAATTTTCATTAAAGAGAAAAAAATCCAATATACTTTCCAACTAATGATAAGTAACTGATATAACGAGAATTGACAGGTCACAACTCACTCCTTCACCCTTGTTCAAAGCTCTAGATTCATAAAGTTTTAAATGTGTTTAAATATGCAAAAACTCAACAGGAAATTCATGGTTTAGAGCACCTGCTGTCATCACCTGAACATTCAAAATATGAAAGAAAATAACTTTAAAAGTGAATCTCTTGAACCATACTGATAACTGATATTTTGAAAAGGTCTAGAAGAAGCATTTTTTTATAATGTAATAATTTTATTTCTTAGATAAGATTGTATGGTACTTCATAATTCAAAAGCATTTTTACAGATGTTTTAACATACAAACATGACCTTCTTATGCATGCTATCACTATTCACAAAAAAAAAAAAAAAAAAAAAAAGAAAAAAAATAGTGAGATATAGTGCTCTTTTTATTTTTTTAAAGAAAGAAGGAATAAAAGCACAAAAACATCCCTATAATTACTGCAAAAATTACAAAATATTACAACAAATGAATCATATTCTATCAGTATTCTTTTGAATATTTCAGAACATTAACTAGGAATTATTTAGTACTGTTTTTTTTTCTAATAATTTTAACTGAGGTTACATGAAGTGATGTCTAAATACCAAATTTTCATCAGTCTTGAAGACTACTATAATTTTATTAGTATATGACTTTTTAAATTTTGATTCTCTCTATCATTATTATTTTTACTTTTAATTTTGAACAGAATATTAAGAAAAAGACTGCCAAAT
This sequence comes from Hirundo rustica, assembly GCF_015227805.2. Taxonomy (NCBI): domain Eukaryota; kingdom Metazoa; phylum Chordata; class Aves; order Passeriformes; family Hirundinidae; genus Hirundo; species Hirundo rustica. The sequence goes on along the minus strand of NC_053453.1, from coordinate 17,747,141 downwards.
AATATTTCTTAGGAAGATAGGAAAATTATTTTTTAAAATCCTAATTATATTTACATATATACAGTATAAATAGTTTCATAAGAAATTTACTAGCACAGGGATAAGAATAAATTAACATAAAGTAATTTTAGAATTACAGAATGGTAGAATGGTTTGGCTTTGAAGGAACCCTAAAAATCTCATGCCAACCATGGGCAGGGACACCTTCCACTAGATCACACTTCTCAAAGCCCATTCAACCTGACCTAGAACACTCTCAGGGAACAGACATCCACAGCTTCTCTGAGCAAACTGTTCCAGCATCTCACCACCCTCACAATAAAAAATTTCTTCCTAACATCTAATGTAAACCTACCCTTTTTCAGTTTAAAGATTCTCCTGTTTGACCTATCAGCGCATGCTCTTGTAAAAAGGATCCACTTTACTACTCCTAATTTTGAATTTTTTAATATCTAGATAGTGATCTAGGTGTTTTAATCCTGATAGGATAAGATATCTCCTGACATCTTGTATTGAGATTGCAATTGCAAGCTTTGGTAGAGGAGAGGTTACTGGGGTAGATTCTGTGAGAAGCTTCTGGAAGCCTCCTACATGTTGGGCAGGGCTAATCCTTGGGCTGTCCAAAGATGGATGGGCCTCCAGTTGAGGCTGGACCAATTAGAAATGCTGATAATTCCTCTATGATAACATATTTTAGAAAAAGAAAGAAAACCCATGAAAGTTTTCTGTGTACATAAGAAAAGGGGAAATAATTTAATCTCTACTTCCCAGCAGCCAGCAATGTTCATGCATTTCCAGGGCAGCAGGAGTTCAGCATGCGGAGCAGTTTATACCTGAGCTGACATACGGTATGGAATGGCCCTTTGGTTCATTTGGGTCAGCTGGCCTGGTTCTGTCCCCTCCCAGGACCTTTCCCACCCCCAACCCCTGATGGGGCCAAGATGCTGGGAGACAGTGCTGATGCTGTGCTAGTCCCATGCAGCAGCAGCCAAAACACTGCAGGGTTATCAACTCCTTTCCAGCTACCAGGGCAAAGTACAGCACTGTGAGGGCTGCAGTGGGAAAATGAACTCATCTCACGCAGACCAAATACATGTCAAATATGTTTCAGATCTTTAATAGATTGAATTTTGAGGGTTTTCAGGCATGAGCCCTATTTTCTAAGCTGCCTTCTTGAAGGATGACTAGAAGCTGGAGTAATACATGGGTTTGGAAGGAAATACAAGCTTTGGTGCCTGGGAGATAGACCTCCTAGTGTTTCCAAACCTGGAACTCAAGGTATCATTCTAGGATCCTTCTCACTATATCCTTCCACTATTCAGAATTTGATTTTTTTTTTTTTTTTCCTGATATCAGTTTGGTCTTTTTCTTGCATTTACTTTAATATATCAGTGACTGCTTAGCACTACAGAACTTGCTGCTTGCAGATTCCTAATCATTAAATGACTGTATTGACAATAGAGAGCAGTAAGTGGTCATCTTCATTTATGTTCAGACAGAAAGTCTTTGAGATAGCAGGAGAAATCCCAGCTTTTGGTGCAAAAGCAGCTTGACTTAAAAGTGCCTGGCTGAAAATAAGATACATCAACTCTCTGCTAAATAGCATATTAAATTATTTGTTCTTTTGTTCTTAACAATTCTTCACACTTACAACAATTTTATCATAGTAGTTTAGGAATATCTGTCACAGAAAATGGCTTATAATGTAGTAAAAATGTCTTTTTTCTAACCTCTCTTTTCACTAAGCTCCTTTTCTTTCACCATAATCATATTGCCATCTGCAGAACACACAATTTTTTGTGCTACATTGCATTTCACTGCCCCAAACTGCTCGGAGTATTCAAATACTCTGCTTAGAAAGGTAAATTTTTCTTTCGTATGACAAGTTATATTTTCATAAGATATACAAAGCCAACATAAAATTTCTAGGTTTTCATCAACACCTCTGTACAATCTTTCTGGCCAGCCTTTTACATTGATGCATCTCTGCACAATCAGTTCTGTTTCATTTACTTAGACAACTAATATGACAGTTAAAGGTATTTAAAGGTATTAAAGCATCTGATAAAGAATTGTTTAGAAATGCATGCATTCTCTATTTTTATGTATGTCTGATGCTGTGTGATGCAATGAGTTATAATGTATTCACTAAGAAACTTTGAGTTTCAGTATCAAAATGACAGAAGGTTTTTATTGTAACAAGTTTAAGCACATCGGAGCCTAAGCTGAAGAAAACACCATTTAAATCCCTTTGAATTAGACATACGTATTCTTTTTACATAATTAAAATTGCGGGGGGTGGGGGGGGGGGGGGGAAGGCACCCAAAACTAATTTTTTTCAACCCTCAAAAAAGCATAGGGTAAATCAGGAAAATTAGTCCTGCATTTTGCTAATGGTTTCCACAGGTACCCTTAAAGGAGTATTGGTGCCTATTGGTCAGATATGCTAATGTTTACAATGTTAATTGAAGTTGTTGGAAATATAGTTAAAGTCAGGTTTGTGTTAATCAAGTCCTGTTTCACAAAAAAGTAGACTACTTCAAGCTTTTGAAACAGTGAATAAAAGGAAAACATAAGTGCTTCTTTCAAGCTGAAATTATTTGGTCAACCCCTAATGACAGATTTTGTGCTTGATGATGAACTTACTGCTTTCAAAATAAATGCATGTTCACTCCTGGAATTTACAGGGAACTATTAAAAGCTCACTCTTGGAGAGTTTTGGTTGCAATGTAGATAAAATTTTAATAGGTTTTGTTGAAGAAACATATTTCAAAAAAGAAAGCCTATTTTCATGACTTTCTTCTCCAGGCACACGTTCCTACATCAGATTTTGGTGTTTGGATTCTGTTCTAATATTAGAACAGTAAATCTAATGGTGTTTTAAAGAGGTTTTTATTTTATTGTGTTGGAAGCTGTTTTTAATGCTTCTTTTAAAATGATCAGTCAGTACAATATAAGATAAAGTGGTTTAATAAAGATTTCATTTTATAGTGCTACTTGTAAGTGGAATATCCATTAATTAAAAGAAACCAGATAATATTTCTCAATTGAAAAAGACAAGTGATATAAAAAAAATCAGTGTGACTTCCTACAGTCAGTTCTTTATGGATCAGTAATTTCTTCATAACCATGTTTCTAATGGACCATCACAGAGGAATATATTTAACAGTTTTACAGTCTAATTAGATGTGGCAACTGTCAAACGTGCCTGATTTATCTCTAACAACTGCTAAACTATATATCAGGATACAGGTTGGCCAGCTAGCAACAAGAATAGTCCATGCATACTCTATACTGGCTATAGACAGAAACAGCTGTTCTACTGTCTGAAAAGAGAGCTATTTATAAAGTTTTTTTATTATTATTATTTTGATAATAAAATTCATACTATTGGCTAAGTTTTACGGTAATAACATTAGTCTGCTCTCTGAAGGAAAGAATGGTTCCTCTGACATGACTTGCTGAGGACACAAACAAGATGTGGGGAAAGAAAAGTGGGAAGCTAAGCTCAACTGTTCTGTAAAAATCAAACTATCAGTGCAATCCCAAAATAATAAGGTTCATATTTGGAATGCCTTTTATTTTCCATTTTTGATAAAATAAAAAATGTGCAGGAAAGACTTTGGATGCAAAGGCTGGGTGTGTCCTTGGCTGCAGTGAACAAAAGATGGTAGAGTACCGGATTCTGCATGGAGAAAAGTAGGATTACAAAGCTGGACTTCAGGACAACTGCTTCTTTCTTCAAGGACTTATTTGGATGAATCTCATAGCTTAGATTAATTAATTAATTAATTAATTAATTAATGTTGGTATTCAATCATCACTTCCACTAGGTGCACATTTCACTGAAGAAAACCCAGCTCTCTGATTACCACTCTCTGCCAATAGACCTTAAGAATGACTGGTACTCACAATTTCCAGAGGGGCAATATCTCTTTTCGAGTCTTCCAGAGAATTTAGGCATTGGTCTCTCTGCTTGTATTACCACACAAAGGCGATAATTAATGTCATTTGCAACATGGATTCTCAGTCATTAGAACTGAGACTAAGCCAAGTAACTCATTTCACTCAGGGCTTTGAAAAGCTGTCAGAGGGCAACAATTTCTGTCACAACCGTTCTGATACAGAGGTGTAATGCTCTATCTCATTACCAGATATGTGGGCCATTCAGCTTATTTAACTTTAATTATTTACTTTTGTATTTTACTTTTTTTCTTTGCTCAGGAAGGAATGTTCTTAGTCTTCAGTAATGCTCAAAGGTAATTGAGCTATTTTATTTTTAAATGTAATATTGGGCCTGTATGTTAGGGGGAAAAAAGCTATGTTACACATTCTTCTATCTTATATATAAATATAAGATATTGATTTTTGCTTTTATTTTGTGTTTCATTTTGTCATTTTATTTTCCTATTCTCAAGATTTCAGGTGTCAGAATAAAAACCTTATAGCATCTAAGAGGATGAGACCATTTGACAGGGGGCATTGTACTTTAGGATTCTGAAGGGACACCTTGATGTCTTTATATTCTAGGACAACAACAAGAATGTGAGTAGTGTGTGTAAAAATCTCTGGGATAAGAGGGCTAATTCTAGTCACAGTGCTTTCGAATAATGAGCTCATTCTTCAGCTATTACCATTGTAGCAAGTCATCTCATTGTGTTTCAGTGTTTCAACATCTCAGGACACATCCTACCCATTTTAAGCATCTACAAAACTGCTTTGTAGTAAAAAGTCTGCCGAGTATTGATTAAAAATCTCAAGGACAGAGGGACAGAGAAAGAGGGGAGAAAGAAAGGGGGAGGGGAAAGAGGGAAGAGAAATCTTTAATAACCAAATCTAGCACAAAACCAGTGCAATGCATAAGCTTTTGAATAGCATAACAGTGATATACATTGAAATTACTACATTGGAATTGGAGTGGGTTAATCTTCACATTACATAGCAAATGTAAATGCAAACTGAAATGCAAACTGAAGGTTGATTTCATGGAGGTAAGATCAGCAAAAATTGTTTTAGATTGGGTAGTGGAGTTAATCTAGAATTACTAGATTCCCAGTCTCCTATGAGTAAATTCTGCCTACATGTATATTTATAGTAACAGCTGCACTCTTCTTTCATCTTTCTTATGGTCTTTCCTCTTGTTCTGAGAAGACTGAGGAATATATAAAGGCAATAAAAGTGAAAATCGATATCTTATACTACAATAATAGATTGAAATTTTGTATTAACAATGTCAAGGATCCTTGGGTCATTTTTATTCGTACTGACTACAGTACTTGGAGAAATTCATGTACTCAAACAGCTTTTTATTTCTTCAAGCCAAGAATTATTCACTTAACCAAGACCTAAGGAGTCAGCAGCAGGATTTAGATCTGCCAACAATATGCTGTAATTTTCTCTGGTTAAACACAAATATTAAGAGTTTAGGAACACTTAATCTTTTTTTTATTATTATTATTTTTAATATTTTTGATACCAGTGATATTAATGGAAGATGATAAATGTAATCAGTTATGAAAACAGGTATTCTTTCTCTCAGATCTTTCAACCTTTCCTTGTCATCAATTTCTGTTGAGTTCTATTTTTTGCAAAGTGAAAAAGGACACAAGTGAAACTAGGTTGTACTGATGAAACACTAGTGGTGTCATCATAATCATTAAGACATCTTTAGAATCTTGGGAAAAAACAGAGAACTATAGCAAAATTACAAGTTGATACTTTGAAACAAAGGGCACAGGATGATTACAGAGGTACAAATGTAAATTTAAAATGTGCAGTTACTAATAAATGCAATTTTAACAGTTGGGTAGGGTCTATTTTAGGGCATAGTTTCAATGTATAGACTTGTGGTACAGTTTATTGCGGATACCTGTTATTGACAGCATAGGTGGAATAATCTTCAAATTGCTTACCTGATAATAAAAAAAATCCCCAAAATAAATGCAGCTATGCCTCTTCAGAACAGCGTATACAAATATGATCAATCTGATATGTTATACTGATACTGAGCTATGCCTTTGTTGACATGAAAGGAAAACTTCTCTTTCTTGTACCAATATCAGTGCCCCATTTCTGGACTCAGTTGTGTAACTCAATTGTCAAGCCCTTAATGCAGGAATATTTTCATCAGCTTTAGCTCATTGTCTTTGACAATGGAGCAAAGAAAACTAGATGAATAGAGCGTGGTCAAAGTTGTTATTCTGTTTTTCAGTATGTAAAATGTAAATAGTTATGTATCTATTTTGCTAGGAATTTGCCTAATACATGCAGAAATACATTGAATTTTCAACAAAAAATATAGAATAGAAAAAAACTCGTCAAATGTATTACTGTGGTTTAACAAGTTTTTCAATGTTAAGTCATTGGCTGCTGTGCTGTGAGTACTAATATAAACTAATGTGACTTTATGTACCAATAAGCATTTCGGTTTTGATATTTGGTGATGTTTCTTATTTTACATGTACAGCACACCAAGAAATGCAGGCAGGTATTACAACTGATAAGTGGCACTCTATTGAGCAAAATCAATTTTACAATTATCTGTGTCCTATTATATATTTATATATTATTATTAAAAATTACCATCTCAGAAAGAAAGTTGTTATAAGCACAGGCATAGTGAAATTTTATTTGTGCTCTTTTTCAGGGCAGTTTAGATAGAAACGTGGAGAATGTAAACATATCTATTTTGATTCTGCATAAGCTACCCATCAGTATTTTTAATTGTTTGAGATTTCTACTGAATTTTGAGACCTTTGAATGTCAAAATATGACTATGAACTAAAATAATACCAACAAAAAAGGAATAGACTTTCGACAAGTCCTCCAAATTTGGCTTTCTTACAATTTGACCATCTGTTTGTGCTGGACCTGAATTCCTCTGATACTGGCAATGGCCAGTATTGTCTCAGGTGGTGAATGCAAGAGAAGAAATGGTAACATACGGTAGTAGGATGCTCAATCCAGCCAAGCAAAACCAAAATGTAGTACATAAAAACAATTACAGTTTATCTTTTATGCACTGATATTACAGAAGGGCATTTCAAAGATTTTAGTAACTTACATTTTTAAAGTACTCAGTAAAAATTAGTAAAATGTCTTTAGGCTAAAAACAGATAAAAATAATTTTGCAGCCTGAATTTTGATTTGGGTAAGAAAAATGTCTATGCCTTAAATTTAGGTGCTGAACTTAGGTCTAACAAAAAGCACAGAAGCACAAAAATTTCCCTTAATAGTCAACAGAAAGGATGTTTAGAACATATAAATTAATTTATAGGTACCTGCCTTATGTGTTTTTAAATACTCTGCATATTTGTCAAAGTAGAAAATTAATGTTAAATATTCTACTCAAAGGAAGACCCAGTTATTTTTATATCTATACTTTTTGGCTAACTACACTTTCTGGGAAGGGGATGTGGAAACAGGTTTTTCAAACAACTAAAATGCAGATCTAGTAGTGAACTTTCAGAGAAGCCATTTTACCTCCCACATCCTGTAAAGCTGACAAGTTCTGCATAACAATGCAGATCAAGAACATCTCTTTGTGATTAACTCTGTTTTGTTCTACTCAAGATAGAACTTTCTTTGTATAAAATCTTAGCTCTGATATGCCATAAGTCAAAACAAACTATATGTGGAGATGAATGTAGACACTTATTTTTTGTATATTCTACAATCTAAGTAATGTGCAGAAAAGTTTCAGACCTTTTCAAGCTGGGGGAAAAAAAAATATATATATATATACAAAGAAAAGGAAAAGCAAAATCTAAACATTCCCTTCCCTACTCCCACATTAAAGCCAGGGAAAAAAGGAAAAAAGATCTTACTAAGGGACAATCTCTTCTCCATAGACAAACTCTGTAAAAGGCTAGCCTACTTAATGCATATGTACTGAAAGTAATCCATAATTATGGTTTCACTATATTTTGTATAGCGCTCTATTCAGGTTTTCTGAAGAAATGGTCCTATGCTATAGGACCTACTATACCTACTATACCTACTATACCTACAGCTTTTTAAGAGTAGGGTTTAAGACTCAGTACAATGAACAGAAATTCCATTTAATTACTGATGTGTAGCCATTCAGTTCAGCTGATTATGATCCTTGGAGTTTAGTCATCATATGTAATTAACTTTTACTTTCATAAAAGTTTAATGTGCTGAAAAAGCATCAATGGCTTTGACTGTTATACTTCAGGATTTCTGGCAGAATTCAAAATTAATTCTAGAAGACAATTTTTCTTACTAAGTGTTAATATAGCCATCTGCTCTAAAACAATGTAAATTTGTTTTAATAGGAGCGTATAATTATATGTGGGTTTTTCTTTTTTTTTTCAATTTCATGGTCACAGTAAATGCAGTATAAACAAACAGGGGAATAATTCATCTCTGGACAAGCAATCATAACCTATTCAAATAAAAGTAGCAAAAAAAAAAAAAAAAAAGACTGATGAGTAATATTTCAATGCTGAGTTTTCTTACGGTTTTTGTTTCTCCTTAACAAAAAAAAAAAAAAAAAAAAAAAAAAAAAAAAAAAAAAAAAAAAAAAAAAAACACCACACCACACACCAAAAAACCACTGCCATTATCAGAACTTTATTTGATTTGTATTTCTGGAAAATCTTAGTAGTAATTATGGAACATAAAGATCCATATATATATAGCTACTTACCAAAAATAATGATTTTATAGAAAGCAGATTCACTACTCCATGTATATTTAGTCAGGCTTTGCTGACCTTTGTTACAAAAAAGGGTAAATAGATCAAAGCTCTGAAGTAAAATCAGAGAAGAATTGTATCCAGAATTGTATTCCCATCAATCAGTTGTGCTTAGCAAGACTATTACTACACAATTAAATCTCTATGATACGATAGTGAAGTGAAGGGACATACCAATTATCTCCTAGAGAACCAGGGTACCAAAGCAGAGTCACACTGGTGAAACGGTTTAATCAGGCTAAAATAATCCCTTTGCCAACAGATCTAGGTTACCTATCAACAGCATGTTATTATATACACAACAAAGATAACCCTTGAGAACCCAAAACATGTTTGTGAGGGTTATTGTTCAACCATAAAGTTATTTGAACAATGTTGGTTGCAGTAGCACAACTCAAGCTCAGACAGTGGAGGCAACAGGCTTTTGGTCACTAGGCTGACACTGAAACCAGCTCAGATCAGCTTCAGCAAAAGTGAGCCGAGGCCCACCCTGACACTAGATTCTCAGGTCAGGAATACATATCTTTGTGAAGAAAAAAAAAGACAAAATAATTTTTAGGGCGCTTCAATGTAGTAGCTGTATTGCCTTGCTCTGTGAGTAGACGTAGGGTGATAGAAGAGACTGGTTCTAACCAAAGGAAGAAAAAAAGTATAAAAGAAGGTTGTTATAAAAACAATATACTTTTATGAACATCTTTATAAGCCACAGAACAACTTTTACAAATGCAAGAGAACATGAAGTAGGCCAAAGGCCAGGAGGCATTGCCAATGGCAGCATTATGATGGAAATGATAAAAGTCGAAAAGTTTCTGGAAAACTCTGATACCCTTTAAGTGACCTAACAAGAGCATAGAAAACCAAGATAATTCAAGAAACAACAGGATGAAAGGGTTAGACAGAAGTTAGGTCTCACATACCTGAAAAAAATTTTCCTTGTGTATTTATACTGTTACAGATTTATCTTAGAAATTAATTTTAATTCTATTAAAAAACCTTAAAATTATGATTGCATCTAAAAATGGGAATTTCAACATGAATAAGATTCTGTTATGAATATCCATGTTAAAACTTCTGAAGAGCTCCTGAACCTCATAGTTCTGTGGTAAGCTTAATTGTCTTAACATTAAGCTTAAAACTTGACTTCTATTTAGCATCTCATGAATCTTAACATCTATCAGTGTCACTCCAAAATGCTATTTTATCCATTCTAATTTGATGTATGATGTCATCATTTGTGATGTTGATCAATCTCTGTATGACTTAACTTTGTCAGCTTGGTGAGCTTTAGTGGACCTAGGACATTAAACCTGAGAAAATTCTAAACATGTTCAAAAGAGAGAACTTAATCCATTTGACTCCAGTGAGAGCATTATTATTATTATTATCATCATTATCATTAACTGTTATTATCATGATCATTATCATTATTTTATAGGAGAGCATACAAACCATTGCAAGACTTGGTATTGCTTTCTCGTCATATTCCTTAGTAAAAAATATCCCGGCTTGTTTAATATCTACTTTACTAAATGAATTGTTGTTTAATAGGCTTAATAGCTCTCCCTTATGACAGTAGTAGAAATGAAAATAATATTGAGTGATTCTAGAATTATCACTGGGAAGCAATACTTTAATACTGTTCTCTGCTATATCAGTCACTATAGTAATAAAACAAATACTGAACTGTATTTATTTTTTCTCCCGTTCAAGATCCACCTATTAAGGCAGTTCCCGTATTATATTCATTACTCTTAATGGCTTAGACATTCCACCAATAATATACCTCCTTAAACTCCTTATAATTTTTCCCTGAGTCCTATTGATTTCTGCAGGAGGGTTTTTTATGAATGTAAAATTTTATTTTCTGCATTTTCCCTTATATTTTACACATAGTTGACACATCATTTTTTTAACTTCAGGATTAAATCTTAGGTAATTAACAGGACTACGCTTTGAAAAGAGAAAAATTGTAAGATAAAGTCTATTTTGGACCATTTTCTACCATTTGGGACACACTTCTACAATTTTAAATGTAGGTATCTTATCTGCTTACCTGCCTGGGCCAGAATTGATTGTATTCAGGCCATCAGATATGTTTACTATCTTTCTGCACCACATTGTTACTGCTATGCATTGTTTGTATGTGTGCAGTCTAGTTTACAGACTTGTCTTCTGTGTCCCCAGAGGTGTCGAAAGCCTTAAATGACAAAATTTGAGGTCACATTTTATTGAACAAATCTCCATTAATTACTTCCAACAGACCACTTGATTCAGTAGCCTTCTACACTCTAATGAGATAAATTGTGTTGAAAGGTCCTGCACAAATACAGACTAGGAAAGTTTGGGATAATTTATTATCTTCTTAATTAGAAGTGATTGTTTTTCCTAGGTCTCAAATATGGCAAATATCTTAATACAGAAATATTCTACATTAACTAAGGTTTGGGATTAGAAAGAATAGTCTCTATCAGTTTTCACCATAGCATTTTGAATTGAATTTGATGCATGAACTGCACAGAACTGTTTTATCTAACCTGCTTAAAGCAGTTAGGCAGCAATTTGGAGTGAATAAGTGAGTACTAAAACCAGTATATAAATGATTGACCTTCAAGTTAGACAGAGTGACAATATTATGAAAATTATATTGAAACCCTCCCTATATTTTTAATTTCTTGAGTACCATGTTCAAACTATCATATTCATGCAGTAAAATCTGAGAGCAAGGAGAGGGATATATTCATTAAGGCATTTGTCTTCCAAGGAAGGCTGGGCTTTGCTTGCTGATGTGAAGTAGAAAATACACATTTCTGCTTCCACAGTGTCTTTGTTTTGCTTTATTTGCCTTTACCTTGTTGGGTGGTTTTTTTGCAGGAGTTTAAATTTTTCGGTATTTAGGTGGTTTTAGAGTTTTGGCCTTCTGTAAAGCTCTGTGCTAAACACAGGAAAAGACAGAGTCTTTAAGGTTGCATGCTTTGTGTTTATTGTTTCTTATCTTACAATTTTCTTAGTGTCTAGCAGATGTTTGCTGCGGCTCGAACATTTTATGACTTTTTTTTGGTTTTTTGGCTGTCTTTATTTTTTATACTAATTATTACGTATTTTCTATTTACTATTTTTTACTAATGTTTACTACTATTACTAAAAAGGTTATTTTTACTTTGACTTAATCTTCACTAACTACTTTGTGCTAATGTTACTGCAGAAATGGAGTGAGGAAACAAGAAGGAAGAAGAAGGAGACAACGCTTTAAATTTTTTATTTTGCTCTATTTACTTTAATGCTAAAAATCTTGAACCTACTGTTTTTTTACTTTGTGATATACTAAACTACTATTTTTTATACTTTTGTGGTTTGCACTGCAAGAAGCTTTTCTTATGGACTGAAATTAAATTCAGTGTCTCTCTGAGCTCTGGGCTGGGGTCTTAGACTCTTCTGCTTAGGTCTCTGACTCTCTAGGGCAACTAAAGGAATGCTTTGGACTTTAACATCTCTTCTTTTTGTTTGAAGTAAGAACATTTTTTTGGTTATTTTGTTTATGGTTTGCTGTATACATGGAAATAAATATGGTAAAATTATGAGAAGGATTACAAGTTCTATTAAAATATATATAACTATTTTTGATTTTTTTTAATAATGGTGAAAGGTTAAATAAATTGAAAATTTTATTTATTTATTTATTTATTTAGTTACTTTTTAAAGTTTGTTTATACTTTTTTGCAATTGCTTGATGTTTTTATGAATGGATTTGGAATGATTTGAGAAATTTTTGCAGTATATTTTTAATTTTTTTTTATATTTATGCTTATGGGTTAGTAAAAGATTATTAATTGCTGTTTTGTTTTGGAGATTTGTTTGGTTTATATTGTTAATGTTTAATAATATGTTATTTAGTGTAAGAGAGATGGCCTCAGTATGTTTGTTTAGCTAATAATTTATTTGATTTAATTGTGTTAAGGTTGCTTTTGAAGTTGTTTGTGGTGAAAAAATTGCAACAGCAATTTTTTGAGTTTTGTTTTATGTGTGAACTTTATTATTATAATTTGGATTATATATTTGAACGGATTTTTGTTTGTTTGTTTTTTTATTAGTGTTATGTTGGTTGTTAGTAATGAAAGCATTTTATTGCTGCATGGATTATTTGTGGTATTTGTTGGGATTGTGGGTTAAATTTTGTTTTTACAAATGAAAAAGGGTTTTTTTGGTAATTGAGCTGCAATATGATTGGATGGTTTTTTTAGCATCTTAGTGTAATTACACTAAGATGATGAATTTTTGTAAAATTTGAGGTTTGGAGTGATGTTTATAGTTTTATTTTTTGTTATTTTGGAAAGGTTGAATTTTATATAGAATTGTATTTGGATTGATTTAAGAATTTTTAGTTTTTGGGGTTTAAAAGGAGTTACAGGAAGGAATTTTGTTTAAATATTTTATTGGTTTATTGGATTTATAATGGATTTTGAAATTTTTGGAGGGATGTTTTTTGGAATTGGCTATTTGTTTATTGGTAAATTTATTAAAAATGTGGAAAAAGAGTTTTTTTGGTTTTGAGTGTGTTAGGTAGATGGTATTTAAACTTGATGTATTGTTTAGAGTTTTTTAAATTTTTTTTTTTTGGTTGAGCTATGGGCAAAACTGCTGTATTGCTTAAGGCAACTAAGGAGAGAACGAGGTATAAGGATAGTTTTTTTTATTTTTAATGCTTTTGGGGGGGAATTTTTAAAAATGCAATATTACTTAAGTTTTAAAGAAAACTTAAGTTTTAAAGATTTTTCTGTACGTAGAATAAAGGCATGTTTGTTGTTTTGACGTTGGTTTTTGTTTGTGTGGGTTTTTTTTTGTTTTGGGGTTTGTTTTTGTTGTTTGGATTTGGTATGATTTTATGTGCTTTGTTGTTAGCTTAATTGTTGTGAAGATATAAGCAAATTTTCTGCTTTAAGTTATTAATTTGAATGGCTTTTTAATTTGCTTTGGTTTTGGGTTTTTGATTAGAATTAAAGGATTTTTTTGTTTTGTTTTGTTTTTGGATTGACTGTTTTTATGGATGTAGGAGGCTGCATAAGCTTACAATTTGGACAAGCACTAATGATTTTTTTTGCTTGATTTTTGGAAATGTGAAAACTTTTTATTAGTGCTTGAGTATTTTGATGAAAAATGTATGATTTAATTTTGCTTGTTTGAAAATATTTGGTAAAGTTTTTGAAGTTGTTATGGTTAATTTGTTTGTATGTGTTTTGTTTTTTATAAAAAATTTTAGGATGGATGAATGTGCTTTTATGTTAGAGATAAAGTATTTATGTTTTTTGTTTTGTAATAATGTATTTATGTATAGTAAATATGAATATAAATTTTTATTGTTAACTTTTTTTAGGAGTGAACTCTTAAATTTTTTGATTGTATTAGTAACATAAGTTGAGTTTGTGATTAAGTTAAAAGGTTGTTGAGACAACTTAAAAGTTTTGATTATTGCTGCTAATTTTATTATTTGTGGTGATTTTTGTACTATTTTTATATTAGATTTTTATTTTTTTGTGATGTTATTTTTTGGCTTTTTTTTGAAACTTCTTTTTGCTTTTAATAATTTGTGATTTGGGAAATGAATAGTACAAATACTAGAGTGATTTAATAATGCAATTTGCAAGTTTTTTGATTTTTGCAATGTTTAATTAAAATATTTTTTTTAAAAAGGTAGGTAAATTGTTGTAAAATTTTTGCTTGCTATTGTTTGTAGTTTGGTTTTAGTTTTGATGATGATTTATTATTTTTATACTTGAGAGGATTGTTTTTAGAGATTTGTAAGATAAAAAAAATTATTTTAAAATTAATAATTTTTGTGATGAATTTTATTGAAAAATTAACTTATATAACAGTATTTTTTTAATATTGTAAGAAAGAATGGTAATGATGTTATAAAATATTTTTTTAAAGAGATTTATTAGATTTTTGATAACTTTATGATTTTTTTTTATTTTGGGTTTATATTTTGTGTATTATAATTTATTGGTATGTTTATGTTTTTGTATTTATTGAATTTTTTTTATGTTTGTTTAGTTTGTTGGATGGAATTTTGGTTTGGTAGAAGCTTGTGTGGTGTTTGTTTTTGAAACTGTTTTTTTTGTTTGTGGTTTTGCTGTTGTTTTATTTTTTTTTTAGGATGTTTTGGAAGTTGTATGTTATTTGGTTTGTGGTTGGGTTTTTGTTGGTGGTGTTTCTTTTTTTTTTTTTTTTTTTTGGTTGGTTGAACAGGAACTAGAGTTTGTTGAGTATTTTTAAATTTTTTTTGTAGCTTTTTTTTTTGGAAATGTTTGTAAAATTTGAGATATTTTTGGATGTGCTTTTGTTTGTAACATTTTGGTAGCTGCTTTTGATTTTTTTATAAGCAGGAGATTTAGGAATTGGTAAATTGCTAGTGGGTGGAGTTTGGCTTTGCAGCCTGTGCTGCTTGGGGGGTGGTATTTTTGATTTTTTTTTTTTTGGCTATGATTTGTTTTTGTTTGTTTTGTTTTGCTTTGCTTTGGCTTGGTGGGTTTAGGTGGGATATTTTGGGTATTTTTATGTTTAGGACTTGGGTTTTTTTGCTTTGTTATTTGAATTTGTTTTATTTTGAACAGAATTGTGTTTTGGGCTTTTTTTTTGTTTTTGTTGCATTTGTGTTTGAACATGTTGTATAGTTTTTGGGGGTCTGTAGTTTTTGGTTTGGTATTTTTGTTTTTTGCATTTTTTTTTGGTGCTTTGTGACGCGAATGTGTTTTGTGTTATGTTGTTTTCTGTAGTTTGTGTTATTAGCACGCGCTAAGTTGCTGGTTTGGTTTTTTGGTTTTTTATGTTGCGCGCGCTTGCTGGGGTTGGCGTTGTTGCTGCGTTTTTTGCTGCTGGCTGCTTTTGTGGTTTTGTTTTGCGCTTTGCGGTTTTACTTTTTTTGTGATTTGCGTTTGTGCTTTTTGATGCACTTTTTGATTGTGCTTTGTCGTGTCTTGCTATGCTTTGACGCGATGGGTTAGATTTGGTTTTTTGCGCAGCTTTGGTTTTTTGCTGTTTTGTAAACTGACTTTTGCGATTTGCTTTTATTTTGTTTGATGCATTTTTAACTGCACATTTTTGTGAGGTAGGTTAGAATTGGCTTTTTGCGCATGCTGTTTTTTTGGTGTTTTGTTTGTTTTGGGTTTTTTTTGTTTTTTGTTTTTTGTTTGTTTATGGAGAGGAAAAGGAGTGGTGAAATGGTGTTGCACGGTGATTTTGGGTGGGTAAAGGGATATATATATATATATATATATATATATATATATATATTTTTTTTTTTTTTTTTTTTTTTTTTTTTTTTTTGGGAAGAATGTGGAGTGAAGTTTGGAATTGCTTTAAAAAAAAGCATGTTAACCAAAAAACTAATAGTTCAAACCCACCCAAAAACGCCAGTTGTCGGGTGTTCTCTTTTCAGGAGTTTAAATTCCCCGGCATCTAGGTGGTTTTAGAGTCTTGGCCTTCTGTAAAGCTCTGTGCTAAATGCAGGAAAAAACAGAGTCTTTAAGGTTGCACACTTCGTGTTTATTGTTTCTTATCTTACAATTTTCTCAGTGTCTAGCAGATGTTTGCCGCGGCTCGGACATCTCATGACTCCTCCTGTTTCTGGGCTGTCTTTATCTTTTATACTAATTACTACGTATTCTCTATTTACTATTTCTTACTAATGTCTACTACTGTTACTAAAAAGGTTATCTTTACTCTGACCTAATCCTCACTAACTACTTTGTGCCAACATCACTGCAGAAATGGAGTGAGGGAACAAGAAGGAAGAAGAAGGAGACAACGCCTCAATTTCTCTATTTTGCCCCATTTACTTCAATGCCAAAAATCTCAAACTTACTGTTTTTTCACCTTGTGATATACTACGCTACTATTTTTCACACTCTTGTGGTGTGCAATGCTTCTTGCAGTGCAAGAAGCTTTTCTTATGGACTGAAATTAAATTCAGTGTCTCTCTGAGCTCTGGGCTGGGGTCCCAGACCCTCCTGCCTAGGTCCCTGACCCTCCAGGGCGACTAAAGGAATGCTCTGGACTCTAACATTACCTCAGCCCACGAGTTTTCTAATCTTATTTTCTCCCCCATCCCTCTGAGGAAAAGGTGCACCTAGCAGTCAGCCATGGTAAATGCACAACAGAATACATAAGCACAACTCTCCCTGTTGACCAGCTATTAAACTGATTATATGGATTTTTCTATATTGGCAAGACCATCTGTCCAGTAGGTTTAAACAGAAATGAATGAGCAAAAGTGATCTTTAGAGATCCAAAGGACATTTCACTGAGAGCAATATTCTTTATTTTGGCAAAACTCCATCCCAGGCAATTATGTCTGGGCTGCTTAAGTTCTACCTATAATTTTAAGTGGATATAAAATTCTACCTTAATTCCCATCTGCACAGTTACTATGTATTAAGGGGCAAACACTTTATTTTATCCAGTGATAACTGGGATAACACTTTATTTTATCCAGTGATAACTGGGATGATAAAGGAACATACCTTAACATAATACTATATCTTAGTTGATGAATATTAAAATCTTGAAAAAGTTCAAATGAGTAAACTAAGATCAAAATGTTCTCAAAGGCCCTGAAGTCAATTAACCAAAATCTGATAACAATTATTTTTGATCTTTCAGTTTCTACTAAGATGCTGTTCAGGAGTCCATGAATTAGTGTGGGACCTTGAAAATAAGTCAGTGCTGCAGAAGGGGCTCTCAGTGTCAGACTGGCTCCAACTCTGTACAGAAGACTTCTGAGGGCAGCCTCACTAAGTGAAGATCCAGAGTGCACAACGTCCTCTGCTCTTGAGCACTCACTATAAACACTCTGAAAGACATCTGTGTATACACTAAGTGGGTGAAACAGTAAACTAGTGCTAGGTGTCTTGGAGCAGCATAGGTATTAGAAAAATATACTTATTTCATATCAATTACAATGAGATTTATATATCCTTTGCAAGCACAGATAGGTGAAAACTTTTTAGTCCTGCACTTGCCTGTACTGTAGTTCTGGCTATAGGCAAAGAGAAACTGCGTTACTAGCAAAGAGAAGAGCATGCCAACCCATTGCTTTTTCTATCCCAAGAGGTTTCATTGAAGAAACTGGATAGGTGTCTAGTTTGGAAAACAAAGCTTATTGCCTCTGTGAGCTGTGTCTGAAACAGGATAAATGTCTGTGATACTTTGAACTACAGTCCACTACTGGAGCAACAGAAACACCTAATTTCTTACTGCAGAGTAAAAAATATCTGGAAAAATTAAGCATCATCACTTATACATCAACATATATGATTTCCAAATACATTAAAAAGAACATATGATTATGTTTGCTTTAGATTTTCCAACATTTGGTGTATTTGGATTTTATTTAGCTCAATCACAGCAAAACCAAAAAGATAAAATTATGGTGGCTGAAGATGGGAATATGTTTCCCAGAGGGTTTTGTGAAGTTTTCTTCCTTAAATAACTTCTAGACTAGACTGGGCAGAGGTAAAGTTTGAGCTTGTATCTAAGCTCTGGTTTTCTAATCATCCTTATCCTTTTCTGGACTTGAAGGGTCACTGAAGGGATGAGCACAGCACTAGAAAATATAAAAAGTGTGTGTGTGTGTGCGCGTATATATATATATATATATATATATATATATATATATATATATAAAATGTATATAAAAGGAAGTTTGTGTAGCAATAGAAGAAAAACTGCCAGCAGAACTTAGACTCAATAAAGTGAGAGGAAACTTCAGACTGCTGGTGCAGCCAGCTCATCTGGTTTTCTAGCAGTGTGCTTTTGTAAGTATTGCTATCAACGAGCACTTGTTACCTTTTAAGAACCATCTCTTAAGAGTGCAGAAGCAGGCAATTAGATTCTATGATGCTTATGTGTCACTTCCAACTTGAGCAATCTTATGATTCTGTAATAAATGAGACTGTTCTGTGTGGAGTCTCTGCAGACCCTGGACATAATACCTGGGGTCTGGCCTAGGGAGGACAGATCATAGAGTCACTTGCCCAGCCTGAGAGAGAGAACTTCCCAATGGTGCTCTGTATGCAATGGTTTGCCTCAGTTTCTCCCTTCCCTAATGCCCCTGGCCCTTTGGTTTCTCCTTTCCTCTGTGTCTCCATTGGGTTTGGGACCCTGGTGACTGGCCCTTTTTTCCCTATAGCACACTGACCTTACCTGTCCTTTGCTTCTCCCCTGTGCCTCAATGTCATTGGCTGCTGAAACTCATACTTAACCTTGAGACCAGCACACGTTCCTTCCTTTCTGCTCTGGATTCCCCTTTGACTCCTGGAAATAAACCTGGCTGGAACTGATCTAGTGCAAGGCCTTCTTACCTCTCCTTGCTGAGCTAGCCATGTGTGGCGTGTGTGGATGTGTGAGCTTGACTGCTTTGCCTGAGTTTCCCCAAGTGGCCTTTCCACTGGAGAGGCTTGTTGGATCTAGGCTTCAGTCCACTCCTAAAAGGCATGACACAACAGTTCTGTAGCAGATAACATGGACTGTTAAACGGTTAAAACACTAATTATAATAGTGTCTTAGTTCCACAGAAATTCCACAGAAGATATATTGCCTTTTCCCCATAACAAAATATGGATTGCAGCACCATAGACACCTATAGCAACTACAGCTTATTCCATCCAATCCTTTCACCTAGACAGACCTCTCTTAAGTCATGCTATTCCAGAACAAATTTTCAGATACTAGTTTCAAGATACTAAAATCAGTCACCTCAACATTGAGTAATCCTCCACTGTCTATTTTTTTTTTTTCAGATTTTTCTGAGACTATCTTCTTTTCTTGTGTTTAATAGTTACTCTCCCATGTATCAGTTCCTATACCTTCTTTTCAGTTTCAGCAATGAATTCTGTTTTCCCCTGTTCTCCTGTATTGAATAGTCTGTCTGTGCAGTAGATTGCAAGCATAGCATTATTTTATACAGATATATGTGTTTTTAATCATATTGGACTTGCTAGTTCCTAGTCAAAGTAACTTTCCCATATTGTGCTTATTTATCTTTTCTGCACAGATAAATCTGTATTTGCCTGGTTTCCATCACACCAATGTTGAAAATATCCCAATGTCCTGTTCTATCTTACTATTAATAATTTTCTTTTATTGCGTTATTCTAGCTCTCGGAAGGCTGTTTCCCCAATTATTTAAATGGAGTTAGTTCCTCATATTTAGGCCACAGAATAACATTGTATAAAAATGGGTTTGATAATATCATTCTCTGGAGCAGGTATTTCAAAATATTGCTCTGATATTAAATGTCATTGGAGCTTCTTTTTCTTCTATTTTTTCAATGATGTTGTATTATCAGTTTTTAACCAAATTTTTTTTTTTTTTTTTTTAAATTTTCTATTGAGAGTTATTTTCATTGCTACTGCTCCGCACCTGGATGTTCTGTGAGACTAATAAGAACCTGTCTCTAAAAAGGAAAAATATTAACTGAATCAAAAAAAAGTTTAAGCTAGAAAAATACATAGAAGCCTATTGAACAAAAATATAATGAAAATTATATAATTCTTATGACATGGATGTATCTAGTGCCATTGATTGCGGTCACAAAGTGGCAAGCACAGAAAAACAGACTATAAAGTAATGTTACAATTTAGATGGCTTCAAACAAGCTAGATATAACAAAAATTAGTTTGAAATATTTAAAGAACTGCTTGTAGAAGGGATGTAAACATTTATTTTTGAAGAAATTATGGAAAATGGGGGAAATTCTAGAAAATTGTATTTGCTGATAAAACGAAAGAAGACTGACTACATTTTTCTGTTATCCTCAGAAATATATGGAAAAAAATGTATCCATCCACAGGAAATAAATTCAGCATCAGTCAGTATGAATTCATCAGAAACAAATGTCAATACAATTTAATTTTGTTCTGTGGTAGACTTGCAAGGTTGAGAGTTTAGAGTCAAGAAATATTAGATGCTGTAAACATGGAAAAGTTTTTGACAAAGCTATACTTGATATCTGTAAGAAAACTGAGAGAAAATAGTAGGATGCACATTCATAAATGGGTGCAAGACTATTTGGAAAACCATACTGTACTGTTATGAAGGGCTTCTTTGCCACCTGAGGATGAGTAAGGTGACATTTTCTGCTTGTCAGAAACAGTTACTAATTATTTTCATTAGTAGTCTCAGAAATTAAATAAGTTAGTTCTTATATTTCGCCTCTCTAATTTTAGGAGACTGAAAACTGCAAAAAATAGGGAAAATACTAAAAACCATTTTGATAATTTGGAAAGTGTTTAAAAATATTCAAATCAATAAATACACTTAATTATTGTAATTAGTTTTTTAAATGTTATTAAGACTTTGACAGATAATCCCTATGAATTTCCCAAGAGCATATTAGATTATGATGGGTTGTCAGCTAGTCTGCTGGAACGGAAACAGACTAATATACTTGATTGTCACTAGAATGTATTACTCATGACACCACTAACAGCCGAATGGGTAAAGGAAGAGGAAAGTATCCATTCCAATCTTGTAGACCTATAAAGTCACCTATGATGTTGAAATGAAGGTGCCATGAAAATATGACTCAGCCACATAACTCATACGAGACAGAGAATGAGAGGCTGAGAAATGTTTTAATCAAATCAGGAGATCATATCTGAAAGTTCTGAATATTTCAACATTGAAACATTTCTATCAGATTTCCAAAGATTTCCTATTATTGGTTATCCTTTAAGCTATGGAGACTAGAGGCGGGCAATCATATTAAGGTGAACTGCTAATCTTCAAATACCACTGTCAAAAGATCAGTAAATTCAACTTTTAAGAGCTTTCAAAGAGAAAGCATCTGGTGCTTTGGAAACAGAAGAAAAGCAATTAGGTTTGATGCTAACTTCATCCATAAAATGAAGCAAGATGGATTGAGAAGCAGGAAGGTAACTTGAGTAATATTGTGATAAAGGACAAATTATTAAAGTAATGATTGTGGGTATTTCTTCCAATTCCATTCTTACTTCAAAATCTGTATGTATTCTTCATTGAAGAAAAGTGAATTAAAAAAAACAGATAAAATGTCTTACAGGTTTAGTGTATTGTGTGCTAGGAGGACAATTTCTGGGGAAAACAGTTTTTTTCTAAACGTAGATTACTTTATTTACCACTAGTTCTAGAAGAGTGTTCTTGTTGTAATTAAAATGAAAATGTTTTTCTTTAAATCTTAGTGAAAAACTGCGCCTCATTTTTGATAATCAATTGTGCTTTAAATCATCAATATTTGGAAAGCAAATATGGGTTTCATACTATCTTACTTTGGCCACCTAAACAGTCACTTCTTTTGTGATGAATTTACTTAATCAGTTTCCAGTGCTCTTGATGATTCGGTACAATACCTGTATTGTACTGGATGTGAAGGACAATGAAACCCTACGGCCAATCCATATCCTTTGGGAGAGACAGCAAGAATATATGTGTACGTATAAAAACATGTCTCTGCCTGTGCAATTAAAAACCTGAGACTGTGGTTTAATCTGATACGAAGACATTTAGATGCATGTGTCTAGACATCAGTACTCAGAGACATGTCTGAGGTCTAAGATTTGATTTATAGTGAGTAGAAATCTAGTGGAGGGAGTTTAGAGAGCTATTTAGCTGGGCACCTGGCAGATGCTGAATCTTTGTCTAGATCCATGGAATGGATTGACCAGTGGTGAGGACTTGAACATGTGTAGAAAGCTAAATCTGGAAGATTTAAATCCTGTACTCAGCCTTGTCTAATCTGTAATCAAATTTAACTTATGGAGGTAGACATGTACTGAGAAACACTAGCTCTCACAGAAGAGAAAGACATTCTAACAACTAGACATTTGCAGGACAAAAAACTCAGATGACCAACTTTAAATATACATGGACATCTAAAAGTTTAACTAGTGTCATGGCATCACTGTATAAGACTCTAGTACAAACCCAGACAAGAATAACTAACCCAGAACAGAGTAAGGGAAGGCAGAGAGATTAATTTGATCTTCACTGTCATGTTGCCAATGGCTATTGGAGCAGGATTACATTTTGGCTGAAATAGGTCAATTTAGCAAGGTTTGGATAAGGTGTACCAATTTAATAACAGTTATTCATACATTAAAAATTCAAGAATGTGATTCCTCAGACTGATCTCTCCTCAGGAAAAGAATTC
Source organism: Hirundo rustica (assembly GCF_015227805.2). Lineage (NCBI taxonomy): Eukaryota > Metazoa > Chordata > Aves > Passeriformes > Hirundinidae > Hirundo > Hirundo rustica. The sequence continues at coordinate 17,724,240 of NC_053453.1, read as the reverse complement.
TTGCTGTAAGCAACATTTCAGCTGTGCCTTCATCCATTTGTAGTCTTAACCGCCTCCCCGTATTAGCTACACATTTTCTAAAGTTTTAGCATTTATTCCCAAGATAAGAATAATAACTTAGAAAAATATCAGGATAGCTTCATATTTCTAAAGAGAAATGTTCTTTGCTTACGTGCCTGACAGTGAAAGCAGATGAACTTGTCCTAAGTGATTTCTTCATGGTAGTAAGTCATGATGATAAGAACATTGGCTTACTCTTATGCTAGCAATCTCAACATCTTGACTACTAAAGGAAGGTTCATGTCCAGTCAGCTTGGAAGTAGGATATAATTACCAAGATTTGCCTTGAAAAGAAAACCAAAGATAACCCTCAATATGGCAAAGGAACATGATAAGGCACTGCATATTGCTTTTCAATTTGAAGATTTTATACCAAGGATGCATCTGCATAAATCTCATAGTTTGGAGATTATTATCACCTTGTCTAGCCATTCTTTTGCTCCAGAGATGAGCAGAACACAAGGCAGATGGTTGGACTGAATAAAAATATTTTTCTTAGCCCACTACTAGAGGCTCACACCAATGACAATATTTAACACAGAGCTTAGCTGGGCAATATTTATTTCCAGAGGGTCTCTGGACATATGCAAAATCACATTAAACTGGAAGCATAGAGCTCTAATTTCTAGCAAAGTTTATTTAATTTGTAATGTCAAAACCAATTTTTGGTTGTTGATTTAACACCGATTATTTTTCTGTACTTATTTTATGCTATCTAAAAGTTTCATCTAAGCTTCGCACTTCATCACTCACAGTGTATGGAAGTGCAGACTAATTTTAGTAAACATTTAAAATTCTTTATCTGATATTAGTTAATATATTCTATAGTTGACTGATGAGGATTTCTAGGATTGTGTTCATCCAGATGACAGCAGCTGTCTGAATGTCATAGAAATAGATAAAAATTAGCACATTTTTGGTAGACACTTGAAAGTATTCTGCAACCCTATGCATTTTTTGCCTCACTATCTACAGCCAAATGGATAATGATAAAACTGTTCTCTCTTAAATGCAACTTTTAGAATTAAGAAGTCTTCATGAAGTAATGGATTTTTAAAACAAACAAACAAAAATAAACAAAAAACTTCTATGGAAATAGGTCATTTCTACAGAGCTTTATAATAAATTTTGTTTAATTTAAAAATAAATTGTTGGAATAAATTTGTGTTATTGAAGAGAATACCAAACATTCATTTCCTAGGTTCAATTTCATTCTAAACTAGCAAGCACTTAACACTGTCAGCCCCTTGTGCTTTTAACTGAATAAAGGTCAGATAATCAGACATCTGAAGGGACAGCTCATTTATCATCCTTTGATAAATGTGTCAGTAGCTAATCTTTAGCAGTGGATGATAACACTACACACTGAAAAGTTAATGGATTCAAAGCACTGAATTTACCACAACATGAATGTAATGATGCTGTAGAGCAGAAAGTTCAATTTCATTCCCTATTTTATATGAAATTATATTTTTGTCTGAAAGCATTAATTACCAAAATCTAAACATTATTTTGATAAATTATGTTCCACAGAGGACAAGAATGATCTTGATAAGAAATTGTAATTATAGAACTGATTGAAGTATTATTTCAACAATCTAATGTAATATTTCTATCCCATCAAGCTAATTGCTGAATCTTTACCAGTTTAAAATTACTTCTAAATGTCTCTTGCTACAAGTTTATATATCCCATTTTAGTAGCACATGTTCTCATTTATAGCTCATCTATGATTAATCTAAAATCAAAATTAGTATAGTCATCCTAGACCTAAAACTGAGATGGAGAATACATCTGCTTTAGGCCATACCTTGTCAGCCTTAGGTCATCATCCCTGTAAAGGCATTTGAAATATTCTAAGGCATCTCAAATGACCAAAAGCTTACATTCAGACTGTCGTTGTACATTTATTTTCTCAAAACTTTATGGAACCTTTTTTAATATAATTTTGTAAGTATCATAAAACATAAGAAAGAATAGTGCTGAAGAAGATGGTAAAGAAAAATGATACACAGGACTTATTAGATTCTTATATCCCTTGGATTCACACCAGAAAAAAAAAGTCTAACATATAAGTTTATATTGCTTGATGAACACAGCAGGTCTCTACTTCCCTTTTCCTTTATCTTCTCTTTCTCTTTGCAGAAATTCTTAGCAGAATCACACGAAGACTATTTTTTTAGATATGACAAAATAGAAGACTATTTTTCTAGATTTTTTCAGATTACGGCAAATATGGTTAAAACTCTTGAGGTTTATTGGTCTGCTGTTCAGGCTGGAGGGTCTTCAAGGAAGTATATGGTATTCTCTTAGATTCTGTTGAGATTGAAAGGATTTGAGAAGGTCCCATACAGGACAAGGATGATGATAGGGAAAATATCCTATGTTTCAGTGATTGAAAACACACTGAATGAAGTCTGGAGAAATTTCTCAAGGTACTTTGCCACCTCACAATCACAGTTTTCCACAGAAGGGAATGATCTAGACCTAAGTGGTTTATGTTCCAGTTTGCAGTATGAATCAAGAAATTTTACATTTATTACTTTAAAAAGTCCAAAGGAAATACACTTCTTATTAATTAGCACATGAACTAGCTCTAGTTCTCTAATTCTAAAGAAGATTCAAGTAACTGTAGGTATCTTATGAGGCAGTTTAGTCAGCGCAAAGGAGAGAAGAATATGGCTAGAGTACATATCTAATGTTTTTAATATCCTAAGAACCACTTTTATCCAGTTGTCAGGTATATTTTGCACTGTAATAGATCATAGATTTATTGTGGAAATCAGAAATATAATTTCCTGGCAGTATAATTTTTCAAGTATCATTTTTATAAGAGAAGCATAAAGTTTATTGCTCATTGTGTATCAGTCTTGCAAACTCTTTGTTATGATATTTGAGTCAAACACTAAAACAGGAACTTTCTTTAAAAAATAATTCAAGAATAATGAACCCCCCCCTTTTTTTTTTTTTTTTTTTTTTTTGTAATGGGTGGCTCAGCTGACACCTTTGACGTATATAGAAAAGAAAGCTTGAGACCATTTACAGTAAATTCAGAAATACAAGTGATTAAAAAGTTTTTTCTTACAGTGCCTTTATTATTTAAGTGTCAGCATTTCAAAAAATTTGCCATGATAGCTATTACTTAAATAATGAACTTCTATAATTTTTTTCAATAATTTTAAAATAAAAATTTATATGAAAATTTGTACCCAGTGTCTGGAGCTACTAATTAAGACCAAGTAAACAACATTGGAGTAGAGAAAAAGTTCAATAAAAGCTAGAAAATAATTTTTAATCACATGAATGCTCTTCTTCACAAGTCTTTTGAGAGCAAAACAAAATGCTTGCATAATGGATTTTTCTTCTTTCATAAGTATGTTGTAGTTGGGCTTAATTTGTTCTCCTTATCTCAAATATTTTAGCAACTGATTTTCTTATAAATTGTTCTTGGATAATAAGGTAATAATATATCATTCAATTGAAAATAGCTTTGTGTTATAATGAGTGAATATGAATTCTGATTTTTACAAGATAATCATATATGAAATGTGCAATTTTTATTTTCATTAATTGATGGTAAAAATAGGATTTCTATTATCTTGCTTAAAGATTTATCCAAAGGGCATTGAATTTGTGACTTATGCAAAATTAACTGAAGCACTTAAAAATGTTGATGTTAAAAATATTAAAGAATCAAAATGAAAACAAATAGAAAACACAAAAATTATATTAAAGAAAACTCATGTGCTTGCTTCAATGGTTTTACTTCCTATATGGTATATATGACAGTCTACAAACTCAGTAGTGAGAGATTGTGTCGGGAAGACTCCGGACAAAATTAAGTAAGCTTTTTTAATACTCAGAGTAGAAATAGGAAGAGTAACTGTAGTGGCAGTGGTTTGAGCACAGTCAAGGCAGTTCAATAACAACTGCAGGCAGAGCATTAAAATTTTGATATTGAATTATTGGCTAAAAATCATTAGATAGGGTATGCTTTAAGAAGAAATGTTTCCAAAGTGAAATATAAATTTTATGTGCCTGTTCACTTTAAACAGAGATAGAAATTTTAGAAAACATGTTTCTAGGTTCATCCAAACTTCTGGGTATTTCAAAGTTTTATTTCTGTTCCACTACACTACAAATTTTACAAAGGTGACTGTTTCTCATGAAAGATATAGAGAGAGATTTTAAAAAAACTACTGCATGACCCTCACAATGTGCATCACATGAAATCCAAGGAAAGGCTCAAATTCTTTTTTTTTTTTTTTTTATAAGTATAGTCCTAAAACTTTTAAGTATATGACTCACAAACAATTGCTTTAATATTGCTTTAATATACAATTCTGCAACATATCCAGGAGGGCTTTACAAGTGATTGGTCAAATCTGAAATGTCCTTCAAAAGTTTTAAGACATTATGCATCTACTCACAATATTCTATCAAGACAAATTACATTAAAATCTCTGTCTTTCACTAGATCTATCTATCACTGGTAATATCAATAATCTCAAAATGTAGGATGAAAAAGAAAAAAGAAACATATAAGTAGAGTGGTTTAAAATTATACATTGTCTTATATAGGAGGTGCCAGATGCAAACTTCTACTTTGTTTTTGTGGATTTCATATCACCCTAGGGCTCCAGTCTGACTCAGAGCCTAAGGATTTTCATGATCATGATGGTTCACATTCACTGAAGAAAACAGATGTTTCCAAAATTCTTTTAAGCAAATGGGTCTGGGTTTAGATAATAATAGGAACAGGGGGATAATGTGAAAATGAACAAAGCTGCACAGAGATGTTTGTGAGAGACTTGGAAAACATATATTACATGGTTACTTTTTTTTTTTTTACAATGAACAAAGTATAAAAAGTACATTTGTGTTGTCTTGTTGCAGATAGATTCTCTCACACATTATTGCTATTGTTATTATTAATATTACTGCGCCTTCTATTGTTCTGCAGATAATGTAATGTAAGATGAAAATCCCAAGAGATTTGGAGATATGCAAAATATCTCAGACCATATTTTCTTTGAAAATAATGTATATCACTTGTGAAGCTTTGAAATGAATAAATTGCAAATCCATTATGAAAGGAGCTAGCCTACTAGTTCAAATCCAAATTACTCTCTCCACATCTTCCTTGAAAATTGCTTAAAGGAAAAATAAATAAATTATCTGTGAAGCAAATTTATCTTCAACCCTGGATGCTGAATTACATGTATATCTATGACAATGCTTACTGTAGACAGCAATTGGAAAATCAGGGCTTTTTTTACTTTTTTTTGAACATTACAGCTTTGTCCCCGATTTCCTACCACAATGTTAAAATTATATGTTCCCTTTCTCCAGTTTTTCTGCCTTTGGCCATTTTGATTTTGGATAACTTCCCTTTCTGTTTTCATTTTTAAACTGATTCCCTTCTCTTCTTAGGCTATCTTGGATGATTTTCTGTCCCTTTAAATTCTGATCAATGGAAATGACAGTTTAAAGTTTTTGAAGACCTTTCCTGTTTCTTTCCAGCTCTTACCTACTTGGCTCTGGATCTCAGAACCATAGAATGGCTGACATTGTGAGGGAACTTTGCAGTTCATGTTGTTCAATCCCCCTGTTCAAGCAAAGTCAGGAGCTAATGAGCTCCCTGGGTATTATGGGTTCATCCCATCAGGATGCATGAATTTATGTATGGACAATTGTGTTAAGTACTACCTAATCTCGTTCTCTTCTACCAAGAATAAGTCTTACTTGCTCCAGAGTTTCCCTTCATCTCCAGGTCCTTGGACTTGGGGAGAAAAAAATTATGTAGTGAAATTGAGTGCATCCTCAGAAAGGTATCCAATAACACTCAGCTGAGTGTTTCAGTGGATTCTCTTAAGCAAAGAGATATCATCCAGAAGTACCTTGACAGGCTTGAGGAGCAGGCTGTGCAAATGCCGTGAAGTTAAAGAAGGCCAAGTTCAAGGCCCTGTGTTGGGGTTGGTGTTGGAATGCTAGAAACTTAAATTTAAGATTTTAGTGTATAGTAATACATATGAGTGAAGATGGAGGATTTGGGGTGTTGTCTTAGTCCTTCTTCTTCACCTTCTTCCTTCTGCTTCATGGGTTTAGGTGGCTTTCTGTAATTCAGTGAAACAGGTTTAGGGCACATTTGGGAGAAAACCCCTGAATGGGTTCCCTCTGGGGAGCAAACTCAAACGGCCCCTCCCCCTAACGGAACTGGGAAAGAACTTCCTCAGAAAAAAAGTAGAAAAAACTATTTTATATAACAAACAAAGTGCCCACAAGTACAAAGAATTAATAATATGAAACAATAAAACTTCTTCTGGAGTGAGATGATAAATTGAGAAGGTTCTTGTAGGTGTAGCTCGGCTCTCTCTTAGCCCCTTATTAGTCCTAGTCCTTCCAGTACTACTAGAAAATGCCAAAGTCCGAGCCCCAGTAGGCCACAAGTGCAAGCCCCCCAGTGATCCCCTAGGTTTTTTAGTCTAGAGCAGGTTTAAATAATTTTAAGAAAAATAAAAATAATAAAAAAACAGTCTAGAGAACTTTTCTGCCCTAGCTAGCTAAAACTAAAAGTAAAAAGATTTTTGTCTTGTAGTCTCTCTGAGCCTCAGCTATACACACAGTCTAGAGAAAAATGTAGAGGAGTCAAGCAGTTTTCTCAAAACAAACTCCACGCTTCTTCTTGCTCCCCCTTTGCTCCTAGAATTAGTCTTAAAAGTACAGAACTTAATATATAGCACAAACAGAACAGACTATTGGGGATACAAGTATTATAAAGTCACCCTAAGACAGTCCATGTACCAGGCCTTAGGCAGTCATTATTGGGTCACAAGTATAAATAATATGGGTGTCATCTCGTTAATGGGGGATTATCACTTAAATAATCTTGGAAAGAGTTAGAAGCACTCCATTTTACTTCGTTTTCCTTGCATGCTAGTTGGAACTCATGGTACATGAGTCTGTAAATACTGTAAATAGATAAGATATAATAAACATTCCAAGTCTGAACTAGACATCTTTGTTTCCTGTGTTATTCATCCTGATCTTGGCAAAGAAGAACAGAAGCCAACACCCTCACAGGTTGGGGCAGTACCCAATATCAATGTGGAATGGGAAAAGAATGGATGAAGAGCAGTCCTATGAAGAAGGACTTCGGTATACTGTTAAATGAAAAGTTGGACATAAGCTGGCAATGTGAGGTTGCAGCCCCAAAGGACAATCATATCCTGGGCTGCATCAAAAGCAGGATGCACAGCAGGTTGAGGAATGTGATTCTGCCCTTCTGCTCTTATGACATTCCATCTAGGGTACAGCATACAACTCTGCAGCCCCCAAAATAAGGATGTGAACCTGTTGTAGGGAGTCCAGAGGAAGCCACAAAGATGGTCAGAGGGGTGGAGCACTTCTCCTATCATGACAGGCTGATAAAGTTTGGGTTGTTCAGCCTGGAGAAAATAAAGCTCTGGGTAGACATTATAGCACCCTCCAGTACCTAAATGGGGCCTACAAGAAGGCTGAAAAGGGACTTCTCAAAAGAACAAGTAGTGACAGGACAAGGGGGGATGAATGGCCTTCAACTGAAAGAGGGCAGGTTTAGATTAGGTAGTAGTAAGAAATTGTTTACTATGAGGGTGGTGAGACCCTGGCACAGCTTTCCAGAGAAGCTGTGGATGCCTCATGCCTGGAAGTGCTCAAGGCCAAGTTGGGTGGGGCTTTGAGCAAGTGGGTCTAATGAAAAATGTCCTGGTCCACTGCAGCGGGTTGGAACTAGATAGTCCTTAAGGTTTCTTCCAACTTAACCATTCTATGACTTTATCATTATTCTCTGATACACAGGAACTCTACAGACTTCTACATCTGTTGAAAGTATTTCTTTATGAAAGATGTTGCAAGACAGAGTAAATTGAAAAATTTTGATTCCTTACAGGTGCAGGAAGCACAGAACTAAGGTCTCTCCCTTCTTGGGAATATCCCAGGACTAAGCTGTTGTATGGTGAGAAGGCAATGCTTTCTATCACAATTTTTTTTTCTTGAGAGAAGGGTTATGACAGATATGCTGCTATTGAGTGTGGCCTTGATGTAGTTTAAGCATGGATTGGCTTGAGTTTGAGCAGAAATTTATAAACAGACAAATGTGTTGGAATTTCCACATAACAGCTAGATAAATGCAGGCAGCAGTTTTTGGCAGGGCTTAAAGCCTAAAACCATACACAGTATGGTCCAGAAGCAGCTGAGGAAGAAGTTTTACTGGTGAAGGCCAGTCACAGTCAGACTTTCAACTGACTAAATAATAGATTTTCAGCCCTTGAACTCCTGGGCTTTGATTTTCGCATGTACTTTATATTGCATTTTACAATTCATTAGTACTTTTGTGTATCTAAATCTAAGGACATAACTTTTACTGCCTGCCTTGGTTTGAAAGACAGGTATCTGCTAGGGAGGAGTGGGGCCTTTCTAGGAATGGAGAATTCCAATCCCTTCCTTACAAGTTATCATAATTTAGAAGATTAAAGAGGCTTTTCAGGAAAGGCTATGGGGGAAAGAATAACAGTTCTTTACTAGTCAATATAACAAGGCAAACAAAAACCAACAACTACAGCATTAATAATAAACAGAACCAGGAACCTCGAGGGGCTTTGTTTCACAAAGCCTGGGGCAGTCGGATCCCTTGGGACCCTGAGAGCACCAAGCTGGGATGGTAGAAACTCCGGGGCTGGTGGCTGGAATGGCGGGGTGCCCCGAGCAGGCAGGGGAAAATGTCCTGGCATTCAGGGGTGTCCCGGCAAAGTGAGCAGTGCTGAAGAAGCCGCAACGGCTGGACAGGGCTGGCCCAGCTCCAGCAGGGCAGGAGAAGGGGGCTCTGAGTTCCTGGGCACACGAGTAGATGATGGATGATGGTAGAATTCTCAGGACTGGACTTTCTGTTGACAGTGGATGTCGGGGGCTCCTTTTGCAGGAGTTTAAATTCTCCGGCATTCAGGTGGTTTTAGAGTCTTTTTTTGCCCTCTGCAAAGCTCTGTGCCAAACCGAAGGAAGAGATGGAGTCTTCAGGTTTGAATTTTTCAAGGTTGCATACTTTGTTTATTGTTTCTTATCTTACAATTTTCTCAGTGTCCAGCAAGATGTTTGCCGCGGCTTGGACTTCTCACGTCTCCCTCCGAGCTGGGTTGTCCTTATCTTTTATACTAATTGCTACGTATTTCTTATTTACTATTTCTCGCCAATGCCTATCACTAATACTAAAAAGGTCATCTCTACTCTGACCCAATCCTCACTAACTACTTTGTGCCAACGTTACTGCAGAAATAGAGTGAGGGAAGAAGAATGAAGACGAAAGAGACAACGCCCCAGATTCTCCATCTTGATCCCATTCACTTCAATGCTAGGAATCTAAAATTACTGTTTTTTCACCCTGTGATATACTAAACTACTATTTTTCACACTCTTGTGGCCTGCAATGCTTCCTGCAGTGCAAGAAGCCTCTCCCATGGACTGAAATCAAATCCAGTATTTCTCTGAGCTCTGGGCTCTGGGCTGGGGTCCCAGACCCCCCTGCCCAGGTCCCTGACCCTCCAGGGCAACCAAAGGAATGCCCTGGACTCCAACAAGTGGACTCCTCCCGCAGCAAACAGCAGCTTGACTCTCCTCTCCAATGCCGAGAGCCGGAAGAGAATGCTGAGCTCCCCCAGCACTGTCCTTTTCCCTCCCCCAAACTTATGTGATCTTCCCTCTACCTCGGCTACTTATTTTGTGTGGGTCAAGCACCCTCTAAGCATCAGTATTTAGTCTCTTAGCAACTTATGGGGGAAAAATTCTATAGGAAAAAACCCCACAGAACCAAACCTAACCCCTAACACTGCTTTACTTTTCTGAGCTGCTAAGAAAGAAGTTTTTAGTTTCTTTTAAGCTATTTTTAATGGCTTCTGCTACTGTATCTCCATTAGCAAGGATGACAGAAGAAAATTTATACAGTGATGATATACATCACTTAAAAAGTGATGACTAAACATTTCCACTATAATTTTAAGTCACATTTGATACAGCTGTTAAAGATACGGTAATTTCATTTGAGGAGCATTTTTTTTTTACTTCTGGCTTTGTCAGCTAGTTTTATCATTGTCATAATTTATATGTACTTTAAGCAGGATGTCATTTGTAGCGAAATTACTTACCTCAAACATTTTATCTGTCACTTCTTGCTGTGCCCAAATATTCTTCATTTCAGCAAGATTTTGGTATGCATGTGATTGCTCATACAAAACCCTTCTAGTCCTCCAAAGATGTGTCTCACACCTTTGCCAATAAACAAGTTAATTGCCATTGTCAGTCTCAGGCAAATAATTTTTTTTAGTCAGGTATTGGGATATTTAACTATTTAACAAAACTGGAAAATATTTTGGGTAGTTTAGAATTCCTTTACAATGTATTTGTGTTTCTAATGTTTAACAAATAGAATCTATTTACTTACACTATAATGAATTCCACAATGTGGGATCCCAGTTGAGAACCAAATGTAAGATGTATTAAATCAGAAACTATAGATATCCCTAATTGTCCATCACTAGATCTACATAGATATACTTAGCTGTTCCTTACGTTAATAGCACAGACATTCTGGTAATTAATTAATTTAACCCACTAATTCATTAGTGATACCCAGTAACTTTTGAACTGTCATTTTCAGCATGAGACACACTTTAAAAACTGGAAGACTGGGGCAATTCTAAGATACTTACTAGTTCCAAACAACCGAGAATACACTAATTACTAGTTGGAAAATGCTAATTGCTAGATGTAGTAGAATATATAGCAAAGCCACCCAAGAATTGATCTGGTGGAACTGTGGAAATGTTACCACTATTTGCAGAATACTTAGAGGTTTCACAAACATAAGTCTTAGTCACTCAGAGGCATTTTGAGCAGGAAGAGAACAGCTCTGCGTATATTTTTTTAACAAAATAGGCACAGAAATATTTAGAACACAGTTGTAGTAGGAATGTACAGTGAACATTTGCTTTCAACTGGAAAGAAACAATTTGTTTCACCCCATAATTTCTTCTACCATATTCCTATTAATTCTTACATACTATTTGATTTTTTTTTAATATGAGCTTTATAAACCTTTACAGTCATACCAATAAATGGCTTTTGCATTAAAAATAGCTGTCTGATCAATAATGATGATAATGCTAAAAAGTATTTAATGTTCACAATAGAGTGAGAAGTGGCAAAATGAAGAAAATGATATTTTACTTGGTTCTCTTAGTTGCAGGCAGAAAGAATTTCAAAGCATACCTTGAGGCTGCCATGAACAAAATCTATCATGTAAGCAGCCACCTATGAACAGTTTCTACAAAATTTGGTGGAGGGCATTTATCATTCCTCAATTAAAATGTCAAATCTAATTAGACTTCCCCTCAACACACTGTATCTTATGCAGTGGTACAATGAGAGAAAGACTTTCCCCTGAATTAATAAAAAGCAAAAGGGTTATCTGTGAAAGCTCCAAGAGAAGCAAGGGAGCCTTTCTGTACCATTTCCAAATACAAAGGAGTTAATTCATCAGATGTTTACAGCCCATAAAGTATCTATGGATTGGATATTTTACCTGGATGAAGGACATTTTCATTCTCATAAGACTCCAGACCAAATTGTTCTGTGATTGGGAGAGATGTGTCCAAGATTCACAGGTTGTTTTGATAGTGACTGGCATCATATATTGGCTGTTTGGCAAAGTGAAGACTTCACTATTCATTTTTTGGTACTTGCTTTTAATCCAGTATGACACATCTTGACAAAGCTAAACACCAAATGATTAAAAGTATGTTCTTTCAAAAAAGGGTTTCAAGCCTCTTTCTTTTCAAATAAGGACTGTTCAGTCCAGCCTGCAAGTTTTCTGAGTAACAGAAAACACAGTGGAAAACAAAATGTTCAATTATTACAAGTAACCTAAACAATTTCAGAGAAACACACGTAATTAAAGAAAAATTCAAGTATTTTATAAAATCTACCACTGTTAGCTATATGAAATAAAATTTAAAAATATCAAATCAGTAAATATTCTCTTACTGATCTCCTGAAAAACTGTAAATGTCATGTGCAGAAATGTATAGTGCAGTCTAATGATTTGGAGACATGAATTACCATACTGATTACACTCTGTAGGCTTGTCACATTGTGTCTGTACATATTATTCACTTTCCTTAACTCTATTTAAAATTCAAACTTTAAAAATAATACTTTTATTATAATGGATAAGCCAGAATAGTTATAGAGTTGTAGCTCCTCTTTTTTTCTCCCTTTTCCCAACCTCCATGCATTCCAAATACAATATTTGGGTAACTGAATTTTGCTTTTTGGAGGTGTTTTGTTTTGTTTTTAATTTCTCTTTGCTATTGTTAGAAATAATGTTTTAGCTCTTGGGGTTTTTTTTCCAAGATTGACTCTCATTTTTATATTTATATATTGCTAATTGTCAGAATCTAGTATTCTCTGTCTACGTTATTTTAAATATTCCAAACAAAGAGGTTTGAATTTTTAATATCAAATTTACTTTCTAGTGAATATTTTATGTTACATGGGACTTTGACTTTGCAGAACAATATGGCACTATAATGAAATCAAAAGACAAAAAAAAATTATGAGTTACAATATACATTTGGATAGTAATACAAATGTGATTCCTATTACAGGTCTCTGTAAGATCACCATTATGATGCTGGGTGTTCTCCGTCTCCAGAAATAACATGTGAGTTGAAGCCAGCTCAAGCCCTTTTCTCTCTTCAGACTTAATTTTTTTTTTTTTTTTTTTTTTTAATTTTTCGGGGAGCCACATAATCACATGCCAATGAAGGACTGACTGGCTGGGGAAGAAAATACTTTGTATTAGCTATTGTAGGGAAGGCCATTTACACAACTGCTTGACGCAACCAACAGATACAGTCAATTACTTGAAACAAAGGCTCCTGTCTGGTCCCCTTGGTGTTGCGCTTCCTTTACAACAACTGTGCTTCTGTAGGTCCATAGGGGAGCAGAGATCCACCCCGAGGCCCGTGGAGAGCCCCAGGTCACAGCAGGTGGAGTTACACTGAAGGAAGCTGCCAACTATGGGGACACAATGCAGAAGGAGATGGTGACAAGAGCTGCAAACCATAGCAGATCTCTGCTGTAGCAGTGCATTTCTGGTGGACTGCCCTCCATGGAGAGGGCCTACACTGGAGCAGTCATTGAAGAACTGCTGCCCATGTGAAGGTGCAGTTCATGAAAGACTGTAACCCACATGAAAAATGCCATGCTGGAGCAGGGGAAGAAATATAAAGAAGGTGAAGTGGCAGGTGCAAAGTATTACAAGCTGACTGCAAGCCCAATTCCCCATCCCCCATATGCTACTTGGAGGAGATAGAAGAATGAGGAAAAAAGGAGTTCAGTGTGAAATATGAAATTGAACCTGTGTAGAAAGAGAGAGGGAAGGTACTCTTAGTTTTGTCCTTTTTTCTCACCATCTAACTCTATTTTTACTGGAAAAAATTAATTGTGCATTCTCCAACTTGAGTCTTCTTTGCCCATCATGGTAATTGCAGAGTGATCTCCTCATCTTTATCTCAACCCACAAGCATTTCCTTCACATTTTCTCCACCACTCCTGTTGGGGAGGAAGACCGATGGAGTGGCTTGGTGGACATCTGGTAGCCAACAAATCTTAACCTACTGCACCTATCTTCTCCAAGCCTTCTTTTATTGATTGTTCATGCAAATAAAATGGAGATCAACAACCATTCCATGATATTCCACACATAATTATTTTCTGTAACTAAACTGTTTGGCAGTGACTGCTCCTCTTCACTTAAGAGTTTCAGTTTTCTAGAAAATGAACATAAAGAGATGCAGTAGGTAACAAAGTATAAACCTAAAATTCTCTCCTGCTCATAAATATTTTTTCTGTCATGGATTAGAGAACAAAATATCAAAAATGGTAGAACTGAGAAGAACACTTTCAAAGTGGCAACACAGAAAAATATTTCTTTGCTTTCATCATTTTTGGAAGGTGTTTTGACAGCCCCCAGTCACTAAAAGTATTAACAGTATGTCAGAAAGTTAATGGAAAAAAGTGTACGTCTGTTGGAAGCTACAGGGTGCTAATTCAAAAAACAAGAAAATATATTGGGGAAAATGTAGGAAATGAACGAAGTGTCTAAATTCTGAACAAAATTATTCTCCACTATTCCTTCCCCTTCACCAAAAATTAAGATGCTTTAAAACTAAATTTCTACTGCAAGTAGCATGTTCTTTATTTGCAAGTACATCTATTCTGCTGTTGACAGTTTTCAGCTCCTGCTTCTATCTACATTTGCAACTCAGATGCTTGGCTGAGTCTTCATAAGTTTTCAATGTACTTCCTTCACATTAAACCAGCTGTGATCCTGCTTAGCAATAAATCTTAGAAATTATTCATTTTCAGGGGCTTACTTCTTTGTGTCATGCTTATATTTTATGATTATATTTTATAGGTGTTATCTACTATGGGATTCTCAGGTAATTGCTCGGAAACAATGTTTAAGTTTACATTCTTGATAGCTTTCAAGAGATGAAATACTGATTTCCATTATTGAGTACTCATGCAACAGGCACATGAAAGCATTGCCCGATGATTCAGATAATAACCATAGCAATCATCATACACCAAAAGGCATATGGATTATTTTAAAATATAAGCACTTTTAAGACACCTTTGCACTAAAAAAAAGTTATAAAACAGATAGCAAAGTCAGTTCTGTCAAAGGTATTTTTACCCTGGTTTTTCTGAGTTTTTTATGGCCTTTTGATTTTCATGAAATGGAGTCAGATCTTTTTAATTACTGTACAATATTAAGAGCAGTTCTACCTTTTTCCCACAGATGTAACATAAACAAATCCTTTGTTTTTAATTCTCTGTCTTTTGTTTGCATATTTCTAACCTGAAAACAATTGTAACTGACAGTTGGTTTAGCCACTTGGCTGAGGGGTGAAAACCCCAGAAGCCAATCTTCTGCTAGACCCACAAATGTATAAAAAGAAAGAAATAAAACAAGGAGGCTCCCTCTCCACCCTGTCTCAGTTTGAGCTGGATCAGAAGGACGTCTGCCCTGCAAAAATCTCTTGTCTGCGTGTGACTGCTTTGTGCGTCTCAGTGACAATGTATCCTGTTTCAGTTAAATTTATTTGATGCTTTATCAGAGTACAGGACTATTTCAATATAGGTCACATCTAAATGAGTCTGTGATCATTTCTGATGTGTAAATGTGTATTAATTGGGGATTTTTTGCATATGAAATCTATTTGTGTATCTGTCGTCACATTTCCTTGATTTTTGTACTCATGCAAATGCCTATATGTAGATATAAGTAGGTCCTGATGACTCCCCTTTCCTCCAGTCCTCTATTTAAGTTTTAGAAGTTTTTTGATAATTTAGACTCTGATAACAAAATAATGGACAAATATTTATGCTAGCATCAATGTGCACATCTTGAGTTTTGTGATATTATTCTTTCATCTTAGGTCATAGTGTTTTGGGGTTTTTTTTGGTCAAAGTTTTTCCTAAAAATAAAATGGATAATATTTATGACCAAACTTCTTTCATGGAAGACTGGAGTTAGCAACTATTTCCCAGCATTAGCCAGTATTAGTTAAATCATCTCTGCAAAAGGCTTTTGGAAACTGCCTGAGGAGTACCAAGATGCTACCTTAAAGTATCATCCTACAAATGATCTATTGTTCCTATTCTAATAAATCTTGTCTTTATGAGGCACACACCACATAAGTTTTTCTGTGTTCCATTAGTTTTCATGCAAGCAACTTCCATTCACCTTCTTTGCTTTTAATTTTTCATTCTTTCAATAGATCTTTTTGTTGTGAGAAGCGGAACTGGGGTGTAGCATAGTAGTTATTCTTGATAACAAAACTTCTGAAAAAGCTCTACCAAACAACCACTTCCCAGGAAAAATGACTGTTAAGAAGAGAAGTGATTGATTACCCCTCCAGAGAGAAATACAGAGGTGCTTCACAGAGAATCAACTTATCCAGACTAGATGTTTACTAACAAAATTCATTTATCCTTATCCTTATCCTTATCCTTATCCTTATCCTTATCCTTATCCTTATCCTTATCCTTATCCTTATCCTTATCCTTATCCTTATCCTTACAGAAATGTCTTGGGATCTCTTAATGAGCATTAGTTACCAGGGCACTGATATCAATTTCTAAAGTAACTTCTGTCTCTCAAACAAGTTGCCATCTTGATAAAACATGATACTACTCTTTGCTGGGAAAGCAATTCATTGTTTGCAATATGCAGACAAATCATTCTGATGTGAAGCAAAGAATTGAAGAGTCTCTGCAGAGAAACTAATACTGATTAAAAATCCTATCTTCACCAGCTTTTAAAGCCAAACTATATTATATGGAAATGTTACCACAGCCTTTAGAAATTCAGATCAAGTTAAGACCAGTATACTATTAGATTAAATTTTACAAGAGGCAAGAAAGATGTTGTGTATCTTATTTAAATGTGATTTTATCGAACTACATGACTATTTTAAATACAGTTAAAGTAATTAAATATGACACTAATTACAGCAATTAAGGGTGATAGCATTATTTACTATAAGGTTTCCTTAAGTTTGCAGGGATAACACCTTTTTTCTACCTGTCTGATAACTTAGCCAAAATTAGCTAAACTATAATCATCTGAACATTCAGCTTCTGAATGTATATGCCTGGTTAAAAAAAAGACAAGAAAAGTAAAAAAAAAATCAAGCATACAGTGCTGGACATTTCTCTGAAACAGGCTGAAGGGGTATATCTGAGTTTTTATCCATGTTGAAGAGGTTTAGAAATTTCTTTAAAGACCTTTTGCTCTATGCTTTAAATTGAAGAGAAGAAATTTGTCAGGAAACATGGATTTTTGCTAAGTTTGTAGAAAAAAAACCACAATTAAGCTAAATTACACATTTTAAGAAGTTTGCAATGCATTCATATTCAACTGGAAAGTAACATTTTACAGCTCTGCTCCCTAAGTACTCCCAGCTGAGCATGTTCTGGCCAGGTCTCAGCAGATATTATGATACATGACTTTTAAGAGTTAAGATTTTAGCTAAGGGTTAGAAGCAATTTATATTGATCAAGATGCAAGTTAGATTAGTAAATGGTAGGTTAATGATTATTAGATGCCCAAGCTAGAGCTAACTGTTGTATTATGAGTTTGTTTATAGAAAAAGTGGAGTAAGTGAACCGTCATAAGAACAGACTGAAACCACTAAGAACAATGGCCAGCACCTGGACTTGGTATCAATCAATCACGAAGCAGGGGACCTTGGACACTGCCAGAGGGTCACAGAGACCTGATGAAGACTCTCCTGACTTCATCCTTTGAGACCACTGACCCAATTCGAGACCACCAACCCAATTCAAGAGAAGAACTGCGCACGCGTGAAGGACAGATAGCCTCATTTTAATACAGAGCGGGGATAGGAGGTGCTGGGGTTATGCATATGTATTGTATGTAAGAGCTTGGAAAATAAATAGAAAGCAAAGAGCATTGTTCGGTGCGGCCACGCCTTTCGGAGATGACTCCCGTGCCGCCCGCCGGTGAATAAACATACCACTTTCTAACTTTAATTAGTTAGAGGTTTTTTTGTCCGTGACTATATCGGTTTTCAATGACTCAATTAATGCATCATGGAATCTCTGTCAGAATTAGAGGCAGCAGCAGAAAGTTTCTTCCTCTTGAAGAAAAAGTTGGTGAGAAGTTGGAGAGAGGAGCTGAGGGTACAAACTATCCTATTCGATCATGATAAAAGATATTTTTACAGCTAGATGACTAAGCAGAGATTAGACGGGGCATAGGAATTTCAGTTTCAAGGAAAAGACATAACATGGTATAAATTGAGACTTATTTAAAAAACAAAACAAAACGAAAAACAAAACAAAACAAAAAAATCCCCAACAACAAACCAAACCAAAACAAACCAAAACCACCACCACCACCAAAACCCAACCAAACCCTGCCCGCCAGAAAACAGGATTCTGGTATCTAATTTCAGGAGAGCTGTTCAGGAATTTATGTTTAGATGTTTAAAAAAAATGCAAATATACATGGATATAATCTAGTAAGAAATGTAATAATGTCGCAGACCTGAGGTGGTCATTGCAAAATAAAAGGATTAATAAGTTGTAAAAGAAGAAGCAAGATTAGATGTAGACCCCAGAAACGAAGCTTTTATTAGAAAGCATTTGAGCACTCATGGAAAGACACAAGTGCAGGTCAGAAGGTAACAAGCAAGGCAGTCTGAATGAAGAACCTTGAGGAGACAAGTGGAATTTATTAACTAGCTGTTAACAGGACAGTCTTCAGCAGCGTCCAGAGGTTTTATCCAGAAAGGAAAGACATTAATGATGTGAGGAACTATGTATGATGTTTAATAGCTTTTGTTGACTGGAACTGTATGTAAATTCCAGCACAAGCATAACAACAGTAAGTAAAAGTACTTTTTAAAAAACATACAACTTTGGGACAAAACAGCACATAATAGCTGGTAATAATAGCACTAAGGTATATACATGAATGACAGTAGAAAATATAATCATAGCAGCTTTATAAAATAAGTAATTAAATTATGTCAATAATATTATATAAATTATAAAAATTCAGCATCATGTTATCATTAAAATATTAACAGAACAGTGCTATGGACATGACATGGACCTTCAGTGCCAAATCCCTTGGTTCTTCCAATAATCTTAAATTAACAAATCTCCTATTTTGGACTTTAAAGATCATATCCATGATACAGGTGAGCCCGTAGCATCTGCTGAAATGTGAAGGTGACTTGGATGATGTCCTCACAGCAGTTTGCTTTCAGACTCTGATACCTGCAGTGCTGAACCTCTTGACATCAAAATTTTCAGATCAGTCATTTAAGCTGCTTTTTATCCCATCAAATAATTGGTCCTGTTATTCTGTTCTTTATTTCTCCATTTTTGCTGTCTGATTGTTACTTTGCTGAATTTCTTTCTTTCTTGGAAATAATTGCTGTGCCCTTGGTCATCATGTCTTCTTCCTGAGAATGATCCTCTGGGGAGTCAGGTCTTTGAAACAAATCAGAAATTAACATTTCAATTAATCCATATCTGTGAAATATCAAATACATTTGTATTAGCAAAAGCCACACCAAGGCTTAAATTGACTTCAGTCATCATTTTTTCCCTGCTATGGTGCATTGGATCAGCATTTTCGTGATAATTCAGATCAGCAATTCCCTTCTTCAGCAACAGCAGTTCATTCATGCTTATTTTTCTATCCAGGATCAGCAACTCCCTTCCCTTAAATTCCCATAAATTTAAAGCCTTTTTGACATTCTTAAATTTCTTCTTACATGTACAGTAAGGAACTGGGAACAGTAGGAACAAGAGAAAATATTAATGTGTATTCCAAAAGATAGAAGCACATACTGACTAGTTTAGGAGTTTCACAAAATGAGTAAGGTTCAAAGGGTCAGCTGGAGGTCCTTTAGGCCAATCTCCCTGATCAAACAAGGTCCCCTAGAGCATGAATCTTTTAATGACAAAATCTCCTAGCCCATATTTATGATTCACAATCACTTGTGACAACAGCTGAATTACACTTTAGAAAAAGAAGGAAAACTTACTGCAACTGTAATAAAACCCTGTTGCCCATATGACACAAGTCTGTAAGCTAACAATATTTAGCATTGATAAAGAGTTTGTAACAAGGTTACTAAAATTCTATTTTGAACAATCTGCAAATAAAATATTATGAAAATATTACTTATAAATATATTTTGTTAAGCTCATGAATTTTGGCTAGCTTTTCTCAGAGACAGCCAGAGCCTCTTTAAAAATAAAAATTAAACTAATTCATGAGATTTTAGACCAAGCCACTTTCCTATAATTCTTTGTTAGTTTTGCAGGTTTTCAGCTTCTCATTTTAGATTGTGTTTTCTTGTTTGTTTGCATGTCCTCAGTGTCTTGGTCTAAGTCCATCTGGAAAAAGGACAAAGTCTTAATACTTTGTATTCTCCATTACTGTAAAGTTTCATTTAAGTGGTAACTCACACACTTATGGTTTGAATTTACATGCTCTATTCTTCTCACACACCTGCTTTTCAGTGGTATGTTCTGTTTTATACTGAGTTCAGAATTTCTAATGCTCATTAGAAATCATAATTTTTACTCCTTCTGACTAGAATTCACACTGACTCTGAGAGAACTGCAAACAGATATGAAGCAATTGATAATGTCCCCCATGTTGGGGGTATAGAACAAAAGACATTGGGGGTTCAATGATCAGTATAATCTGATTCAATAAGGACTTAAATTCTCTGCCTCAGGGAAAAAGAAGCCCCTCAAGAGATGTGAGAACTGAATTCCAAATTCAAATGAGATGAAGAGTAGCTTATATCCTAGTGTCTAGAATATCCCACCAAGGAATACTAGAGAGTAAAGATTAGAACACTTAGAAACATGTTTACAAGAAATGACTGCATGCATCAAGAGTATATTCTGGTCTTTGATTTTAGAGTCCAGTGGTGGAACTAAATCAAACTGTTTGTACCATGTCCTTACTGAAAATGAACAGATGGCCTTGATCTCTTGTGTCTGAATATTTTTTTGCACATACACTTCACCAGCAGAATTTATCCCCCTAAAAAATAACTGGAGGTGGGGATAGGGGAATGAGGGCAAGGCATGGGAGAAAAAGACTGTGAAACATGAATGGCAGTGAAGGTCTGGAATCTTTAGGAGTCTGCTTCTTAGATGATGGATTGTTTGGCTTTAAATCATTAAAGGTTATTATAAGATCAGTTTATTAACCATAGATCACACTTATTGTGAAAAAATACTGGAAAATATACAGGCAGTTGAAATAATATCCTATTCTCAGGCACACAGAAAACCACCTTATTGTTGCACATCATTGCAAAACACAATGGAATTTTAACAGGACAAAGCTGTGCAGTAAATGTTACAGTTTTTAGCAGTACCAAAGCTGAGCATCATTTCTCCCTATGTTTATGCTTTCTACCATATCCTTTTTTACATCTCTTTCATCTCTTTTAAAGTTTTTCATCTTTTTATTATCATATACAAAGAAATTAATGTTCTCCAACTTTCCTCACTACTTTTCCCATTCTTCTTCTGCTACTTCACCTTTCTCTCACTGTAAGACTTCTTGATTTTCTACAAGACTTTCAGAGGTACTTTAATGCCTTGGACAAAAAGAGAACTTAGTGATATTCCTCAGAGATTTTTGCTCATTTTTGAATAATCTAGTGAGAACTAGAATTTTATATATATTGAAAGATCTGTGATAAAGTGACTGTCTGCTCCAGCCCCAGAAGAGCCAGCCCATTAGAGCAGAAATGTCTGGAAAAGTATATTACCAGGTATATTACATCAAGTTAGCCTCCCAAACTTAGAAGTTACAGTATCACCCTTCCTGTTTCACATGATGAACTTCTGGGTAAATGACTACAGACATTAATTAAAATTAAGAAATCTCTTCAGATCATCTTTTAAAACAAAAGTCTGAGCTTGAAGTATCTTGAGGAGAAGTCCATGAGTAGTAAGATCTGCCTTGTACTTTTCTCCAAACAAATTGTATTTGTTGATCTTTCAGTTAATGGAGTTGATGTGTCATTAAGGAGATGTCTTCAATAGTAGCTGACTAGTGACCTTCTCTTCTTTTATAATTTTGCTAGTATCTTGGGTTAGCACAATTTTGTTTTCTAGATATAGAGAAATGTAAAATGTTTTTCCCTGCCCTGACCGTAGGGAGGGTTGGGGGGAGGGGCGTGAGGACAAGGACCTATCAAAAAGCAGGTTGGGATATTGGCAGCTAAGTTACCAATGAGAACTGTCAGTGTGACTTTGGAAGGAACATTTAAAACTAATCTGCTGCTGACTGCCCTCTGTCTCGCTTTAGGATCAGCAGTGAGGTAACATCAGGGGTGGCGGGCGGCCTCGGGTCGGGCCTTGCTGCCCTTGTGGGGGGCCGGGCCGGGCCTGGCCGGGGCTCTGAGGGCTGCTGCCCGCACAGAGCGAGCCTGGGCCGGCTGAGCCCCTTTCCCTCGCTTGCGGGCAGGGGAGAGGGGCAGCTGCAGCTCGGCAGCGCGGGGCCATGTGCTCAGACCACGGCAGAAGGGGCCGAAACATGGCCCAGCTTAATCACCGCTGGCAGCAGAGAAAGCAAGCCTGCAGCTCCGTAACAACTCTGAGCTGGACCGCCCTAGATGAGACCGAGGGGTGGAAAAAAGGACCCCTACCAGTTTCCTCTATCAGCACGGCCTTGCATTTTTCCTTCAGCCCTGCAGCCCAGCGCGTGCACATGGCCTTTGTAAGCCTGGGTGGATTTAACCCTTTCTTAGCAACAGAGAACTTTTAAAGCACAATTCTTCCTCGAGAGAAAGAAGAAAGAAAAAAATCAGAAGGTACATGGAACAGACACTGCATGAAGTCAGTTAGATGAGAAGTGAAAGAACTAATAATATTGGAATAGGACTGAAGAAGTGGACATTTTAAACCGTACTTTTCTAAGGTAAATTATGAAGAAATTAACAATTCTTTGCAGCATCTTAGTATTATTTGGGTAGAATGCTATTCTAATCAAAATTAAGGACTGATGTAATAGAGATTTATTTGGGAACTTTGAAACCCCCGCTCCTGGGTCAAAAAGAGGTCTCAGCGTTTTGAGACATAATTTTAGATAGTTTTGTTGAGATAATTTTAGATAGAAGAAGTATTTGTAAATAGTACCCCAGATATACTGAGAAGCTCTGTGGATAGAACATCACAGTCTGCGAAAACTGTGGGCGGCAGCAGAATGTGTAACATTGAGAGCCCTGGACTATTTTGTCTTGTAGCAAACATCTTCATATAAAGATCTTAGAAGGACTCTTCTAGAGTAATGAGTAGTTATGTCTAAGTGGTGCAACTGACTGAAAATCCTAAGCTGTGTCTTTCTATGTTGTTCAATAATAAAGTTAATAGTTTGTAAGAAGAAAGAAGCGTGTTTTAAGGTATCATTCTGTTTAAGTTTTTCTTGTTTCTCAACTTTTTTTTTTCTTTTCTCAGTCTTTTAATATATCTTAATAAAACTATTTTTGTTCATTTTTAAGCTTAAGCCTGCTTTGTTTATTTTTTTTTCCTGATCTCTCCCTCCCACAAAAATATTAACACTAAAACCCCTACATTAATTGGTGTTTCTGCCCAGTTTTATTAAATTAAAACCATTACAGTTAGCATTGGTAATTTAATCTTAATGTACACTGTGGATTTGTCTGTACATAACAGGCATATTATTAATCTGTAATTCCATAGACAATTATGCCAAAAAAGGATACTGGGTCCTCTAATATAATCCACTATGCACTCCAGGCCCAATTATGCGTGTTTAACTAAGGCATATCTTTCTCAAAGACATTCAAACTGTGCTGCAGCTGTTCAAGAGATGAGGATTTTGCTATTTTTTAAATTTCAAATGAAATTTCTTCATTAACCTATATAAATTCTATATAATTGGAATATTACCTTTAAACTACAACACAAAATGTGTTGGATATTATAGCCATACCTCTCTTCCCAAAAGCCAAAACTCAAACGAGTAATTTAGTATACTAACTTAAAAAGGGTAGCTACTATAGCAGGTAATGAGTAATTTGGTGTGTGTATTCCTCAAAAGAACATATGAGCAGACAAAAAAATAGTGACTTATGCATGTCATCTCATTCATGTTACGAATTGTGTTCCATTGTTCTCCTATGTTCTCCACAGATATCAGATTTTCAGATATCTCAGTCTCCAATATCAGTCCACAATTAATATCCATGAAAAAAACCTCTATTCTTTTCATTCATTTTTAGTAATGAAACCGTACATTTAAATTACTGAATCAGCTGTCAATGTTTCTGAAGCTGTAAGAACCTTGCCAGACCATAAGCCAATAAGGAACTCCATCATGATTTGCTGGTCCATCTTAATGGGCATACTCTAAAAGATCAAAGGCACGATAAGAAGCAGCTATACTAACTGCATTGTGTTTCTTCCTTCTGAGACATTACAGTAACAATGCCTTGTATCTCATAGATTGAACGGATAGGTCAGCTTGTCAAACAAAACTAAAAATTAAACTGTTGTTCTGGTCAGTCAGGGAAAACAAATTGCTCATACTTATCACACCCACCTTAGGGGAAAGCTCTGAAAAGAAGCAAAAAAAATTAAAGTCCAAGCTATCATTCATATCTTCCTAAAATCTGGAAAGACCTAAGCTGGAAAAAAGGTGATATCCTTTATTACTGTACTAGTTTTCTACACTCTTAATATTGTTTTCTATGTCCCAATTACCACAGTGCTTAATCACTGCATTCTGACAAAGAGAAGCTAGAAACAATAATCTGCCATTAGCCTCACATAGTTGCTTCTTTTCTCCTGTTAATTTCAGCAAAAGAATGGTAAAAAGACACAAAAATATTGCAGCAGTTGCAGAAAGAAATTACTCCCTCTCAGCTTTCAGTTGTCTCCTGTTTACTTAAACTCTCACTTTACCCAAACCAGAAATGTCCAGAACTATCCATCTAATGGAATCATATTAAGAAAATGCAAATAGGTAAGTACTTTAGGCCACAGAATTTTGTGTCTAAATCAGCTGGGCAGTGTTGACACATGAAAAGTACTTATGCACCGATTATTGCACTGCTTCATCAGTAGTGTTCTTATTCATCTTACCTAACCCCGGAACAGATATCTACATGACCTGAACAGAGTCCTTGATGTTTGCTGGAGTAAAACAAGAATTTACAGGATGCAATTTGTCTCATTCTAATGAATGCTAAGAATAGAAGAGAGAAATTTTGCTTTAGAAGTGTCAACCCATTTATAGGAATGTGGTGATTTAAAATCACCTGGGAATTAAACTCAAACTGCTCCACATCCACCCACCCCTCTGGTGAGAGAGGGCAGAGTCCACAGTGCTGGCTGCCAGCAACTTCCCCAGAGAAGGAAAAGATCAAAAAGTGGTCACTCCTCCTGTGTGCACTCCCTTCTCTTCCCTCTGAAGCCACTCTCCCCAGGAATGTGTGTGGTATATATAGAATAAAAACATAAACATGCCCACACGGCTCTAGGCTCCACCTTGGCACCTGCAATCAAAATTAGAACAAGTGACCAATAAGAAAGATGGAACTGGATCATATTAGATCACACATTGTTGACATGATGAACATTTGAAAAAACACATCTTAGTAACTATAAATTGGACATGTTTTTCCTTATAAAATGCAGGGACATATAAAAGTTTCATAATGTCTTCAACAGACTCTAAACATTTTAACCTTCCTAAATTAATCTTTAGGAATACATTTCAGTACTGTAACAATGAAACTGTCTCTTTTCTTGAAGATTAAAAGAGACTGGGTTTTTTTTAGGGCAATTTCACTTTGCTTATAAATTGTTATTTGCCATTTTAACCTATATGTATTTTGCATATTTTTAGGCTTTTCTTTTTGAAAAAATGATGATTTTGAAAAGGTCCACTGGATCTTTCTGTATGGAGGAAATGTTACTACAACAAATCCTTTGTGTATACAAATAGATTTATATAAATATATATGTATAAAATTTGTGTAAAGTTGGTTTTAACAGTCAGTGGGGGAGGGAAAGAGAGGAGAGTTTCACAAGCCATTTGAGACTATTTCTCTACAAAATAAAGTAAAAAAAATATAAGAAACAATGTTCCTTTCCAGGTAATGAACCACATTTGAAGTTTTCTATTCCACAGATATATTTCTATTTATACCTTATTAAATGTCTGAAAATTATTCATGCTCTTGTACCTTCTGACTGCAAAAATGCACAGATATTTCTCTAGGATAATATGAACTTTCAGATTATATAAAGCAAAAAAATTGTAACTTTTCATGAAAGCAGCTATCCATCTGTACTGCAATTAATGAAACAGAATTGGCATTTTTCTCAGTTCTACATTTTCTACTAATCAGGAATTTGCCCCTGGGAAATACAAATGCCTGTGCTGAGTTTATGCAAGGCATAAAACACTGATATGAAACATTTAATAGAAATCTGCACATAATGAAAATAATTCCTGAAAAAAATGTCGAACCTCACTGGCAAATAACTAGCATTGTGCAACAAGGTATGGAGCCAAACTCAATGTCTTAACTTGATTTTACTTTTTCCTCTTTTAAGGGGCATCGGATATAAAACAGGTTTTATTGTTAATTTTTTTGAAATCATATAAAGTTGAGGTCTGATTAAAGATTCTGTTCTTAGGAAAAGGAACATTATTTTGTTCAAAATAATTTCCGTACTAAACTTTTTTTTTTTTCCCCAGAAAATATTGTAACACCTCTGTTTTTATCAATAAAGAAACTATGGAATAGATGTGTCCCAAATGAAACTGAGTTAATGATGGGATCGGGAATAAAATGCATCACCCTGTCCCTGTGGAGATATGTCCTCTATCTAAAAACTATCCTTTTCCCACCTCAGCTGTTCACAGGCAAGGGTGACTATTAGCCATGTTGTGTGGTTCATTGCTGATGGTCACAGAAGTGCTAGACATGGAAAGAACCACAGGAAGGCAGCAGATGGTATTGCCTAGGGATAGAGTTGTAATTTATGCTCTTGCATTTACTACCATACATACATTTAAATAATAAGAAATATAATGAAAGAGCAGTAGTTTCAGTGATGGCTTTTGGCATAATTCTAAGCCTGTGTTCAGAGTTTTTGAATTAATTATCCTGTCAATCAGAGTCTAAAAGAAATATCTAAAGATCCAGCTGTAATTTTCAACAGAATACTTTCAGAAAAATTATTTTAAAAAATGTATTATATACTATTATATAATTCATGCTAGTAAATGAGACTTTAGAACTCGTCATTAGATTGCCCACAATTTTTTATTTATTCATTTACTTTTTAAAGTTTTCTTATACTAAATTCTTTATGCCTCAGGCATTCATCTGAAGTCTTGATGCTGTGAGCCTTCGGGCTTACCAACACTAGCTGTGATGATGTTTTATAAATGTTTGTATGCTAGTCTAAGGTTTTCTGCTGACTCACAGTCACAACTGAGAAACGCTAATGTATTCTGTCACCTCAGCTACTTAGACTCATCTGTCATCTCTGGTCTCTTAGCTTGTCCCATACCTCGACGTGCCTGTTGCCATTCTGTCTGAAGGACTGACTGCAGCAAAGGAGGACTTCTGTGAACACTTACAATTATGTGAATTTTCAAACTCAAACAAGACTTCAGGGAGAATGAATATATCTCTTAGTTACATGTCTAGTAACTTATCAGAACCATCAAGTCCAAAGAACAAAATAGCTGCTTAGAAGGATTGAAGCCTACAAAAGCTCTATTTCTTTTTCTTTTTTTCTTTTTTTCTTTTTTTCTTTTTTTCTTTTTTTCTTTTTTTCTTTTTTTTTCTTTCTTTCTTTCTTTCTTTCTTTCTTTCTTTCTTTCTTTCTTTCTTTCTTTCTTTCTTTCTTTTTAATTAATTTTTAATTCTCAGATTGTAGACAGAAAACTGTAGATTCACACACTAAAAAAGAACAATTTCTACCACCATCTACCAACCACAGCATTGTATTTAGCACTTTGACCCAAAATGGTGTAATATATCAGAAGAATAAACCCACAGCAGAAAAGTTGTATTCAAACACATATAAACTTGAGGTCAAGAGAAAATTAATCAAGTAACATCAGAGTAAAAATTATTCCACCCTGAAGAATTTTAAATGCAGTCATCAGAAGTGATAAGTATTTACATATCAGATACAATAATTATCATATCCGATTTCTCTGTTTTCATCTCTCTAATTTTTCTTGACTCTTGAACATTTTCTTATCTTGCTATTTGAATTCTACTGTACTTAAATATTGTTGGATTTTTCATCTGCTTTGATCCTTACAGTTATACCTCAGCTTCTTGTGACTCATAAGAGGTATGCAATTATATGCCTAATTCTCTTTCAAATATTATGCCTTTTTGCCTAGGGAAAAAAAAATAAATTGTTTAATGTAAAGTAAAATACATTCAAAGTATTCCTGAATTTAGGGTTTCAGAAAATTTCTGTGTTTCCCCTAATTTTTTTCCAGCAAACTGCTTGATTTACACTTATGAGTAGGAAGAAAGATTTTATGCTTTCTGCTCACATATAAAATGCTGAAATTAGCAAGGTATGGATGATTTCTCACAGAAAAGCCAATTGCTTTTCTTAGTTGCTCTGAGTTAATTTTATTACTTTCGTTTCAATTCTTCTCCCAGATTCCTACACAGTCCTTTCCTAGAAATTGCCAAAGCCTGTAAAGTTTAAGCTATAGGACTCAATTCTTTGTCCTGCAGACTTCCATCTGTTTTTGATATCTAATTCATTCCATGATATTGTCTGTTTAGAACATTTGGTAAATTCTAACAAATTCTAACATTTTCCCATTAAATATTATAATATTTTGTAGATTCAGATTTTTTTTTTCTTTCCTTACAAAAGTTCTCATTTTATCTTTTAGAATTTCTTGACATGAAAATAAAACATTAAACACTTACAAACTTCTCCAGAGAAAACTTCGGTCTGCTTTAGCTTGGCCTTGTTATCCATCAATCACTCAATCAGCCTTTATTTTATGTACAGTAGCACAATGGAGAATGAATCTCAGAGTACCATATATAATAGCTGTTAGTTAACAAGAGAAAGCTAATCTCAGCTGATGAATTTTCACCCTTGTTTTACATCTACTTAAAGAGTTTCTAATAACCTCAGGGACTAAATGTTACTGCTTTAGGGTATATGTTTGAAGTCTCAGTCCCTGTATTTTTTGCAGCTGTGTCCATGATCACTCTAGAATAATATGAACTTGAGTTTAGACTAAAATAATAATAGCCTCAATGGCTGAATGTTTCTGCTATGTAGCAAAACAGAGACTAATTGCATTTTTGTGACTTAACGACTTACCATGGCCATTGGCTAAGCAAACTGTTATAAATAGATCAAAGCTGAGCTACTAAATCAGTATCCAAACAGTAAAATTAATCGTAGCTATGGTCTTCAAAACTTGCACATAGATGAGGAATGCACCTGAGGGAGGTCGCAAAGTTCTTATGCAAAACTAAAGTGTCCTGATACCTAGATAACTATTACATGGCAAAACTTGCCCCTAACTCCATGGAATGTCAAGAGACACCTGAGGGAGCCCCTCGTGCACTTTTGATTTGCACTCCTCTGTTAAAAGAAACATTTTGTTTCAAAGTGAATTATGGTATTAAGTATGTCCTATACTTACAACTCTATTAGTAACAGCAATCATTTTGGAAGTCACATACCTTTTTTTCCCTCATTTTGTTATTTAACAGAGAACTTTGAGCTCCCTCATAAAGAATGTGACATTTTTTTCTGGGTAAGGTGTAGACAGAAGAACAGAAAACAGTGTATACAAAAGAGTAAATGTACTTGGAAAGCTTGAGCATATGAGAGTTTCAAAAAAAGTGCATGGATGTTACCCTTAATTAGAATAAAAGAAGTGGCACTAAATTAAAAAAGAAATCACTATAATGATAACAGACTCTCTTGATTCTGCTACTAATTAAGCTTCTTTTCCAGTATAAAAAAGCATGTAATATCTATTGTTAATTAGATGCAATTGAGTAAATTCTGGTATAGGCTCATTTTCCAAATTACACATGTTGACATCTGTATTAAAAACATCATTATTAGTAATTAGGATGAACAGCAGTCATTTTCACAACTCAGATGAAAATGTCATAGAATTTTTCTGAATTATTAGTTTCTATTTAATCCCATATATTTTTGTAGAAATATCCAGATTTAAGGGTTTTGTATATAAGCAGACCAGATTTATCTGTGGTACATCCTCTCCAGGGAATAAATCAAAGGATCACACAGTGGTTGGGGTTCAAAAGGATCTCTGGAGATTATTTAGTCCAATCCCCCCTGCTAGAGAACATTCACTTAGAACAGATTGCACAGGATCATTTTTCCAAGCATGTTTTGAATATCTCCAGAGAAGGAGTCTCCACAGCATCCCTGGGCAGTCTATTCCCGTGCTTTGTCACCCTCAAAGGAAATAAAATTTTCCTTATGTTCAAATGGAAATTCCTGTTTTTAAATTTGTGCCTTGTCCTGTCATTAGGCACCACTGAAAAGAGTATGATTCCATCCTCTTGATGGCCATCCCAAAGATATTAACATGGATTTGTAAGTTCCCCTCTCAGTCATCTCTTTTCTGGGCAAAAGAGTTTCAGCTCCCTCAGCCTTTCCTCCTAACAGAGACAATCTAGTTCCCTAATCAACCTGAGAGCCCTTTGCTGGACTCTCTCCAGTAGTTTCTTGTCTTTCTTGCATTGGGGAGCCTAGAACTGAACACAGCACTTTAGATGTGGCCTCTCCAGGGCAGAGTACAGGGTCAGGATCACCTCCCTTGATCTGATGGCCACACTCTTCCTAATGCAACTGTTGCTTTCTAGCAGGTCAAACCCTTTTCTGTGCTTGTGCAGGGGATTATTCCTCTGTGGCTGCAGGACCCTACAATTGCCCTCATTGAGCTTCCTTAGATCCTTCTCCACCCAGCTCTCCATCCTGTCCAGGTCTGGCTGAATGGCAGCGTCACCTTCAGGTGTATCAGCCACTCATCCAAGTTTTATACCTTCAGCAAACTTGCCAAGCAGGCAAGGGTCTTGTACTGACCCTGGGGAACACCACTGGCTAATTAGAGTGCGCTGCTGACTGCAACCCTCTGAGCTCTTTCATTTGCCCCGTTCTTAATCCACCTCACTGTCCACTCACCTAACCCATACCTGATCTTACGTGTGAGAATCTTATGAGAGAAAGTATCAAAATCCTTGCTGAGGACAACACCCAGTGCTCTTGCCACAACTACTCAGTCAGTCATGTCAGCACAGAAGAGTTCCAAATCGGTCAAGCATGATTCTTAACTTAGGAATCCATTCTTTTTTGTCCATGGGCATAGAATGAACATCCACAATGAGCTGTTCCATCACCTTTCCAGGGATTTAGGTGAGGCTGGATGACCTGTAGTTCCCTGGACCCTCTGTTCACCCTTTCTGAAGACTGGAGTGGCATTGTCTTTCCTCCAGTCCTGAGGCGCATCTCTCTTGCTCTCCATGACTCCTCAAAAATGATGGAGAGTGGCTTAACAATAACATCAGTCAACTCCTTCAGTCGATATTTCCTCTATAGGCTTAGTGTAAAATTATAGGGAGCAAGGTAAAAGGGTATTATCTTCATCTTTCAAGTTTTCTTTTTTTTTTTTTTTTTTAAATTGGTTGATTAATTTTTTGAAAACCTCCAATTTAACAGTATACTTCAGGAAGAGAAAACCTTGAAAATGTTTCCTCAAACATTTCAAGTAACAGATTAAAACTTAAAAAAAAATTTGGAGTGTTCAGAGGAAAACAGAATGGAACAACACAATGAAGGTTTCTATCTCAAAAGAGAACTGCAGTATATAGATAAAGCTGTAGGGGTAATTTGACCTTCAAACCCTGAATGGGAAGGTTTTTAGAGATAGAAGCTACATCACTGAAGTAGGGGAACCTGAACTCATGACTGAAAGACAAAAAAAAAAGCTAGGCATTCTACTCAGGGCAGCAATATGGTATAAGAGAACTATCTAGAAGTAAGTATACTTTGGAAGATATTTTTATCTCTATATTTGCCCATTTTTGCCCCTATGGCAAAATGTTAGTATATATTTACTACATCGATTTGCGGTGGGATTTAATAAACTTCACCAGGAACTAAATTTATTTAAAAGCAGTAGGTTTTCATAACACATATTCAGACCTCAGAAAGAATCAGTATGTCAGTTCAAATTAATCTCAATCTTTTTTTTAAAAGCTTGCTAACACATGTCAATTAATAAGCAGAGAGCTTATGATAATTGGCACTTAACACTCTATTATGAAAAAGGTTGTTTGCTGTTAATGGAATGTAATGGATTGTAATTCTGTACTTTATATTACGTGCCAAAGCATGCCTTTCTCACCTCCCTTTCTGTCTTCACAACAAAATATGTAATATTTGATGATGATAAGTGGACAAATGATTAGCACATTTAATGTGAAGTATTATATACATGGAATGTAGCCACTAGATAAGTGATATTTATGCAGGTATTCCTGTCACTCTTCACTCTTAATATGAAAGTGCTATTTTTTTTTGTTGGTTGGTTGTTTTGTTTTGGAATTTATTTTTGGGGGGTGTTTGTTTGTTTGTTTGTTTGTTGTGAGGGTTTTGTTGTTGCTTTTGGGGGGTTTGTTTGGTTGTTTTTTTTTGTTTTGTTCCTCGCCCCCCCCCCCCCCCCCCGCCTGCTGTTGTTAAAACTCACAAAATCCATCAGGTGGTCAGTCACAAGTGGTGTTCCCCAGGACTCGGTTTTAAGACCAGTTCTGTTTGATATCTTTGTCAATGATCTGGATGAGGGGATTGAGCACACCCTCAGTTTGCAGAGGACACCAAGTTGGGTTGATGCATTGATCTGCTGGAGACTAAGAAGGCTCTGCAGAGGGATCTGGGATCGATGGAATGAGTACAACTGTGTGAAGTTCAACAAGGCCAGGTGTTGCTTGTCTCTATTGGAGCTGCTGGCTCCATTTTGCCCAGGCTATCTCGAGACTGCGACCAGACAGGAAAACTCCCCTGGGTCCTAGAAACCAGGGGAGTGGCAAAGAGGCTTTTCCCCTTATCAAGGGAGAGACCGCGCCTGTGGCAGAAGAAAGGAGTCAGACTTGGTTAGAGGGCAAGTCCAAGGTCTTTATTCTGTCCTGGCTGGACACCTGCCTCAGTTCATTTTCGTCAAGTCCCAGGCGGGCCTCGTGTTCCAGGCTTACATACAGGGAGAGACTAAGGGAGGGGAGAAACCAACAGCCAATGAGGGACAAGGTGGGAGTGGAACTGGGTTGGAGGGACATTTAAAGAAACCAATGGGAACATAAAGGGAGGAACCTCCTCAGCTCTTGCCCCATCATTCGATGTCCTTACCTGAACTCTCCAGAAGCTGGGAGGAACAGCCAAATGACAGATAAAGCCTGTAGGAGGGGACTAGGAGGAGTGACAGGGAAGAGGGGTAGGGGCAAACCTTGGAATAAAACACTTTCTAGGAGAACAGGAGAGTACAGAACAAACCATTATAACACAAAACTCAATATAAAAATAAGTAACATAAAATACAATATGAAAACAACGCGATGTAACAGCCAAGTGCTGCACTTCTGTCAAAACTGGGCCGGGTGAGACTGGCTGGAAAGTTACCTGGTGGAAAAGAACCTGTTCAACAGTGTGGATGAACACGATCCAAGCCCAAATGGCCAAGAAGGCCAATAGCATCATGGCTTTTTTCAGCAATAGTGTGGCAACAAGACCAGGGCAGTGACTGTCCTCCTGTACTCAACACTGGTGAGGTCACACCTCAAGTTCTTTGTCCAGCTCTGGTCCTCATTTTCAAGAAAGACATTGAGGTGCTGGAGCAGGTCCAGAGAAGGGCAACAGAGCTGGGAAGTTTCTAGAGAGTAATTCATATGAGAATTGTCAGAGGGAGGTGGTTGTTAATTTGAGGAAGAGTAGGCTCAGGGGAAACTTTCCAGAACTACCTGAAAGGTCAGTCCATTCTCCCAAATAAGGAACAGAACAAGAGGAGATGGTAACACATTGCATCAGGGGAGGTTTAGGTTGGATATTTAAAAAAAAGGGGGAAAGGGTTGTCAAGAATTGGAAGAGGCCATCCAGGGAACTGGTGGAATAATCATCCCTGGAGATGTGTAGACGTGGACTTAGGGACAAGTGGTGGACTTGACAGTGTTAGGCTAATGGTTGGACTGGATGGTCTTAAAGGTCTTTTCCAATCTAAACACTTCTATGATTCTGTTCTGGTGTAAGTTAACAGTAAACACATATCTTGAAAGTGCTGGGATTGTGACTAAGTGATCTCCGCTAATACTGGTTATTTCTTGTGTGACAGTTCAGAAGAAACTAACTTGCTCCTAGGAACCTGTATATAATCCTTAAGCCAGGTAAGTGAGTAGTAAATTAACACAAGAGCCTGCTGAGGCATTGTTTCTGTCATTTTCTGCTGGGAGCTAATTTAGGTAGGTTCTCTATCAGGGGATAAAAACATAATAAGACAAAGAAAGGATGTTTATACTCTGTAGTGTAGACATGCACCATATTTATTTAACTGCACAGAGCAATAGCAATGTTTCTTTTTGAGCCAGTGCTAATTACACTTTGAATTAATCTCTTAGCCATTCCTAGAACTAAACTTTAAAATATGTTTCCTTGTTTAACTTCACAGCAGTGAATGAATTGGCTTCTTAGTTTTTTTGTTGTTTGGTTTTGTTTGTTTTTTTTTTTTAATTCCTGTTTACTGAAGTGTTAATCTATCTATCTATCTATCTATCTATCTATCTATCTATCTATCTATCTATTTTCTTAAAGTCTTACTGTCATGCACTACTAATCTAGTTACATGTTGGAGTCCAGGGCATTCCTTTGGCGGCTCTGGAGGGTCAGAGACCTGGACAGGGGGGTCTGGGACCCTGGAACAGAGCCCGGAGGGACACTGGCTTTGATCTCAGTCCATGGGAAAGGCTTCCTGCACTGCGGGAGGGATTGCAGGCCACAAGAGTGTGAAAGATAGTAGTTTAGCTTATCACAGGGTGAGAAAACAGTAGGTTTGGGGTTTTAGTATGGAAGTGAATGAGAGCAAGATGGAGGATTTGGGGCGTTGTCTCCTGCTTCTTCTTCTTCCCTCACTCCATTTTCTGCAGTGACGGTGGCACAAAGTAGTTTAAAGAGATTGGGTCAAAGTAGGGATGACCTGTTTAGTATAAGTGATAGGTATTGGCAAATAATGATAAATAAAGAACACGTAACAATTAATATAAAAGATAGCAACAGCCCAGTCCGGGAGGAGTCGAGGAGTTATCAAATGCCTGAGCAGTTGCACAGACCTTTGCTGGGCACTGAGAAAATTGTAAGATAAGAAACAATAAACAAAGTGTGCAACCTTGAAAAATCAGAACCTGAAGACTCTGTTTCTTTCTTGCGTCTGGCTCAGAGCTTTGCAGAAGGCAAAAAGACTCTAAAACCACCTGAATCTCAGAACAAAAACCCGAGAGTTACAGAAAGTGTATGAAAATATCTAGTAGCTAAAAAGAAATCCATCTACCTTTTTGCAGATAACTTGTATGAATTCTAAACCAAGAAGAAACACCAAGATATACCAAACCACCATATACAAGGAGTATATATTACCCTGTTCACAAACCCAATGCAACAAAAATTTTCTTTTCCCCAAATAATTATCTCCACTGATTTAATTTGAAATGATAGCCATTATTGGTATGTAAGCATTATTAGAATCAAGAGGAAAAGAAAAGGTATGAAGTGTATGCCCTGAATCTTAATGTCACAAGAAATAAAAGTGTCTGCATGATGCAACAGGGCCGGTAAGGTTATATTCAGTTTCTTCATCAAACAGAATTCCCATTTCTGAAGATGTCAGTTTAATTATTCAACAGCATAGAGAAGGTGTATTGGATATCTTATTATTTGAATCACTTGTGATTATTTTGAATCTTCTTCTATGCTCTTTTTTTGGTACACAACCCACTCCAACAACAGACAACAGACAACAGAAGAATTACCTTAAGATAATTTCAGATTATTGATAATATTTGAAGCGTCTATCAAAGGAATAAATACTTTTCTTCTTACCAATCTTTTTAATAGCTGCATTACCATAGTTCTTAGTATGATAAAATTTGTAAGGTTTATTAGTAGCAGAACACCTGTATTTAACTAACCTTATCTACTCCTAGACTTCTAGAAACAAACAAACAAATTATCACCAAATTATCTGAATCTTGTCTATCTTCTGGGAAGTTTATGCTGTGGAAATTGCAGAAGACATCCCTCTGTAATGGTAAAACCTTTGAGAAAAGGTTGAGAAAACCTTTTAAAGAATTAAAAAGAGATTGTTGCAACATCTAGCTTCATTTGTGGAGATCCTGGTGCCAACAAACTGATAAAACCGTCTGAAAATGGAGCACTCTTACCTTTTATCCTTTATGTTGAAATTAAACCCTGTATAACACTGTATGACATAAATTCCAAGATTTATATGGTGATATTTGCATGGTACATACTTACACTTGTATAGACTGGATAAATAAAACTAAAGAACATTGGAAACACTGTATAATGCTCTTGACACTTTGAATTTTGGTTTGGTTGAGTAACTGGGTTTTATTATAACAAAACAAGGAAGGAAATCAAATAAAACCCAACAGAAACAGGAACACCAACCAACCAACCAACCAACCAAAACCCAAAAGTAGATAATAGTTTCCATTAAGTAATTCTGGGGTTGTCTAAATTCAGAACTGCTGGAAAAACTTAATGGATTCAGGTCAAGGTGTACACACTTGTTAGTACTTGAGTATATGCCTGAGCTGACCTACAAAATCAACTGCTTAAAAATAAGCATGCTCATTTAAAGTAAAGGAATCTGATCTTTGGAAATACTATTTACTATGCTATATGGTGTTGAAATTTTTATAATTCTGGGTTAAATTAAGACTTGCCAATGAAACGTAAAGGGGAGAGAGTCAGTCACTGTTTCCTCAGTACAGAAAAAGCAAAAGTGGTTAGATTGTTTGCACAGCTCAAGACTGTGAGTGATACCAGTGGCTGAAATTGTTTGCATCACAGAGCAGTTTCTTGGAATGTATAACCTGGTTCCTTTCAGATGAAATCAAATCAGCAGATAAAGTTGGTAAAAGCACCTTGTATTCTCCAGTCAGTAATTGTAGGGTTTGGTTGGTTGGTTGGTTGGTTTAGTTCTCATTTACTTTTTTTTGTTTGGTTTGATGCAGTTTGGTCTTTTTGTTGCCTTTTGTTTTGTTTTGTTTTGTTTTGTTTTTGGGGGGGGGGGGGGGGTGGTTCTATTATTTTTAATGTACAATCACAGAACCAGACTAGGGATAATTTGAAGTAAAAAAATATAATAAAACAAATAAACTGTGAGGATAAAAGGTCCTCAACATGAAGTTCTTTCCTGCACAGATTCACTCACTGGGTTACAAATTTATACAGGTGTAGGAAATGGCATTTGTAAGTCAGTGATTCCACATGTTCCTCAGTATTTAGAAATGCACACCCTGGTTAACATGGTGTATATCCTGGTTAACATGGTTGTCCACCACATTTCATATCCCTGAAGTATGATGCAAGTCTGGAGTTTCTCTTGAATTACTAAGTGTGTTTGGAATTCTGTTCCTTGCAATCAGTGACCTTAATTGATTTATCATGGTTTGATTTCTCTTCATGATTCCTCTTACATTCCTTCATGCTTTTATGCCACAATAGTATAAAAACCTTCAACAGCACAAAACCAGCACTGATGTGTCATTTATGTGATTGTTGTGGCTTTGGGAGGTGGATGTCATATCCTTACATTTTCACTTCCTAATCATCACTCTCTCCCTTTATTTTCCAGAGCAATGAATATATTTTCAAATTAACAAATTTTCTAATGTAAATGTGACCCAATAACCTATTACATTGAATGCAACAGAAAACAATGTGTAGTGTCTTACAGTGCAGGTGAATTAAAACGTAATTGAAAGTAATGTGTATGTGCATCCATGCATGTGTACGTGTTTAAGTAATGAATTAGAATAAGCATAAAACCAAAGATCTCAGCTATTATTTACTATATTTATTAATATCCTCTTATTTAATGAAAATACAGTGATCTTTTCCTACTTGTTTAAAAAAAAGGCAAAAAAACCCCCAACACTTTAGAGCTTAACAGAAAGCCATATGCAAAATCCAAGTTTGATATTTTATAATATTTATTTTATTGAAGTCAGTGGAAGAATTCTGATTTAATTTTCAGAATTTCTCATAAAAATGAACATCTTTAATTACAGGATACAGAATCCCATTTAAAAAATACCTAGGGTAAAAATTAATTATTTTTACTCCATTCATGTTGCTATAAGTTTCCACTCATGTTCCATCTTTTGTTTATCCTTTGCTTGATATAAGAATATGAAAGTCTATTATGAAAAATACACCAATTTGTAAATTAATCAATCAATTTCCTTGTAATCTACCTTTCCATTATAGTTAAATTAGGGTCAAATGATGAACAAGTATCCTCTTTCCAAAAGTATTTTGAAAAGAAACAAATTTTAGGTCTCTTTTTAGTGACTGAAAATGGATTTATAGATCTCTACATAGTGGTGATGCATGTGGAAATAGTAATTACTATTTTTACCTTTCTAGGTCTTCTGTGAAAGTGATAACAGCAATAGGAGATATGCCTAGGGAGCATTAAAATAATTAGATCTTCTTAGTGTAATATCATGATAGATTGAAAAATATCAGACACACACACAAAAAATGCCTTCCCTAGATACTTTGAAAAAAATTGATACAAAGCTTGAGGGAACAGAGACAACATCTTGCCTAACCATGGACTATTATGAGAAGGGTTAGGAAATTAACCCTTTTTACCTAAAATCTAGTTGGAATCTAAAAGAACTACCTCATTGAAGGGCATCATAGAAATCTGATACACTGACAAGCATTCAACTGAACACAATTTGCATTTACTTGCCTTGGATTAGAAAAGAAAAAGCAAAAAGAAATACAAGTTTTCTCAGGCCAAATTTTGTACATGGAAACACAGATGGAAGCATGCCAGAATCTGGAGAATATAAAATAAACTAAGAAAGTCCAGTGTTTCTTTGCCATGTGTATTCATAAAAGTCTGGACATCTAGGAGAACTGGGCAAACCCAGCAACCATTTAATGGAATGTGGGCAGCATAGCAGTGGGTATCCTATTTAGTGCTGTTTTGCTAAGAATTGTATCTCTTACAAGCTTATGTGTTCAGAATGCCTTTTTTCCAGAAGTTCCATATAGACAGATGAAAATAGCAGCTTTATTTTTAGAGGGAAAAATAAAACAAAAAAACACCCCAACAACAACAACAAATGTTGTCTGGGTTTTTGTTTTGTTTTGTTTTTTAATGAATGAAGTGTTTCTTCATCACACTATAGGAATAAAGGAATTTTCTGGTATTTGTCAGATGAGCTTGGATGATAAACCTAACTGCAAGACAAAATGTTCCTCCTCCTAAGGCGTCAAAATCAATGAAAAGCTCAGACTGTGTTGAATCTGGGAGGAAAGAGCAGGTGCATGAGGTAAGATACTACGTTATATTTGTTGCCTTCTAGCTGCAGCTCCTGGGTCAGTGCTAGTCAATACTTAAACACAACCCGTCCACCCCGTATCTTGCAAAGGAGAGGAAGCTTCTGAATGTCTCAGGCATGAGACTTGCTCAGGGATTAGTGTCAGAAAGCCTACCCTTCCTAGCTGATAAAATGCTTTGGTGGTTGGGATTCTCCTCTTGATACCTTGAAATTTTACCATAAATATCTAAGTATTAACTGCATTAAGTATTAACACCATTAACACTGCATAAGTATTAACACCATTATCTCATGGTCAAGCACTGTTTAAACATATTATAATGCCTCTCTCTTAATTTTTCTCTTCCATTCATTTTCTTTTGTTGCAGTCAGTTTCCAACAGTCCTGCCATTAATTATATCATAAAGAATGGGTACTCAGGAGAGATTCAGTTTACCTGAGATGAGTGATTCTTCTTAGGCTCACACAAGACCTAAATCTTTCAGCAATTGCCTGTTTGGCACCTCTGTATGTGCATAGTAGCCAGGTTGATGGTATTCTTACTAGTGTCCAAAAGATTTCTCAAATCTGGAAGAAAAACAAACAAACAAACAAACAAACAAACAAACAAACAACAAGTAACAAACCCACCAAAACAATAAACCAAAACCCCAAACTTTTGACACAAATATAATATAAAATCTAGGGATTTTTTTTTTTCTTGTAAAAACTTCTTATCTTTCTTTTCTTTCTCCATAAATGAAATGAAGCTTGAATATTTATGAGGTGTTTGCTGTCCAGTGCTTCTTGTACTAGTTTTGAAATGCATAGCAGCATATAAGTTCAGAAGTCTTACTATTATACCTATGAGAAGCGGAGGTGTGGCTGTGTCCTTCCACGCCTGGCAGGCGCTGGCCCCTGGCTGGCTCAGATCTGCACAGCGGCCAAAGCGTTTTGGTTGGGGTTGCAAGCAGGCGAGCAACCTCTTCCTGTGGGTCTCAGCTCCCCACCGGCGGCTGGCTTTAATTGCGTCCTGACGGCGGCGGCAGACAAAGGGTGGACTCTCTGCTAGGCAGGTTTAATGATGGTTTATCAAGGTCCGAGCGGCGGGAGCTCCGCCACTCTTCCCACTGCCCGGAGAGAGCCCCTTTGAATTTCCCTCCCCGAACTTATAAACGGGGGAGGATTCAGGGGTGGCAATGACAGGTCAGCAACTCAGGGAATTCAGGGGGGGTAACAGGGGGTGTCCACTTTTAAACATCGGACCACTCACAAGAGGGGAAACGGGGATTTCCCAGGCACCAGCCTATCACTCGACGCCTCTCCTGGGAAATTCCCGAGTCCAGGGAGGGGTCCCAAAGTGACAGACAGGTTGCCCCAGAGCTCGGGGGAGAGGGAATTGACAAGGACAGGTGGGGGGGGTGGGATGATTGACATAAAACAACTTGCTATACAGCGAACTCATAGGGGAGGAACTGTTACAGAAAATGAGGGCACAGTGGAATGAACCATAACATAAAACTTCTTATAAAACTTACAAAATTACTTAAGAACTTGATAAAACAACTCTTGCACCGCCACAGGGAGGATTTTTGAAAACACTTCTGAATCCAAAATAAAAATGCATTTAGAAACAAAATTACTAGAGTAACTGAAATGTAAACTAGTTTATTCTACCCAAAAGTAATTAAAGACTTTGACATTTATAATGTGTGATTTTATTCACATTTTTCAGTGTAAGCAAATTTAAAGAAAAAAGCTGTCTGCTTCTACTGAATTTTATGCAATTCCTTCTGCTTCAGGTTTTCTTTGTTCCATTATACCTCTATGAAGAAGTCTTTCACAAAATCTATGTTTTGGACGTAACCAAGTTTCATAGTTTGTTGTTGGTTTTTTTTTGTTTGTTTGTTTGTTGTTTTTTGGTTTTTTTTTTCCTTTAGAATAATTAAGTTTCATTCACAAGTAGTGACTCATCTCAGATTTCAAAACCTAAAAACTTGAAACTCTGTGAAGATAACCTTGCATGATCTTACCATGGATATAATCAACACAGGTGGCAGCAATCTGGTCTAGAATACAGCATGTTTGAATAATAAAAGAGTACATTAAAGAATCAAAAGCAAAACTCAGTTAAAAAAACTAATTGACAAAATTTAAAATTAAAAAAGTGAATGAACTAGTAAAAAGCTTGGTTCATACCAGAATGACTAGTGATATACACTTAGATCACCCAGCAAAAAAAGCCAAAGTATCCTACAAAGGAAAAACAATGCATTTCAATTTTCATTGAAAACATACATATTAAAATACATGATGCCACCAATTACTGGGTTATGTGTTCTTGTATTAATTTAATTTAATGTATTTTTTCATTATTTTCTAATTACATTTATTACAAATCTCCATTGTTTAGGTAAGCTAGTCATGAACTTGTTTGTAGAACTTGTAATGACAAGAGCCTTCAAAATTATTATGGTTTTAATACATTTTTAGAGCAATGAAATATAAAAAGTTGGTAAGTTTTTAGGATGAACTATATTTATACTAAGAATCCTCCCTGAAGCATCACTCAATTTTCAAGGTATCTAATTATGTGTATTACAATAGGACATAGTTCCTTCCATTTCAAGGGAAATGCCTTGCTCTGTGTCCATCAATATCCACCTTCTGCTCTCCAAAGTCTGGCTGCCCCCCCCCCCCCCCCCCCCCCCCCCCTTATCGGACATCTTGACAGTATAATTGGAAACTGGTATCAGTGAGGAGGTTAATGTGTCAGGGAAAGCAGCATTTCACCAGAGTCTTTTTTCACAACCTTTCTGTTAAAAGGTCATACTTGTACAATCAGATGGAACAAGCATGTTCATCTGTTTCAACAACGCTGACAGTTATTTCTACATTTCTTTTTCTTTTTGAAAACTGCAATTATTCTTTACACTAATACAACTCTCAGTGATTGGTTTCCTGTTCAGATCACTTGCAACATTATATTTTTAATTTAAAACTTGTCTTCTTATTATCAAATGGAATGCAAGGATTAGCTTCAGTTACCAGTTTTGATCAACAAAAATGTACACAGAAAACCATCTTGAAGGTCAGTGTTCTGATCATATGGTGTGAGATTTATTTTTCTATATCCAAGTTGTTTGAAATAACATGTTTGGTGTGGGTTTTTGTTTGTTTGTTTGTTTTTTTTTGTTTTTGTTTTGTTTTTTTTTTTACAGAAACAAAACATATTTGTTTTCTTTTATAATTTCGGCAATAATGATTTGCAGTGACCAAAAGCAACGCCCTTTTATGAATTTCAGAATTAGTGTAAAACCTTTTTCAGTGTATTGCTATATAACTTTTCAGCATTGTAGGAATTTTATTAATCTTTGGCGTGCATCTCTTCTGCTTGAATTTCTTTTCTGATGTTAGACATTCATATGTATTGACATTCATAATAACATCTTTGTTTTGATTTGCCATGTCAAGAAATGGTTACCCAACACTATTTGGATTTAAGTTAGCTTGCATAATATGAGGTGTCATAACTAAAGAAATATTATTAATAGAAACTGAAATATTATAAGCAGTCAGCAACAAACTAACAGTTTTCTCCAGATCAGTGAAATATGTTGAAATATTTATTTACTCCATGTAACAAAAACAACAACAAAAAACCACAACAACAAAAAAGAGGGAAATATTTACTCTGGATATCCAATTTATAGCTTGATTTCCCTTTGATGTTGAAAATCTCTTCAGATCTTTTTAGGGTGGGTGGTACCTGTGACATGAAATTCTGCACAACCCCATGTTGCACACTTGCCTTTTCCAGTTCATTTATAATTATTACAATGTTATTGAAGAAAATCAACAGAAAATTATTTCTCATGTTTCATAATATTTTTTCATCCTCCACTTTGTAAATATCAAAAATTTACTACTCTTTAGGAATGCTTGAGACAGAAAGTGAAAACTGATAATGCATTCAAATTAATATTAAAATTTGGGTGAAGAAGGCAAAAATTTGCATTTCTTTAGTCAGCTTGCTGTTGAGAGGAGGCCAAAACCTTAGCATATGGGTCCCTTTTGTCTCTAATTTCTATTTTCTTTCTTTCGCTTTCCCTTTCTCCTTCCCTTTCTCTTTTTTCTGTCTCTTACTTGAACAGATTCTCAGTGAAACTAAACTTTGTTTGACTTCTAGAGAAAATCCTATCTGGATTTCCATGGATTCCTTATTATCTATGTAACCAGGTATTATTAATGTAAGCATTTTGTCATCCTTTTCTCTCCTACTCTTTTATATATTTTACACTGTTGTTTTGGTTTAACCCCAACAATCAAGCCCCACATAGCTACTCCCTCACTTTCCCACCAGCAGGATCATGGAGTGAATCAGAAATGTAAAAACTAGATAACTCATGGATGGGGATAAAGACTAAGAAAAAGATGTAAACATGAGCAAAGCAAAATAATTAATTAATTCCCTGCTTTCCCTGGGCAGGCAGAGGTTCAGCCATCTCCAGGAGAGCAGGACCCCATCACACATAATGGTAACTTGGAAAGACAACACCATCAGTTTAAATGTCCACCCCTTCCTTCTCCTTCCTGAAGATTTACATGCTGCATGTGCAAATGGCTGGAATGTCCCTTTGGTCAGCTGGGGTCACCTGTCCTGGCTGTGTCTCTGCCCAACCACGCCTGCAGCCCCCACTCACTCACCAGAGTGGTTGCATGCAAAAAAGAAAAGGCCTTGGCTCTGGGTTAGCCTTGCTCGGCAATAACAAAAACATCTCTATGTTATCAACTCCATGTTCAGCCCAAATTCAAAACACAGTCCCATACCAGCCACTGTAAATAAAATTAACACTACTCTAGTTAAAACAAGCACAACTCTCTGACAGTTTTCTTCTAGCTATTATTCACCCAGGACAAAAAAACAAAAAAACAAAAAAACAAAAAGCAAAAACAAAAACAAAAACAAACAAAAAAAACCAAAACAAACAAAAAAAACCAAAACAAAAAAAACCACAAAAAAGCCACCACACCCCAGAATTCTATTGGTGCTTTATTTTTCTTCCAAATTATAAAGCAACTTTCTCTTTGCAGTGCCCCTCATTATGATTCTTCACTACCATAAGAGCAGTATACTTTACTGATACTGCAGCTTTGCAAGGAAAGGCACTTCCTCTATTTCACCAAGTGTGTATATGGCACATTTAATGGTTTTGCCAAATACACAAGTAAAACAGTGTCAGCTATGGGGGGAAAAAAATTCATGAAGGCAGCAGCAGCAAGTATGTAAGAAATGGATACATGAGATATATGGAGAATTGCAAGACAGTCATCTATCAGATCACATGAAAGAGCTATCAGAGGGTATATGGAGAAAGAAGGATCCTGTTGATGATGGGAGAACAGCAGAAAACAGTTGAGATTTATAACCATGAAC
The DNA here is from genome assembly GCF_015227805.2 of Hirundo rustica. NCBI lineage: Eukaryota > Metazoa > Chordata > Aves > Passeriformes > Hirundinidae > Hirundo > Hirundo rustica. Next base: position 17,679,426 of record NC_053453.1, on the reverse strand, counting down.
TAGCAATGAGCTGCATAGATGCTGGATTTTCTGCCTCTCTGAGAACTCATATATCTGTAATGTATTTTCCATCTAATTATAGGGATTCAGTTGCTCATGGCTTGTTGCAGGATTAACTCTTGTATTTGGAATGGAAAGAGCTTAGCAGTAGAGAAGAGAAAGGAAGGTGATACGAGGGTCTAATTTGGCACTGGTGGGCAATAACAGCCACTACATGGAATGTGGGGAATGAGACTCATCAAACTTCAAGACAGGGAAGTACTGAATTGCTGTCTAAATACTGAATTAGGAAATAAATTTCCTATAGTACTTCCTATTTTACATTATGAAAATGCTTGGGTTTAATGGAAAAAACCCCAAAAACTATTGATTAAAAAATAATATAAATAAAATAATATAAATGAGCTGACTAACCAACATCTTTCATCTTGTAGTACTAAATTATGTCTTCAGTAAATCAGTGAAGAAAATATTGAAAGAAAACAAATGTGAGATCATTGACACAGTCATAAATTTATTTATTACAGACATTTCAGCATGTGAAGAAAGCAGACATTCCTTCTCTTAGCAGAGGGAAGATGAGCTAGGGACACTTCTGTCTGCATTGTCACATGGAGTATTGATATTTCAGTACCAACTGTCCACTGTTCTTGAAATATTAGAGTCTGTGAAATACAGTATGCTAAAAGAAATAGGTAAGCATGTCTGAATTTATATCATGTTGGCCTCCAAATTAATTGAGTCAGAAAATATAAACCCATTCTCCAACCTGAACAGCTGTCTCAGTCTTTTCTCAGAAGAAGCAGGTGAAAAAGTAGAAGAGATGAAGCTGTAAATTAGGAGCAACCAAAGCAAATGTGAACCTTCATTAAATAAGAAATGGCAGGAGACTGTGGATAAAGTGGTGGAGGCCAAAGAGAGTAAGGAAATTTATATATACATATATATATATAGGGTTTTGGTTGCCTAGAAAAGCTGGGTGTGTGTGTGTGTGTGTGTTTGTTTGTTTGTTATTGTTTTGTTTGGGTTTTTGTTTTGTTTTGTTTTGTTGTGTTGTGTTTTGTTGTGTTTTGTTTTGTTCTGGAGTGCAAAAGAAATCTGATGTGGGAGAGGAACCAAAGGATAAACTGTTCCCTATGAAGAGAGGTACCTGCTCTCACACAAGAGAAAAAAATCCATCTTCAAAACAGAAAAAACTGTTTGAAAAGGAGAGGTCACAGGTAGACTGGATTTCTAATGGCTTTTTGAGTTCTTGATGAACTCTGATATTGGAATGAAAGGAGTCTTGATTGATCAAGACATTTGAAAAATTACAGCAGGTAACAGTTTATTTGAGCTTAGAGTAAACTTGAACGGATCAGTTTATTTTTTCACTCCTAACCACTACAATTTTCATATCTTCATATCAGTGGCAATAGTTCTGAATTGTCCTTCTTTGCAAAATGCCCTAAGTTCTGATTAACAGAAGTAAACTTAACACTCAGAAGTACTTTATAAGCTATTGAATTGACTTGGAGGTCCCCATTGCAAATAAGAAAGATTTATTGGAATTAAATTTTTACATTAGTCATTCCTTAAAATTTGTTTAGTTCTTATCTGGTAGAATGTAGACTGGGCCCCTGGAGAAACAAATCCAGTAATCGAGATAAAGAAAGAAAATTCTGATATTTCAGAGTGAGTTTGTCTTGTGAATGTTGTGGTCCTGTGTTGTGTTTCCTGTGTTATCCAGAAATTCAGAATTTATAACCAGAATTTGGGGTTTTGGTGGTTGAAAAAGCTTGTGATTAGGATACATGTATAAAACATTGATCTAATACATCCAATAAGCATCAATGCATTCAATGGAAAACTTGTAACCAGTCTCCTGATGATGTCTTGAATTGTAACATGTCATGTCATGTCATTCTCATAAAGGAGCTTTTGCTCTTCAAAATAGCCTTGTCATAGCAAAAAGAACTATACATAGCTGCTGTGGTCTGGGCTTTCCAGGTACTTGGAGTGATAAAGGTATTTTTCCTATTCTTTTTTTTTTAAATTTTCTGATATTTACATGAGAATTTTTATGCGATAATGCTGAAATAACTAGGAATTCTGAGCTATGAAAGAGAACAAAATCCATACATCTTTAAAGCTGCAGTCTAAAGGATCTTTAATTCCCAGTCTTCTCAATGAGATATTTAAATAAGATATTCATCACAGTGTACTAAAAATAGAAATTATCAGTTCTTTTTAATTGTTTTTCAGCTGAAAGATATTAACATTCTTATTTATTTTGTGCATCTCTGCTGTTTCTATTTTGTTTAAGGGTTTACAGGCAAGGAGACATCCTATACTCATATCCTGTGGCTGTGCTTCTTCCGCACTGGGCGGACGCTGGCCTCTGGCTGGCTCAGATCTGCACAGCAACCGGGACATTTTCAGTCCAGATATGCAAGCAGGTTATCTTTACCTGCTGGGCTCGGCTTGTCAGCAGCAGCTGGACCAAGTAGTGTCGTGACAGCAGCGGCAGTAAGAAAAGGATGGCTCTCGGCTAAGCAGGTTAAAAGATGGTTTTATTCAGGCTGGGCGGCGGGAAGTCTGCAACTGGTCCAAACCGCAGGCCAGAGAGAGTTTGAATCTCCCTCTCTTCATCTTATAAGCAGGGGAGGGTTCAGGGGAGGTCACAACAAGATAACAAATGAGGGGATTCAGGGGGCAACAAGGGGTGTCCACCTCCAAGCCTCTGACCACTCACACCCAGAGGAAAGGAATTCCCCCCGGGCGACCTATCACTTGACGCCCTCCCTGGGGATTTCCCAATCTTGGGGAGGGGTTCTGAAGTGATAGACAAGATGCCCCAGAGTGGGGCGGGGCCAGGGGATGGACAAGGATAGGTGGGGGGGTGGGATGATTGACATACAACACCTTGTTATACAGAAAACTCAAAAGGGGATGGACTGTTACAAAACTGGGGATACAGTAAACTGAACCATAACATAAAACTTCTTATAAAAACTTAATAAAACAATTCTTGCACCACCACACTCATATTGTTATAAATTTGTTCCAGCTTCCTGAAAAATTTTCCTCCTATTTCTTTTTCTCTTCTCTTTATCAGTAGTCAGTACCTATCCCCTTGAACTTCCCAACTGCACTGCTGCCCCATCACACTAAAAATTATTTTCAGTGCCTCTGAAAATTTGATAGTAGAAGTGTTTGGCAACAATTATAGGGTTATCAAGGTCTGAAGACCTCAAAAAAACCTTTCAGTGTTGGTGTTTTATAAAGTTCCTGCCACTTAGATTTTTCTTTGTGATCAGAAAATCTTCAGATGATAGGAAGCAAAGTGTTAGTGAAGCATAACTTAAGGGCAATTAATCTGTTAATATCTACATATATCAAGAGAACTTAAGAAACTCACTGAAATTATGGACTGATTAATTCATATATTGAATAGGTCAGTAATTGCTATTCAAATGATATGTGATTTTATTATTTTCTATAATTCTTTTCCATCCCCAAGTAGATTAAATCAATATAGTTCCTTACAATAAAGTGCAATTAGAGTTGTCTAATACCACTCTCACTCTAAATGGTTCACAAGAAATGAGAATATTATCACTAAATGGTCTGGACATTTCTGTCTAAAGATATTTAAATCTGTCTAGTGTTTTATTTTCCAATCTTGAAAAGTTTATATATAATGAATCATTAATAAGAAATATTTTCAGAGTTAAAAACTCTTTGGATTAGTGAGTTGTCTTTTCTGAGGGTTTCTTTTCTATTCTTGTTGAGAAAATGTTTCAGAATAATTTTACCTCTCTTTTGTACATATTGCAGTATTATTTACTGTATTAATGAGAAAACTGGCAGTATGTCAGAACACAAAAAAGATTTGGAAGAAAATTATTTTCTTCATTATTTTCTCCATCTCCATTCACTCTTATGAAGAGTCTGAAGTCTTATGACCCTGTCATGGGTTAGTACAGTTTAGTTTTTTAGTTATAAAAGAATGCAGAATAATTCTCCAGGTCAGAACATGGGAATTGCTTTGGAAGAGACAGAGACCTATCAGAGAGTTAGTTAGAATATTGACATCTATTCTGACCACTGAAATTGTTAACTGCGACTTTGGGAATTACCATATAAAACTCCTTGATTTCCTGTAGGTGGGTCCTTTTCCTTCTTTCCTTTGGCCAGAGGGAGACAGGTAACATCGAGCTGGGCCTGCTGCTCCCCCCTTTTGGGGGGAGCTGGCCTGAGGCCTGGCCGGATTCCATCGGCTCCCGGGTGAAGGAGGGGTTGTTGTTTTGTAACAGCTACTTTCTTCAAATTTCCTTAGAGCAGAGAAAAATCTCTGCTAAGCCCCTGATAAGAGCTATGGGCACCATTTGGGCCGAGGCCACCCCGATTTACACCGAGGGGTGGGCTGAGAAGGCATTTATGATCTTGCCTGGGGTCTTTTTGTGATTCTGGACTGCCTGAGTGCTCCAGTCTCTAATGTTTCTGCGTGAGTTTTTCCTTATCAGCTCGGCCTTGAACATCTAACACTACGAGCTACAGAGAGTGAGAGACAAAAACTCTGAGCAGATTTAACTCTTTCCTAGCAACATGAAGCTTCCAGAGCTTGGCCCTTCTCTGAGAGAGTAAGAAAAGACAGAGTGAACATAAAGAACAACAGCTTGAAGTCAGTAGAGCAAGAGTGAAAAGACTATTAGGACAGAAAGTTGAAGAGTTGGTTGTTCTATTCTTACCTGAGCCATAAAAATGAACTCTATATTTAAGTTATTCCTTTAAATCATGGGAAAGATATGCATTTGGGGAGATGATTGTTTTGCGTGTAGATTAAAGCAAAGGTGTTTGTGATGAACTAAGTAATATCCTGTAAGATGCTTAAACAGAGATAAAGATGAGAAGCCCCTTGCACCAGTGAAGAAGTGAGAAGATATCTCTGTACCTTGAAGTGAAGAGTCCTTTGCTTTGGAGTTATTCATCTTTAAAAGGTGACACCCCAGTATGCAAGAGTCTAAGACCCATGACCCATAAGCAGCTTGGGAACCTGCTAATGGGAGGGGTCACAAAAGCAGGTTTCTCCCAGCGGTTGTTTTTGTGACAGTTTAAAACCCACAAGAGAACTGTTCTAAGTTGTCAGTGGGATCCATGACTCAAAAAGATACTCTTCCCCTAATGAATTGATGAAAGACTCTTATCAAATAGTGACACTGACTGAAAATTACAAGTTTTGTCTCTTTATGTTGTTTTGTAAAAAAGTGAACAGTTTGTAAGGGGAGGGAAAAGTGGTTTTTGAAGTTTCATTCCATTTTAGTTTTTTCCAACTTTCTGTTTTTCTATTCTTTTAGTGTATATCAATAAACTATTTGTTAATTTTAAGGTTGAGCCTGCTTTGTTTTTCTCCTAGTCTCTCTCTCACAAAAAGAATAAGTACCAAGACCAAAATTTAGTGAATGTGAAACCACTACATTAATTAGTGTTTCTGCCCAGTTGAAATTAAACTATGACAGACCCTTAAGTTGTAAGAGGTTTTATTCAGGAGATGCTTTAAGCAGAACACTGTGGGTATGAAACTATTCTTTGGGGTTGGCTGTGGAGCTGCAGGATCATTCTCTTGGAGGAGATAACTTTGTCCAAGCAAATGTAAACATACAGCACTGATGACAATTCAACACACAGCTGTTCCCAAAGAGTGTATTCTACCACATTTCTCTGTACATATTTATCAAGTTTCTTCTATATCAAGTTTCCCTCCTTAATTTAGAGTTTTAAAGTGGCTAATTATATGTTCTGTGATCTCAAAATTCCTTATAACACCGTTATACATCCTATGTGCTCAGTTCATGCTTTTATTTCTCTTATATTTTTATAAAAGAGCATTATATATAGGAATAAAATTAATTTATAGATATTATATTTTACATTTTGTAACTATGCAATATCAGATGTATACCTTGACTACTCTTATCAAAGCAGTATGGATTTTCTGCTCAAGAGTTTGTTATCTAGCTGCCTGTAAATCACAAAGTCCAAATTACTTAAGCTACAGAGCTAAAATAATTGCTTTTCATGTTCTTCAGACCTATATAATATTCTTTAATTCTGTATGAAGTCTAGTAGCAAATAGAAAATCACTGAAGGATTTCCACAGGACAGTGTGTTTGGCTTGATTTGTATTGAAAACTTTTATTTCATGTACCAAACTTTGATTTTGACTTTTATGATACCTTCCCATTTGCATAACATCAAGTTTCCATCTAGTTTTGAAAGGTGAAAAGAAATTCCCAGTGCTGCTTACCAGTCAAATAACATATACTTAATTTCATAATATTTTGGTTTTTTCTTTAAAATTCACCAAAAATCCATACCATTTACTCTAAATTCTGCTAGTTCAATTTGTCATTTTTGTGGAATCCAATTCAAATAAAATGCCCTAGAAATGTCCAGAGTAATTTCCTCCATTGACACACCCCTCAAAAACTGCTATTTTAATCATTATCTCCATATTTGCTGCTGGCTCTTTTTTAATGATTCATTCTTTACAAAGATCAGATACTTCACTCATCTTTTAAAGTTACTGGGTTTTAACATGAATTAAAAATTAAGAATTTCATATACACTTTCAAAGTTCCTCCACAGAAGTAAACAGGCTGGACTTATAACTCTCTGGTGATATAAAAACCAGTGCCTTTATACTTTCTTCTCTATTATAAAATATTGTGCAATAAAATGAAGGGTAAGGAGTAGTATTGCTGTGTATTACTTGTTTTCATATTGTATTTCATTTTTATATTGGGTTTTATGTTATAATGGTTTGTTCTGTATTCCCCTGTTCTCCTGGAAAATGTTATATCATGAGGATTGTCCCTGCCCCTCTTCCCTGTCCATCATCCCACACTCCTCCCAGTCCCCTCCTGTCTGTCGTTCGGCTGTTCCTCCCAGCTTCTGGAGAGTTCGGTAAGGACATCAAATGATAGGGCAAGAGTCAAGGAGTTTCTTCCCTTTATGTTCCCATTGGTTTCTTTGAATGTCCTTCCAACTCTGTTCCACTCCCACCTTATCCCTCATTGGGTGTTGGTTTGTCCCCTCCTTCAGCCCCTCCCCTGCATATAAGCCTAGAACACGAGGCCTCAGGATGACTTGGTTTGAGCTGCGGGACCAAGGTAGATGTCCAAACAGGATGAGACAAAGACTGGAATAAAGACCTTGGATTTGCCCCCAGATCAAGTCTGACTCCTTTCCTCCGCCACTGATGGGGTCTCTCTGTCGTGATAAGGGGAAAAGCCCCTCACCCCTCCCCCTCCCTGGATTTTAGGACCCAGGGGAGTTTTCCTGTCTTGTTGCAATCTCGAGCTAGCCTGGGCAAAATGGAGCCAGTAGCTCCGTAAGAAACAAGCAACAGAGTAGGTCCAGTGCAGGGCAGCAAAGATGTTTAAGGCAATGGAGGTTTTCACAAGGAAAGGCTGAAAGAGTTGAGACTTCAGCCTTGAGAAAAGACACCTGAGAGGGGACCACATCAGTGTCTAAAAACATCTGAAGGGACAGTGCTGAGAAGATGGATCCAAGCTCTTCTCAGAGATGCCAAGCAACAGGACAAGAGGCAGAAATGGATGCACAGGAAATTCCACCCAAATACGAGGAATAATTTCTTTCCTGTGCAGTGACCAAGCACTGGAACATCTTCCCCAGAGTTGTGGTGTCTCCCTCACTGGAGACATCTAAGAACCATCTGGACACAACCCTGTGCTTTGTGCCCTGGGGTGACCCTGATGGAGCAGGGGGGGTTGGACAAGATGGCCTTCTGAGGTCAATTCAACCTGACCCATTCTGTGATATAATATGTTCAAAACTCACATCTCAGGAGATGGACACTGAATGTAGTGGGAAGTTTAATACCATGGGAAAAGTTTGTCTTGGGGTCTTTGGAAACATTAGGGAAAGCTTTGAGTTATTACATTTTTTTTTTTTTTTTTTTCCTTATTGATCTCAGTTAGGAGCTGAGAATAGCAAGAATCTTGAAATGAATCTGATTTTTCCTCACATGGACCTTATTTATCTTCTTTGGAAACAGTGGATATCAAAAATTATTTGAGAAAAAAATATTTCTTGTGTTGCCTCTGTCTTGGTTGGAGGCAAGATTTAAAAAAAACCAAAACAAAACAAAACAAAAAAAACCACCAAACCAAACAAAAAACAAAAATCCCCACCTGTTTTAATTTTTATTCAAGAAATTAATGATTTTTTTCTGTGATCTCTGGCACCAAAGGTAGTCTCAGCATATCTGATATTTTTAAGACTCACTCCTTCTGCAATACATTACCTCCAACTGAAGCTGTTCTTAAATGAATGACACTTTGGTTAGAATTGTAAAACTATATATTGTTTACAATGAAACATATTACATTTTTCTTTCCCAGAAATTTTAGTTTTAATTCTCCCAGCATACAAATAAATACCTAAGGAAAATTAGGTCTGTATATCAAAGTGTAGACTTTTTCAGGTTTTCTGAATAAATGCTTTAATTCACTTCTACTTTTGTATCTCAGAGTAGTTTGCTCCAGGATAAAAAGGTTCCAAGCATTATAGTTATTTTCTTGAAATATTCTGAAAATACTTCAGATCACTGTGCTATGTTGAAAATCCTTTTTTGTTAATACAGCTTTTTTGTCAGCTTTCACACATGCTACTTGTTCCAGGTGCCCACAGTGGAGCAGGTCTCTTCTCCCTGAGCAGCAGCAGAAACAACGTGTGATGAACCGATCATAACCCCCATTCCCAATCTTCCTGCACTGCCGGGGTCTGGTGGGGGGAGAGGGGGGGCAGAGCTGGGAGGGAGGGAGAGGTGGAGGAGTGTAGTGGTGGGTTTTTTATAAGTTATTGTTAAGTTATTATCCCAATGGTTTGTTACTGTTATCCCCCTTTTGGTTTTGGTTCTACCTCAAGTTTTCCCCTCCCTTGCCAAGCTGTCATTCAGCCTAGACACACTGTTGCTTTGACACTTATTGACATCACTTGATGTCAATCCTCCCTAGCCACGGCCCTTATTTCCAGAGGGTTCTCTGTCAATCCTAAACCCCGCCCAGGAATTCCCTGTTTCTTCAATGTCTCGTTGTTCCACATGACCCTTTCCACTCCCCTTGCCTTCCCTATAGGCTGTGAGACCACAGGTCCCTCCTCACTCCCTTCCACATTATGTCCCTGATCAATTGGAAAAATGTAACCTCCCCTTGTTCCTCCCCCAGTTAAAAGAGTCTGGAAGTGCAGGCTTTTTGGTTTTTGCTGCGGTACCCCTTGAGGGAATAAACCTTTGAGAAGCACGTGGAAACACCCTCTCTCTGTCCTTTGCTCCAATCCAAGATGTACCACAACCGAGAGCTGCTGAGAGCCAGCAGCTCTGCTCAGCACCACTACCCGAGTTTAAGAAATGGCGAGTACAGGAGCAGCCACTCCAGGCATGGGGGCTGGGGCGTATGAGTGAGCCGTGTGTCTCCAGCCCCATTGCGTCAGAGGAGAAGTTGGTTTTAAGGTCTTATTTCTCATTATCCTGCTCTGATTTTGTTACTTATAAATTCAATTAATATCTCTAATTTTGGTCTGGTTTGCCTTTGATGATATTTGGTGAGTGATCACTTTCTGTCCTTGTCTCAAACCATGAATTCTTCCTTGCATTTTCTTCCCCATTCCAGCTGCAAAGGGGAGTGGGAGAGCAGCTTTGGTTCATCTGGCATCCAATATATTGTGCTAGAGATAGGCAATTACACCCTGCAATAAGAATTGAGAAACTTCTGCTGAATCAAAGAACAATATTCAAGAACTTGAATATTATGCTTGAAGAGTTGCAATGCCCAGGGAATGTAGTGTTCAACACAGACTATTAAGAAGCAATACACTAAAATTAGCAGAACTGTAAATTTTCAGTTAGGCATGCAAAATTCTACTTCTCACTCTACTGTCTATTCGCTTTAGACATAACTTCCCTTTTGAGCTAGCATTTTCACATCTGAACAGTTCATTTAGGAACATATGCAAAAATGTGCATTCGTTTGTTCAATGATCACTCAAATGCAAAGATAAAAATATTGGATATGAGAGAAGGTGCTAACTGGCTAATTGTGATTCTGGTTATGGTTTTGGGACATTCAGAATTGTACAAGAAAGTAATTGACTTTGTATTGTATATTATCACTTTTATCATCAGTACATCAAAGAGACTGATAAATTTTCCAACTGTCTCTATAATATTTCAAGCATATCTTTAGTAGGAGAAAACATTCATGTTTATTTTATTGCTTCTACTAGTTCTTAATTACAATCCTTATCATTTTAATTTAAAACCTCATGATCCAGAGCTCAAAAATGAACAACTAAAAGTTAAAATCAGCAATAACTGTGCAAAATAATAAAGCAGGCAAACTTCTGCTGTTTTAGCTCTTGTCTGTCATACATTCAATGAATATACTGATTATACAATTGCTGATGTGGTGAAAACTAAAAACAGGAAAAAAAGCATACTTAGTTTACCCTATGAATAGCTAATCAGATTCTAATGTGGTCAGTCAGAACTTCAAATCTGCACATCCTCTTTTATTCCTGTGGTACACACTGTCAGGCTTTAATTTTGTGTTGTTACTTGTACAGGAAATGAACAGGAGTTTAAAAGGAAATTACTTTCCCCTTCAGTCCCCATAAGTATTGTATAATAACTGTATACATAAGTATTGTATAATTCTGTTCTTTGTTAAAAACAGCTTGAATACAACAATAATCTTAGAGCTCACTTGTTATGTAAGTGAAGCAAGGCTACATTTACTCTAACTCTTGTTTCAAACAATAATATGTCTGTTATAAATACAATATGTGAAGAACCTTGGACATCAGATCTTCTGCTGCAGAAATATGGTTGATGTTACGGGCTTGCCACAAAGATGCAAATAAGCCAGCTCAGGACATCTCCACTAAACTTCCTTACTCTCTATGACTTAAATTTGGAGATTAAAGTGGCAGAGAACATATTTCATGTTGTGCCTCAGCATCCCTTTTCACATGATTTACCCTAAGTTGTACTAGCAGCTGAACATGTATACTTGTTTTACTCTATTTTCACGTGTCCTTTTCCATAGGCTAAGGAGCATCCATCACTGCTACCATTTTGACTTCACCTCCTCATGACATTATAGTTGAGGTTATCAGTCTGCTACCCTCCACTCCTAACACGCTGGTTGATATGAACTTAGTTAAGGATCCTTTCACTCAGTAAGTCTCTGTCAAGAAAGAGGTTCTAAGAGTTAAGTTTACCTTTGTTGGCTGAGCCTGGAGTAATAACTGACTGTAGGAAAATATGTGCAGAGAACGTTAATTGGCGGAGGGAGAAAAAAATTAAAGATAATTCTCTTGGTATGTTGACCTTTTTATCTGGAGAATATAGCCATAAAGTCAGGTAGACAGATAACCTTTGTAAGGGAGGTTTAATTCAGTAATTTCTACATTAAGACAATAAGACAACAATCACTATGAGATTTACCACATTTCCTGTTACTGTCAGAAGCAGAGGATTATTTTTGAAAAATTATGTGCACATATCAAAAAAACCCTGTGTTTAAGTAATGTCTGTATTTTAATTAAAACTAATATTCTGAGCTATATATCACATAATATGTTACAGATGATACTGTTCCCCATCTTTATCAAGTAATTATTCCCATTTATGAGACTATTTATCTCCAGTCTAGTAATTTCATAATTTCTTCATATTCTTAGATGTAAGAGTGCAGGGTTTTCCAGGAACAATGAGACAAATTTCTTAGTCCTCCATAAGAAGATAAGTATCTTGCTTTTTAGTAGTTATGAAATTTTGCATGAAATCATGACTTTCTGAGTATCAGCATTTGCCATGCCTGTGAACATTGGCCAATGGGGCCTTGAGAATTTTGCATCTGATCTCTGGAAAAAGGAAATGCCAGCACCAGTGCAAATACCTAAAGGTGGCTCATTCTCTTAGAGCTAAACTACAGAAAATTGCTATCCTCACTATATAAGTCAGGGGAACAATCCTGATTTCCTGTGTTATTATTATTAAAGCATTGTCAGTAGAAATTCTTTTTAATGGTATTTTTATTATAAAAATATATTTCTATTTTTAAGGAGAATTCATTTCTTTACTTTTAGCACTCATAGAAACAGTTTTGCTATAACTGGTAAGAAGCACTGCATGATCAGAGGAAAGCGTGGAAAAGGCAAGAGAGATCAATTACATAATAATTAGACAGAAACCATAAAATGTCACAGCCGGCACAGGTTTCCCCCATTTCCTGCGGAATCAGTTTTCCTGATCCCCCCCAGCTATATTGACTAAATCTCCATTGATCACAGTGTTAACTGAGACAAGTAACTTGTATGGAAATTACATTCCAGACACCTCACAACAGGCAAGGTGAAATCCATCCAGAGCATACATTCTCACTCGCTCTGAGTGGTACTTGTATAACTGGTTCTTTCCACCTACTTCAGAAACTAAATACCCAGATGATCCATTTGACATAAGTTATGCTTTCTCTGCTTATCAGAGAATTCAATACCTAGTCATCTCCCCACCTCTACCTGTACGGCTCATAGATGACCAACCTAACCTGGTGGAAAGTTTCTGTGAAAGTCAACAATCTCCTGCACAAAGAAGGGGGTAGCTGCCTGCTGGGCAGTTCCCAGTCCACACTGATGTGTAGGACCCTTTCTTTCTAAGCACAGGGCTTCACATTTGTTTCTGTCAAAGTTACTTAGTTTCCAGTGAGTCATTCCTTCGATATTTTGGAATCCCTCTGAATGGAAACCTTCCCTTCATCTAAGAACCACTCTCTGTTATGGTGTTGTCCTTTTATTGATGATGATGATCTGAAGTGGAATGTCGAGTGTAACTGGACACCAGTTAGATTTCAAAGTGTTTTCCATTAGGCTATTAAGCCTAATGGATAAAGAATATTTATCTGCCTTGTAATCCACTCAGCCTATTCTTGTCTCACCAGATTGATTTCCATAGTGCTACTGGAGATCCTTTACAAAAATGTTGCCTGAGTCAAGGTAAACATATACAGTCATCCACAGAGCCAGTCAGTTCCCATATCCTTCCTGGTCTGGGGAATAGATTCTAGGAGAACTTGCTCCATAATCTTTCTAGAGACTGATGCAAACCTGAACAGTAGTAGTTCCCTGCAACCTTCTTTACTTTTAAAATAGGAATAGCATATGTTAATAAACAAAATTTTCATTTAGTGCTCTATTCTGTTGCAAGACTTTTCTGAACCTAATTGCCCATTAGATGTGAATAATAATTTTCCATCTAATTTTCTGGTTAGGTTTGTTTTCTGAAGTGGATGTTTTTCTCTGTAGTGGTGCAAGAGTTGTTTTATTGAGTTAAGTTATTTTTGTAAGATTTATAGGTTATTTTTGTAATGGTTCAGTCCACTGTACCCCACTGTGTTCTGTAATAGTTTCCCCTTATGAGTTAGTTATATAACCAGACGTTTTATGTCAATCATTCCTCCCCTGCACCTGTCCCTGTCAATCCCCTCTCTCTCCTCTTGGTCGCCCTGTCTGTCACTTCGAGACCCTTCCCTGGATTCTGGAAAGATCCAGGAGAGGCGTCAAGTGAAAGGCTAGTGCCTGGGGAATCCCCTCCTCCCCTATTGTGATTTGTTAATGGTTCAGAAGTTGACACCCCATATTACACCCCCGTGTTCCCTGGTTGGCTGACCTGTTGTCACCACCCCTGGATCCTCCCCCGTTTATAAGTGGCTGCAAGGCTTTGATCTGGGCTCTCTCTGGGCAGCAGTGGTCTGAGGTGGAGCTCCTTGCCAGACTCCCCTTAATAAACCACCTTTTACCCTGCTCAAAGAGAGTCGACCCTTTTTCCGTCGCCGCAGTCATGACGCCATCAGGTCCATCCGCCAGTGTGGGGAACCAAGAACTCACCGGGAGGAGGTTACTCGCCCTGCCTGTAACCCCGACCGATCCACGCTGCCGCAGTGCAGAACTGAGCTAGCCTGTGGTCAACGCCTGCTGGGCGTGAGGGGCACTGCGACATTTCTCTAAAATCTAACATATCCCATGGGAATAAGATAATTTAAATGAATTTTTCCAGGTATACAAAAAAACAGAAAGTAAAATATTTTGTTTTGGATTAAGTCAACATTAAAGGATGTGTGCTGCATTTCATCATAAAACTAAAGTTTCTGAAACCATCTTCCTGGTTTTTTGTTGTAACTGTAACATACGTTAGGATTCTTTTGAACTGAAAAATTTAAGGAGTGTACAATGCAGACTAAAGCTCAGAGAATTATACAATTCCCTCTCAGTATGAAACAACAATGGATTCTAATTTCACTTGACAAGAAGTTTTACAGATAATTTTTGTTGGTTTTTTTTTTTTCCCAGGGTGGATGGAAAATGAGCATTTGGATGATCAACTTTTTTACTTACGTTACTAAAGAGGAGATTTTTCAGCAAACAGAAAGAAAAAGCTTCTTTTTCTTCATTTTCTTCATTCTTTTTTAATGGTTATAGCATATTTTCCTCCTACAGTGTCCTGTACTCTGGAAAGCGGAGTTTGCATGTAAGGTGCCCTTCTTTTTGTGTAAGCAAAAGTAAATCAGGTAGAGCTTGGGCAGAATAGAATCTGCACTGCATAGACTAAAATGCTTACCATCATAATAAGGATGGTAAACTTATAAAAAATGCATGTAGTGGTTTATGAAGCACTTTTATTAATACTTTTTTTCAGAACGACTGAAAAGACAACATAATCTGTCACTGATGGAAAGATCTGTAATCTAAAAATTATCTTTTTTCTTCCAATGGCATTTTTTTTTTCTTTCCAAAAAATTCAGGTTTAAGGTATCTCTGTGTAAAAAGACCTTTCACAGAAGAAGTCTGTGGAGCAAGGTAACTCAGTCATATTTTACCAGGCTATATGGAGAATGAAATCAAACTAAGCCAAAAATACTCTGATCTTTCTTTGATAATTGCTTTTTGATTAGTGAAGTTTTGTATTAGCAGTCATTCTGGGACTGAAGTTCCTTGAATATTGAAGAATTATACATGCCTGATGCATAAGTGCAAGAGGTATTTGGCTGCCTAGGTAAGGAAAGGCTTCTAACCTCCCTGTCAGTTTAGCCTGACTTTGATAGAAAAGTGCAAGTAGAAAGCAATTAAGGAGAATCTCACCTTGCCCAAGTAAAGGTACATTGTCTCATTCATTCATGTAGGTGATTTTCAGAACCTATTAGATTCATATCTAACAACTCTCAGAAACTAGAGGAGCTGTGGGTACAGAAGAGAGAGGAGAGTACTAAAAGTCTGAATCACTAGAATATCAGCTTTAGCCTTCTAGTCCAGTTTGAACAAAGAAAAGAACTTTTCTGAAGTTCAAAGAAAAGAAATACTGGGAACATATAAAAGGGAAAAGGTAATGGAACATTATATGAACACAACATATGTGTCATGTTTAGACAGTGATGTTATGTCTCATGTTCAGTGGTAGGTGACTCTTGCTGTACAGCGGTAGGTGTGTAACCGCATAGCACATGCTTTATTTCCATTTGTGCTGGGGGTATTTACCACTTTTCTAAAAATAAGCCTAACTACATCTCAAGCTTTGCATCTCAATTTAACCTTATAAATATGGTACCAAGCTCCAAATGACAGCAAAAAACCTTGCCTCGCTCTTGGTGCTGAAGGAATGAGTTGTGCTGTGCATATGCATGAAGAAAGTATACAGCATAGAGTAAAACTGAAGAGAATACTGCGAAGTTTGTGTTCCAGAGGGAAAATACCAACTTTCTTGAACCTGATTGAAAAATATCTCACCCATTTCACAAGACCTCATGGATCATTAATACTTGTTGAGACTTAGAGATATAGCCTAGAAAAAAAATTATTTTCTCCCCAATCAACTAACATAAAACAAGAATAAGTATGTATTATAATATATACATTACTATGTTTTAAAAGTTAGCTCAATATTTTTCATGAAAATTATGATTTATCCATTGTGCTCATATTCAGGGACTGCTAAGTAACAAATTAAAATTGATTTTGTGTATGGAGCCTACCACACACAAGAAGGCTGATAAAAAGTAATTTAATGATCAGCCTTCTAAGTAATTGATAAGAATATTACACCCGATGTGGAATATTAGGACTCAGTCAGTTACAGTAAATCTTCCAATTAGCTTTGTTCTTCACACTTTTATGATATTTTGTGTTTCTACCATCGAAAAAGAAAAAAGGCAATTTAAATATAAATGTATATGCAATAATTTTATTTGAGGATATTCATTGACTCCCATGAAGTTTGATAGATTATCTTATGGCTGAGTATCAAAAAAGAATGCTTTTGTTTCTGTGACCACCACTTTACATTCCATCACTCGCAGCTTTAATGTCAAATGAACAAACAAACAAACAAAACTTTCCCAGACCTCTGGTGAAAAAAATTCTATAGAAAAGCCAGGTGATTGCAACTATTGTCAGTGTGAACATCCAGAGAATCTGCAATAGAAGATCTGAAATCCATGAACAGTCATACACCTACAAAGAGGTATTAAAAATAATGTTAGTTAAGTTGTCATAGGTTAGTACAGTTTGGTTTTTTTAGATATAGAAAATGTAGAATAATGAAAGACTATTGTCAGATAGTGAATCTGACTGAAAATTACAAGTTTTGTCTCTTTATGT
Organism: Hirundo rustica; assembly: GCF_015227805.2. Lineage (NCBI taxonomy): Eukaryota > Metazoa > Chordata > Aves > Passeriformes > Hirundinidae > Hirundo > Hirundo rustica. Next base: position 17,662,710 of record NC_053453.1, on the reverse strand, counting down.
TGTTTTGTAAAAAAGTGAAGTTTGTAAGGGGAGGGAAGAGTGTTTTTGAAGTTTCATTCTGTTTTAGGTTTTTTTCCAACTTTCTTTTTTCTATTCTTTTAGTGTGTGTTAATAAAACTATTTGTTAATTTTTAAGCTTGAGCCTGCTTTGTTTTTCTCCTAGTCTCTCTCCCACAGAAAGAGTAAGTACCAAGGCTAGAATTTAGTGAACGTGAAACCACTACATAAGTATAAACAAAATGTGAGAGACTTTCAGGGCAGAAGTGAGAACTTTTAGCCTAGAAAAGAGGCCTTTATTTTTATTTTTATTGTTTTTGTTTGTATTTCTATTTGTATTTCGATTTCCTATTTCTATTTCTATTTTCATTTTCATTTTAAATTTTTTGTATTTTAGTTTTAGTTTTAGTTTTAGTTTTATTTATTTATTGTCCAATTATTTGGTTTCCAATGGAGATTTTTTTGCTGTAGGGGCTTCTTCTCAGGCAGGTTAGATAAGATTGTTGGTGATATGGATACAGAGGTCATGAAGCACTGAGTAAATTGTTCTAGAGCATAGTGTTAATTTTTCCCTATTAACAAGTTGGTGATAAACATGAGCAAAAAGTTTATTGTATTTATTTAGCAGCTTGAGACAATGAACAAAATTCATACAGATAGGAATTCTGAAAAAAAATTCAAAATATGAGATGTTTGCTTCTTTGGTACAGCTCTATAAGCAGTTTTGTGATGATTAGCAATAGAAAAATATTTATACCTGATTAAAGATGTATTATTCCATCAATTTTGGGCTGTCATGTACAGGAAAGTTGTTGTAAGGCCAGGAGAGGGTCTCCAGGATAAGAAGAGGTCTGAAGCATTATGCACTGAGAGAAAATAAGAACTGGATTTGTTCAGGTTTAAGAAAGGGCTAAAGGAGAGCTTTGAATTGCTTTCCTCAGTAATCTGATGGGTCATAAGAAAGAAGACATGGAGGAAAGCTTGGCAGGAGGTTTGAGCTTGCCCGCAGATGCTGTGAAAACACCATCCTTGGAGACATTCAGACCTCTACCACACAAAGCCTTCAATAACCTGACTGAACTAAAGTCAGATCTAAGTTAGGAATTGGCCTAATTTTGAGCAGGAATTTGAACCACATTATCAACCAAGTTTCTTACAATTTTAGTTGGTATAAAATTAGTTTTTCAATGCCTGAAGCTATAACACACATTTTCTTTGAAGGATATACATGCTTTTACTCATAGGAAAGATACTTTAGATAAAAGGAATACATCTAGATGTTTTAGAATGTCTTTGGTGAAAATGAGTCCTGGATAACCAGTCTTCAGTAAATGCTGACAGTTCTGATTCCATAAAGAAAGAAACTACATACCAAGAGCAAAAAATAAAAGCAGTAACTGAAAATTCTAAGAAATCAAAATTAAAACTACAGTGCTATGTTCTACCCAACTGGAGACAGGCAAAGGGGAATGTACTCTGAGTATCTGGGGGAAAAAAAAAACACAAAAACCCAAAAAGGATAAGCATAATTCCAAGTTATATAAATGAAGGTCACTGTAAATCCTGACAGTGGTCAAAAAAGGATATTTAACAGTCCTGAAAATGCAACATATAATCCGTGACAATAAGAAATACCTGTACATTCATCTCCTGTAAATATTGATACCAAAATAAAAGCCATGTTAAGGTCATCCTCCAAGTAATAACACTGAATACTACAAATAGCTCAGATGCTATTCACATTTTCTGGTGATATAACTTAGTAGAGGCTCAGTTATACACTATGAAGTACCATGACAGACATCCCCTTTAACAGTATTTCAATATCCTGTGCTAACTTCAGAGAGCATAGTTTTCATAGCTTTTTGACAAAAAAAAAAAGTGAGTAGTTATTTAGACCATGTGTAAATCTCTCCATCTATCTATACTTGTTATGGGTTTGATCTTGCATTTTCATTATTTTTATGCTATATTAGGATTCTGTGGGGATGACAATTATTTCTTTGCTCAAGATAAATTTTACCTCCTGTGTTAATACAAATTATTTTAATGTGAAATGTTTTGTATGTCTGCTTCTGAGAAACATTCACTTTGATTCAGAAGTGTTCATGCAAACAAAATTATACTTGATTTTTTATTGTTCAGGTTGTAGTTATGATCATCAGCCTCCCAACGCATTGTAGTTATCGTCATGATAATTCAACCACCCCACACATTTTGTGTCTTAGCTGAAGCCCCTAGGCATGGAACAAATTTGCAATCTACTTCCTCAAGGCTCTACTGGTTGCATATGTTTATGCAAAAAAACCAAACCAAACCAAACCAAACCAAACCACAATAAAAACCAACAACAACAACAACAAAAAAACACAAAAAACCCCAACAATGTGAAACAGTTTGCATTATTTTGCTATGAATGGCAAAGTAATTTTCACAAAGCACATTGTAATTTATATCACTTACAGAAAGCAGCTCTACTTCCCCAAAGGTGACTGGTAATGAGAGAGGAAAAAGCCTTTGCATGCAGCATTTACAACCTTTTTTTCTCTTTACTTAGACATTATTTTTCATTTTCATAAAGACAACCTGAGTAAACTGACACTTAAGCAGAACTCAGACTGATGTAATACTGAAATAAAATTCTATTCAGAAGGAAAAGGTTGCCTCTAGGGAGATAGGTACATTAAAAGCCTTATTGTAAGATTTATTTATGAAGCAGTTATAAAAGTATTTCTCCATTTATACTAAAAAGTTGACTAAGATGGTATGCATGAATGTACCTCAAACATTAAATTGTAGCTCACTTTTTTTTTAGCTTACTTTTTAAATCTGCTATTTCCATACTGGCACAAAAGATATTTAGGTTGAATTTCATCCAAATAAATCTTAAATGCAGTATAAAATACTTGGGATTGTTAACTTCTCCTTGGTTCTACATGCCAAGTCATATACTGAAAAAAATTATCAAAACCTAGTAATGTTGACAAAATGACCACCTTACAAATGCCAAAGTACGAGTGAACAATAGAGAGAAATAATAGGATCACTACTTTATTAAAAAAAAATTAATATTGTGTGCACCTTAATAAAAGTTCATTAAATATGAACAGTCCCATGTATCTTTATGAAGACGTTGAGCTGCTATTTGAATCAAAAGCACAAAAGATGGTTAGTATTCTATTCAAATTATGGGCTTCATATATGTATTCACTAATCCAAAGTCACCGAAAAAGATCCATACAGAGAGTTTCTGGTTGCCCAACTGCAATTCCAAAGAGGAAATCTTTCAGTGACTTCAAAGTAAACATAATTTCTGATTCAAACCTGAATTTTTAATTAAACAGTACATTTTGTCTTACACCATATACTTTGGGCTAGCAGGCCAGGGGGCAGAAATCATTGTGGTAATTTCTTTTATATGGGGGTAGCTATCAAGCAATGAAAAAATCAGTATATGGGAAAAGAAAAATTGAAAATAAACAAACAAATGCAAACAGCATATCACTACATAGACTACTACTACCCACAGCTTCAGAGGCATCAGAAATCTTGTAGAATGTTGTCTTTGTTCACACCTTTATTCTAAATTTTAAACTCTATCTTCTAAACCAAGGAGGTTTAGAAGAAACACACAATGTTAGAAGCATTATGGCATCTATAAAGTCTAAATTATAGAAGAAAAATTTAACAAATCTAAACCACAAAATTTTTGCGCTTTGTTTCAAAAAAGTCATATATGTTCCATGAAGCTTTCAGAAAATTTAAGTAAAAAATATCTCATCAGAGTTATAATTATTACCAGTTTTCTTCCACACTAGTAAACTTGTGGATACTTGTATGCATGCGCATACCTACTGTACTTACTAAACAAAATAATGTCTGTCAAACTGCTCAGCAGATGCAAAAGAAGTTAAAACAAAGCATGTCCACTTGCCTTTAACAATAACAATATGTACAAACCTGTTGTAATGCATTAATTGGGTTTATAATGTGTTTCATCGGATTTGTAATGTTTTTTCCCTGTTCCCCTTTAACTGTATCATGTGGTTTGTCCCTGCTCGGCTGCACCCATTCCCCACACTGGAATGTAACCCAACTCTGTTCCACTCCGACTTTATCCCTGATTGAGTAGTGGCTTGTCCCTGCCTCTGGGCCCTGCTCCCCTGGGAAAAAGCCCCGGGAAGACAGGGCTCACTCTCTCGGGCACCAGCGAACCACCAGGAAAGAGCTCCAGCTGTCAGGGCAGGACCCCAGAATAAAGTCAATATTCCCCTGGTGAGAGAGCAGGCTCTTTCCTTTTGCCATTGTCTGGTCTCATAAAGAAATGCCACACAAACTGACTTGGGGATGACCCTTAAATCTTAAATTCTCCTCTGAAAAGAAGTTTTTCTGCCTATTTTAATATCCAATGCTACATACTGTTGCTAGACGACACGAAAAGAATTATACTCACAGTCAAGTGGTCAGGGCAAAAAGAAGGGCAATTTATTTTCTTGACCTCGCTTATATAGATTCTGGACAATGACCAGGGATTGGAGAATAAGGTTGTCACCTCTCTGGCCCCATTGGTCAAACTAGAAGTCCATCAATTGTCCCTCCTCCAAGGAGGAATACGAAAACCATCACTTTGTTTATATTACACTGCGTGAGAAACTCCATTACAAAAATGCAAACAATCAGAAGGCTAAAAAGAATATGACAACAACATACCAAGGAAAAAAATGTTTTTGATATTGCAATTCCTGTTCAGCAGAAATTTGTAATAGGTCTTCATTTGAGGTGGGGAATAGTCTTATATTTTGCTGACTGAATAATCTCAACAGCGATGGCCACTCTTTTATCTTTGAATGCTTAAAATTCTCACAGGTAATGTGATGATGATTAACTACTTCCTTTTGCCCTTAAAGGGAAAATCTGTATTCTCATCTGCTTGAAATACAAAGTTGGACGTCATCATGGCAAAATGAAGCATGAAAGAATAAAACATATTGAATATTGTTTAAAGATATAAATTGGAGTATGTACACATTCTAAGACATATAATATGCTTGTAAGCTACTGATATGTTTTCTCTTTTTTATAAATACTGTGGAGAATTAAGCATGTTACAATCTCCAGTTTTGCTCAGAATGTACAAACATTCTAAACTGAATGCCGAGGTTAACTACTCTTCTTGATCATTTAAATCTGTGGTTCAACTATGCAGCCTAAATGACGTGTCTCAGTGCACTCCCTAGTGACCAAAATTTCAGTGCTGAAATTTGCCAGTCGGTGAAGCAGTGATGTCACTTACCAATTATTCATTGTGTACATTGTGCAAAGAGAAAAGTCATGGCAATCCTGCTCATCCCTCAGCTGCTGTAAAGCCCACTTATGCATAATGTAAAAATTGTCCAGATTGAAAAGATGCAGTTTTCTCAAAAGGAAGTACTGATGAATTAGCCAAAAAAATTCCATGATTTTGCAGCTGTCCACTCAGTTGTAAAGGATTTGTAGCATGGTGCAGAATTAACTTTCTTTCAATTGTAGCTTATGCAAAGTATTTTGCTGCATCATTTTGTAATCATGTCTGTTTGTATAATATCCTCCTTTTGGCTTAAGAAATCATCTTACCTATATGCAAAGTTGATCTATAATAAACTACAGTGAAGACTAAAAATAATTACAGTTAAAATATCTCTGGGATAATTTTTAAATAGAATTGAGAATTTAAATTGTTCAGTCTTAATATGCAGTGCTCCACTGAGAGACTGGTTTGAGAACAGGTTGTGCTACTGATTTTTACTTCTTCAGCTCAAAGAAAAATTAGAAGAAAAACAAACTTATCTTAACAATAAACAAATCTGAAACAGAAAAATCCAGATTTTTTTTTTTAAAATCTTGATAAGTATAAAACTCTCAGAGACTAATTTCTAAATTTCTGATGTTAACAGAAGGTAATGCATGGGTTGTATGGTTTTCTATCTTGCTCTCCACTGAGCGATTTACTTTTTGCTTGCTAACTCATACTCTTAGCATATCTAACCACAGTTTCAATGAACTTTTTTTTTTTTTTTTTTTTTTTTTTAATTTAATTTGTGGGAGAAAATCTTCAAGCACTATTAAACCTGGAAGAGATATATACCTGTAGAGATAAAGGAAGTCTGTTCAGGAAATGAGCTGTGGTTATCCAAACAAGTAATGCAGAGTAACACACACATTAGCACAGGATTAGAAATCAGAAATTAAAAATTCAATATAAGAAATCACTCAAATGGACTGATAAATCCATTTGGCATGGGCTTGTCCAAGTATTCAGTCAGTACTCAATAGGCTCCAAAATAATAAGTTTTCAAAACTTTTTCTCTAGCCTCTCCCAGCCTTCGGGGTTCAACTATCAGAAATGATAAAGAAATGTCGAGAGTACAGGCTGGAGACATGGCATGAAAAAGGAAGTAGGGTTGTGTGAGAACAGAGCATGTATTACATACTAGAGGAAGGAGAAAATACTCTACGGTATAGTTTATTGAAAAAACTGTCTCCAGAATATCAACCTATATTTCTCTGAAATATAACCCATCAATGAAATACCTTGGGACTGAGAAGGTTTATGTAGTCTATGTAGAATGGTGCTACATTATTTTCCAGGAGAAACATCAACTGCCACTTTTAATCTGGAAATCTCAAATCTATTAATTTTCAGAGGTTAGGAGAGCATGCTGGGGAAATTATTGCTTTATCTTTACCTACTTATAGTATTCCCCTTGTGAGAGACAGGACACAGTGTTGCAACACTTCTTCTCTCTTCAAATCTCATTGTCTTAACGACTTAGCAACACTGCAGCACAGATCTCAGTACCCAAGACAAAGACTGAATGGAGCATGGAAGGCTTCATAAAATTTTGGTGGTGACCCAGACCATTTTAATTATGCTGCCTCCCAAACCCCTTCACTTACAGAGAAAAACCTCTATTGTAATATTCAACAAGAGAACGTATCTGATGCTCAGGATAAAAATAATTTTAACAAACATTTTTTGGCACATATAATATACCATAAAATACTTCCTTTTTTAAAAATTATTCATTACAGAAATTACTTCAAACTATTTAAGGGAATCAAATCATTAAAGAGAATTGTGAGGAAATGAGAACAGTGAACAAAAAGAGACCAGTAGGGTGAGTTTATAGCTGTTCTTTACCCCAAACCACCTTCACTGTTTAGATATCACCTACCTCAAATTGCATGCACTTGAAAGTAATTATGTCATTAATCTTTCTTTTCTTCATGGATATGCAAGACTTTAGCTAGAAGTATTACATTTATACTGATGTGTATACTCAATACACTGATTAAAAACTGTTTGTAAGGGGCAATTCATGACGACTATGGTTTGTTTTTGTTTTTTGGGGTTTTTTTTTACCTTTTTTTTTTGTCTATGTATAATTAAATCTCTTGGAGTTCTCTGTATTGCACAATAAGTGGTGGACTTTGAGCTCAGTTGTACTTGCATAAGTACTTGTTTGACAGAGGACAAAGGTGTATTTTTTCTTCGCCTCCATCTTTGAAATTTTATTAATTTAATTTGATTCCTGTTTCATATATGATGTTCTTATTCTTTGAGTCTCATTCTTCTTGGGGCTAGAGACTTTTAATTTAGTGGTTTCATATGTATCAGGCTGGGGTTTTTGTACACATAGTTTATCTATGTTGAAAGAGGAATAACTTCAAAAATTCCTTCCTAGCAACACAGGTTTTTTCATAAATTCTAATAGATACATGCTAAATGGTAATAAAGATCTCAATCTGAATTTTGGCTTGTTTTTAGAATTAACAGGATGTTTGAACTAGGACAGCAAGATATCTATTTTTTTGTTTGTTTGTTTCTGAAGATGTTTTTTTGGTTTCTGTTGTCCTGTCTGCACACTTTTGAAAGATTTTTTTCTTTTCAGTACAAAGTTGTGTAAATGAATCTGATTTCAAATATAGATATGTACCTGAAGAAAACATGGGATGAGTTTTAAAAATTAGCTAAAAACTATGGTTTGGATTTTGGGGGTTTTTTTGGAGGGTAGAGATGCACAGCTTGTGTCCTGCTTTGTGATACTGCACAGAGAAAGGCAGGTCCCATCTAGATAAACCCACTCTTGTAAAGCTGGAGTTGAGGAAATGAAGAAAAACCTGTATTCAGTCCCAGATCAAAGTCCAGAGATGCAAAGGATGTTTTTAGCCTAATAATCAGGGAAAAAAACCCCTACAAAAACATTGACTTTACCCATTAATGTTACAGAGGAAAAACATTATGTCAGCAACAAACTCTTGCAAATGCTTACAGACATGCTGCACCCTGGAAAACTGGAAACCCCAGACTGCCGGGGTTTCTACAAATCAAAAGGAATTATTTGAGTACAGAGTTCGTAGATAAAGAGAGAAACTCACACAGCAAGATTTGTATTTATTGGGAAGCACAGTAAATTCACACCAAAGGAATGTATTCATACCTACACTTATTGTACAATTTTCAATGTAGTGATGACTAATTATCTTTTGTAAATTATATTCATAGCCCAATAGAGCATAAATGGAAGCCCTCATCAGAAGATATTCAGGATCAGAGTTTTAATCCTTCCATTAAGTGACAACTACTCTCAGGATTAAGTAATTTTTAATAGGTAAAAAACCAATTAAACTCTTGATAAGTGCAACACATTTATATATAAAATCAATTTCATTTACACATGTATATATGTTATACATACAAACATATGTACGATGTACACACATATATAAATGAAATGTGTGTACATATATACGCAAATAAATGAAATAATTTTTTTTCATATATGTATCCAACACTGGTTATATGCTTAGAATATACACATTTGGGTATTATAATATTATGAAATGCAATTCAAAGTAGAGTTCCACATGTGAATAAGCCAACAGATGGCAAGAATCCTCTAAGGCAGTCTGTATGCCAGAGTATAAATATTGCTGCACTAAAACTAATCACAAGAGGAAACTAAAGCCTGTAGCTGATGTATCATTAAGCAAAATACCGTTAGAATTCTGGACTCAGCTTGGCTGAATCAGTGATTTTCACACTGTCACAAGTTATTCTCAAATTTTCTGTGGTAGAGAAAAAAATATCCTTAACTTTAATGACTAAGGGTGTGGTGTGGAGAAACACTTTGTGATTACTAAGTACACGAGTTATTTAAGCCCTGACCATCTTTGAAAAATATTCTGTGAAAACATTGGATTAGAAGCTATGCAAATAAGAGCATAGAGGGTGACTGCAAGACTTACCCCCAAAGCAAGGGCAGAGCTGCGTCCAAGCACCAATGAAAGATTTACTTGGTTTGCACCACCTCATGCTTCTTGGCTTTCAGCCTGAAACTAGGTTCTGAATCACTTTCTAGTTGACAGAGTAAGTCACAAATATATGACATAGTCTACCAGGATGATATTTTTTGTCTGTTTTCTGTTCACTACACTCTGATAACGGACAACGCAGAAGTCTAATTATGCAGTTAAATACTTGGTCTAAAGTAACTGAAGCAGAGATTGAAATCTTAAATGTCTCATTAAACAGGGTTTGCAACTTTTAAAGAACTGTACTAAAGTTCTTACAGGAACAGTAAATGAGACAGGTGCCATGATACGAGTCCCCAAGAACTGCGTATTGCACCTTGCCCTCAAAGATGATGAGCTAGGTGGAGCTGGAGATGCTCAATACTTGGCCTGCATTCTGCAGTGAAATTCTGTACAAATTTAAGTGAAAATTGGTAAGCATTGTATAAATAAAAAATTCTGATTTTCTAAATATGAGATTATTAAACTATGAAGATCAAGTTAGGCCACTCATAGAGCATGATTCCCTGTTCTATATTTCTGATCCAGCAGACCTGTCTGTATGAAGGGCTGATAAATTTGACTGAATGAACATAGGTTCTTTGCATATAGTCATTAGCAAAATCCCACTCAAAGGTGGGATATGTGGTTCTTGTATTTTGCTCTACTAAGAGGAATTTTTAAGCCCTAAGTGTATTTTGACCACAGCTACAGGTATAGTGCATGTTGAATAATGGGTTACTATTGTCTCTGACTTTGATTAAAAAAAGAAAACAAGAAAAAAAAAAAAAAAAGAGAAAAAAAGAAAAAAAGAAAAAAGGAAGAAATTTATTAGTACCTAACTGAAATCAGGCTATTAGTCTCTGTTCAGCTTCAAGTAAATCAATAGGCTTTTCCAATTAAGCCAAATTGTGGAAACATTTTGCTATGAAGAGATATACTGCTAAAGATGTGACTCCTTAATAAGATGTGTGTAGAAGTCTAGAAGAAGTTTTGTGCTACCTTACATTGAATAATCTGGTATTTTTAACTGCAGTGGCGCTTCAAGGTTTTGTTCTGTTTTGCTTTTCTTTCAACATACACTCAACACACTGTCACTACTGCTAACAGCACTTTTTGTGGAAGAAATGCTTATGTATAATACAAACATTTCAAAAGAATCGAGATAAAGAAATAAGTCTTTCTTGGAAATATACCTATAAACTCCTAGGAAAGGCATATTAAAAATACACTCCCAATGGATGGGATGTACTAAAATATTCACACTCTTTGCCTGAACAATTTTAAGCAATCCCTCTGAAAATTTGATTGCTGGCTGGTTTGATAGCAAATACAATCTGCCACATTTTTGTGTGAGTTATGCACAGCTGTGTATATAAGCTTCCATAAAATAACCCATATGCTAATTTTATTCTTAGGAGAAGGCTGTACTAGCACAGGAGAGAAAATAAGGCAGCAGTTAAAGTTTTCTCTTTTCTTGACTCTCTCCCCTTGCTTTTCTTGTAAATCTGAAGTAAAATGCTTCAGTCTCTAAAATCTGGGGCACTATAAGGAGCCACTGCTTTGTCACTTTTCAGTCCCTCTAGCAGTCCAATGACATGACTGCTGGCTTCCTGGCAATGAGGCTCTTTTACTTCTATCTCTCAGAGTTCCTCCTTTTTCAATTTTCACTTCCAAAGATGAACCAAAATGTTATTACTATGGTCATGTGAAGATAATTTTTGAAAAACACAGTTGTTTTTACTTCTCCACCTTTTTAAGAACATTAGCCTAGTTTGTCCCTCCCTTCTGACAGAAGAGTACAGTGCAGAAGAAAAATAGCAGCACCTGCTTAGAACTTCACAGTGTTGTCCTACTTGTACAAAGACTGGTACAAACCAACCTTCTGTAGGATTCTGTCTGGCCAGGTGAAAACAAAATCTTGCTTTACAAATTTAAAGAATCTATACACAGCTCTCTGATTAGCTATTAACTGTTTCTCTCCAGCCAACCACAGTAGCATGTTTCTCTCCAGCCACTCCTCATAGCCTGTTCAAAGGGAAAAAAATGCCTTTTCAAGAAAGAAAATCATTAGAAGCATTTTAATTAATCTACAGAAATATATTGCTAAGTATTTTCTTTTATATATATATATATATATATATATATATATATATATGATGCACTCAAATAATTTTAGGAAAAAGAGAAGACACGATAAAGAAGAAAAGGGGAGCTACAAGGGGAAAATTAAATTCTTCTATGAAACAACAATGCTGCTCTGACAGAAACAAAACACGGAGACCTAAATGCAAAGATCTTTGGAGAGAGAGTTGAAAAGCTGTCTTGTAGCAAAATCAATTGAAACATAGGAGAAAGGCACCTTTGAAAGGGAATAAAGCATTCAAGTCCAGAGCAAAGTAGAAAGAAGAAATTGATTTTATGAAGGATGCTTTCCTGGTTCACATTCACCACTACAAAATGTTAAAAATTAAACCAAATCAAAACACACACAAATTCAAAGCAAATAACCTAACCAGAAAAACCCTCGTAACTATCTTATTACTACATGAGGTAGTAATGTTTTCCAACAGGTTTCATTTTACAATACATCTTCTGGGAATAGAAAAGTACACCTTCAATATGATTATTCTTAAAAACTCTTTACTGCCATAAAAGCATAATGTCTAACATCTTTTTGTTCCAGTTCAGTAGAACAGAGAGAATCTAGAGGAGGGTCACAAAGATGAATGTAGGTTGGAGCCTATGAGGAGAGTCTGAGGAAGTTGTGATTGTTCAGCCTGGAGAAGAGAAGACTTGGGAGAGAACTTAGAGCAGCCTTTCAGTATATAAAAGAAGGGTACGTATAACAAGGATGGAGAGGAAATTTTTACAAGGATATGTAGTGACAGAATGAGGTGGAATGGGTTCAAACTGAATGAGAGTACATTTAGATAAAATATTAGGCAGAAATTCTTTACTGTGAGGGTGGTGAGGCCCTGGAAAAAGGTTTCCCAGAGAAGTGGTGGCTGCCCCATTCCTGGAACTGTTCAAAGCCAGGTTGGATGGGACTTTGAGCAAACCGACCTAGCGGAAGTTGTCCCTGTCCATGTCAAGAATTTGGAGTTAGATGACCTTCAAGGTCTCTTCCAACCCAAACCATTCTGTGATTCTGTAATTCTGAAGATCAGTCATACATGTAATCAAGTCCATGTAAATGTTCCCATTGCCTTTAGTATCGTAAGGCAAAAAAGTTAGTCTAAAAAGTGGAGACATAAAACCTTACAGTGAGAACAAGTTAGCAGAAGAAATATAATACCTTAGGTAAGTATTAAATACCCACTAAAACATAATGGATATATAGTTATGTAGGGAATAGGGAATATTATTTTTAAAGTTATTAACTGCAGTTGAATTCGGTAATAATTAACTTCCAAGAATACCAGATATAATTGTCACTGTTGTAAGCATTTTTTAATGAAATCACAAAAAACTATACACAGCCTCACACACACACATAAATATTTAAATAGAAAATAAAGAATATTGAAATAGCCTCTTCAGGTACCCTGAAAATGACCTAAAGGATACAGCAAAAGATGTAGTATGTATCATAATATCCAAACACTCTCCGAAATACAGGTTTATTTTCAGAAAAACTCAAGGAGAACTAAAAACTACAAAACAGATTAAAGTACTGATGAAAATTATCTGATGTCAGAGGAAACATTTCCAAGTAACTAGATACAATGAAGTGACTGAATTACATTCTGGTTTATGAATGTTCATCTGGGTTGTTTATCCTCTGTATTTCCCATGGATTTAGTTGGGATTAGGCAGAGCAGGAATTTTTCTAATATTTAAGAAAAAATTACCAAAGTATCTGTGTAGATAAAATCTCAAACTTCAAATGAGAGAGTAGAAATAATTTCAATCATTATAATCTACTATTATGAATATTTATGAAAAATTACTTAATTCTATTTGCCCTCCCAGTGTACAGAATTTGGTTTTATCTTCATCGGTCTGCTTCCAAATCTGATTATTTGGGAACTTTGGAAATCTCTTTGGTACCTTATGAAAATGTGAGATTATCATCTGTTCTAGTTTTGCTTATAGTCAGATATATTAGACATAAGTTTCCCAGTTGAAACATAGTGAAAGTATTTAAGTATACTTGCAATTTATTTAAAATAGTGTTTAATTATAAATTTGATGCTGCAAATGAATAAAGATCTCTGTAGAAAATTAAAATGGCTGGGTGCCAATGTCAAAGTGGTTTTATCCATATTTTATGCAGAATTTACTTTTTTGTGTAAGTTTTAATTTTTCCCATGTACATACATAAATGGGTTGAGAGATGTTCACTTGAGTATGCTCTCCTAAAGAAAGAAATTCAGGTTATTGCATATTTTTCAGGGCTTGGCGCATCCTCCAATTTTAAAACTGATTCTTTATGTTAATAACAAGGGTCACAGAGACCAGAGTTGCAATATCCAAGTCTCAAGAGTACTCATTAAACTGAGACTGTTTATAATCTTGTCCTTGATGTTCACATATGAGTATCATTCTGTTAGTATCCCTGGAAGCACATTCCTCTTCATAGCATATCCAGGTGCACAAGCTACGTATTTTGATTGGAGGATTACCTGTAGAATATGTTGTAGTCAAAAAGAAAGCAACCTGAGATTTAGAACTAAAGCCTGAGTTTCTGTCACAAGCAAACAGCTTTGTGACAGTCATATTACATGAGTTTTGACTTTTCTATTGTGTGCAATGATTTTACAGGTTTAATATCCTTCCTAAGCAGAGTGTCACAGAGATAAAACTTACAGTTGAGATGGATTCTTTGGTTTGAGCGTTTGGTGGTTTTTTGGTTTGTGTTTTGTTTGTTTGTTTGTTTGCTTGTTTAAGGATTGCCAATCCAAATAGTGCTGTGTTGTTCATTTCATGTAGTTTAAAACAAGTCAGGATGAAGCAGGTTTAATGATTTCTTAATGACATCTCTGTACTGGCCAATCAGTGACGTAGAGAGTTGAAATATAACTTCCACTTGGTCTTACTGGACACTCAGGCTACAGTCTCCCCATCCCCTCCAAAGCCATGTGAGTGTCCCTTTGCATCCCATGTGGCAGATGTGGGACGCTCCAGCTCTGGCGCTACCTGTGCCCACCGCCTCATCCTCAGGGCTGCACCCCAGGGTGGCCCAGGGAAGGCAGCTTTGAACAGCCTGCACTGAGAGGGAGCACTCACCTGCCTTGCCCACCCTCTTCCACTCTCAGGTCTCTCCTCTACGATGGATCTTTCTGTTTCTCCTATCTTGATTTTCAAGGTGACAACTTTGTTGTTTCAGAGTTTCTTGGCATAGTACCAATGACTGCTTAATGCAGCTGATGGCTGTCTTTGTCCATAACATGACCAATTTAGGGGCAGATGGTTTCCCAGAGATCCTGGTGTATTTGATTCATTCAGAGTCTACATCCATATTCTTCTCTGGAAGAATGTTCTTTGAGAGGACTTTTGCCAAGGGCAAAGCATGAAAGCAGCCACCAATATGTATATATAAATACATACTCTGTGTGTGAGCAGGCCTATACATGTGCATTTTTGCAGAAGGTATTTTCTATTTGTTTATTTATGCACACTGATACCTGTATGATATTCTTGTCTTTCCTCACCATCTTTCCATCCTTTCGCAATATACTTTTTTATTTTAACCTTCAAACTAGCAAGTAATTCTCTCTAGCATTTTATTCCACTAATTTTACCTAAACTGTTGGCATTTTCTCTTGTCAGGCTTACAGCAAAATTGTTCTGATTTAATTACAGGTATAAAATTATCAAAGTTCTGTCATCTAAAACAGAGAATGATGTTATGGCGTTAAACTAATTAAGTAGTCAACATGGAAATTTGTGAAGACATTGGTGCAATGCGGTATGAGGATCAATCCAAATAATTTCATTAGACATCAATGTAAGGGAAGACCTCATAAAGTTTGCTGGGGATTCATGATGTGATAAAGATGTCTACAAAAATAATTTCTAATTCATATTTTAACCTACAACATTTAGTTGTTTCAGCAAGGTGGTATAAACTCATTACTGACCTGATCTCTGATACACTGCTATAGTTCTGAACCATAAAATTCCCTTTTTTCTCCATTGTCCTTTGCTTCTATCAGTATCTCTTCCATTTCCTGGTTTTAATTTCTTCACTGGTAGCATTTACCTTATCTCCTTTACCATCCCATTCTCGCCTACTCTGTATGTTGTAATATATTAATTAAAAACAAACATGGAAATCAAATACTCCCTCCCTACAGAGAATAATGATTTACATGCACTTTGACAACCATTAACTCTCATGACTTAAGCCTTCTGCTTTGTCCTTCTACCTTCTGTTTTCTGTGGGAATTTGCACAGTTTGTTCAGTGAGACAGAGAACCTAAGGACTGGTGGAACATTTATATGTAAGGGTTTATCAGATTTTTGACAAATAGTGGTGAGGGACACAAATTCATTATCCTTTTCTCCACCAACATAATATCTGCAAAGGCAGGGCATTGTGACTGCATTATATGCACGAGAAAATGAATAGTTTCAGGTCCTGCATCTCTAATTTGAAACTGTGGAAAGAAATAATGTGTGACATTCCATATTAAATTAATCTGGTGCAACACAGATTTTCCAGGCCCAGCACAGATTTTTTGGCTACCTGTACTTTGTCTCTGAGCCACACAGGAAAGTAATCTTGAATGCAATAAATGTTCTGATATTAGGTGTGATGCATTCTAATGCAAAAGTTTTTCCTGCTTTGAAATACAAGTGTTTATTAAAAAGAAGTTATAAGTGATAAAATAAATTATAAACAAAGACAGTTCATAAAGGATGGTTTTAAAATTAAAAATAGAAAAATAGAATTTTAAAAATTAATTTATTAAAAACTGAAAACTAGCAAAACTTGTAATAGTCTTTAAGTTTTTATTTAGAAAAAGAGTAAATGAACATAATTACTTAAACACTTATTATCATTATCTGAAATATTTTTTTGTCTTTTTTCTCTCTTCAAGTCTGGGTTACTTGCAGCACTTCATTTTGTTTCCTAATAAAATATAGCTCATGATTACAAGGATTTATTCTCATTTAGAAATAAAGAGTATGCTGCAAAATAATTCCTCTGTAAAAGAACTTCTTTATTTAAATTTCTTCTTGCCTTATAAACAGATCAAAAGTATTTTTAAAGTCTCTAACAGGGGATGTTGAAAATGCTATACAATAGCAACTTTGGATTTATATCTTCAGACAAATTATTTCAATTGAACAAAAAGTAAAAATCAGAAAAGAGATGGGGGGACATGTTGTAATGTAATAACTAAAAAAAATGCAAAGGTCTTTCAAGTTTAATGCTTATTTGAATCTGAAACCTCAACACATTGACCATGTTTTGGCAGTTTTACCAAAACCAAAACAATAAAATAAAAATTTAAAATTTTCTTTCCTATCGGAGCTGGGAGGAAAGAGGTTTTGCCCTTCCCAAGAATCTTCTCCTGATTTCAAGTGTTGCACATTGCACACGGACACTTAAGATGAGATCAGCTCTATGTACACACAGGATATGGAGAAAAAATATTCACATTCCTTTCCTGAGAAAGTCCTGGAAGACGCTTGAATTTTTTGAACAGAAAGAACCTGAATTTCCTCTTTCCCTCACTTGCTAGAACCCTTTCTTCTTGAATAATTACAGAATGCCCAAAGTATCAGAGTATTACTCTCTTTCCTTTTTTTCTTTCCTTTTTTTCTGTCTGCTTGCCTGCTTCTGTTATTGAAATAAGGTGTTTTGGTGTGAGGGTTTTATTGTAAATATTAAAACAGGCACTGTAGAGTACAATAGTAGATGATAGGAAATCCTGCCAACAAAGTGATTAAGAGGAAGAAATGGAGAGGAGACAGATGGAGAAATAGAATGCTGATAGAGGAAGAAAGAGATATTTTATGCTTCAGAACTACAGCAATATATATTGGAGATGACATCAGTAATGAGCTTCCCCAGTTGAACTGTCTCCCACCCTATGTATTTATAGCCAAGTTTTCCATTTTAATGGGTTAATATTTTTCGACAAAAAAACTCAACTCCCCTGAAAAATGCCCCAGCTGCATGTTTTCTTACACCTGTTCATAGTAGTGTTTTTTCTCTTCCTGGAAGTCTTAGACAAATAAGTCAGAAAACAGTTCTGAATTTCCAAACACCATGATACACAATCTAGAGTAACTAGGTAAGAGGCTTGTTCTTTATTTTAAAACATATATTCAATAAAGAATAATCAGAAGAATATTCTCCGATGTAAATCTATAAATTAAATAGTTGCAGCTTTAAATCTACATATACAGACCTAGGATCACTGTGGTTTTTTCTGAATGTCTTGGAACTCTCATGGAAAGCTCTGCATTATAGCAATTAAAGAAATAATTATTCACATCCTTTGAATACCTATGATTAGCAGTCAAGGTTTATTATTGCTAAGTATATTATCTTGGACAAAATAAGATTCTCAGATTTCCTTAAAAATGTAGAGAAAAATAAATCCTCACACAAATGGATGACACATTATACAAACCCTTTGTCTCCAAAATTTTCCACATAACCATTCCACTATTTTTCAAAATAAATAGTGTTTCAACTCCAAACACCTACAATTGGTTGGTGAGTGTGAAGATAGAAGAAAATGAAGCAAAAATATGGTCTTTAAGCACATCCAGCTTACTAGTAGAAGTAGTATGCATTTTATTTTATGCAGCAGTGACACTTTTAATTGCTACAATATAAAACATTTTAATGTAAATCCTAAGCATGTTACACAGCATCATATTGAACTTTTCTTTCCTGATCTGATTCAGAACCATATTTTACAAAGATAAAAAAAAAGTATTTGCAACACACAGAGAAATGGTTTAGATCAAGTAACAGCATATAATACATAACTATACAAAACATATGTCTAAGCAGATAGATCTGTTCTGTTCTCAAGAACAAAAGGCCTCACATGAGAGAGGTCTTTCAAATTAAATATTTGCTAAAAAAACGGTTTTGGTTTTGTACTTCCATATTATGCTGACATTCCATTATGGCTAGCATTTTGTCTGCAAAATAATCCATGTCTTCACTGGCTGTTGGATTTTCCCCTAAAGCAAAGACTAAATATGTACCAAAAAAGGACAGGTGATATTAAAGCAGTTTAACCACCTGAAAAATATCAGCTTTATAGGGACACACCTGAAGATGGTGCTGTTTCACCACATTTCCGGCACAAAATTTGTTTAAAATTCATTAGTTCGTCTATTTTTTTTTATCTTTTGGTTTTTATTTATACACTACATTCAGCTTTTACATAAAATGGTGGGCTATGTGTGAAGGCTAAACTAGGTCAAAGTGATGCTTAAAGATATAACTTTTATCCATGCCAAAGGCATTTTCTTTTTCCCCATCTTCATATTATTATAAGGTTAGCTGTTATTCAGCAATGTGATATTTCTTTTTAATAATACATAGCATTTTAACATTTTTGTTTGTGAGACAAAAAGTTGTAGTTACTCAGAGAGACTGTTTACAATTGGTTTTCCATCTCAAACATGCTACATTGTACAAAAAGTTGTTAACGAATTTTATTCTACAGAATACCACTCAAGAGCTGCAGATTATGAATTAGTCACAGAAAGACTTTGGAGGCCGTAGAAATAAAATACTACTGCAAAGAGAGGAAAAATTTAAAAGCTGTGTTTACTGCTATAGCAGAAGACTAAGGACAATATATGTCATCAGGTGAATTATTTCATACTTCTATAAAATGTAATGTGATTTCCATTGGAACTGGTTGTATTGTTTTACTATTCCACAATTTTGGATTTTTTAATCATGAATGAAAGTAACACTACTACTACTACTACTACTACTGCTGCTGCTGCTACTGCTGCTGCTACTACAGCTACTGCAGTTATGACTAGTAGTAGTAGCAGTAGTAGTAGTAGTAGTAGTACTGCTATTAATTTTTAAAAATTGTGGGTTTATACTTAATTTTCTCTTTATGGATACATAGACACAAAAAAGGCTTTTAAGTGTATTTGAGAATGGAAAATATTCGGTTTCAGAAATATTGCTATAACATATTAACACAACTTGTAGGAGAAGCCCTCTGTAGTTCGACAGAATTTCTTCCCTAAGAATCTATCTCAGAACATGAATATTTGGTAACAGTATGGAATAAAAATTAATTTTACTTAGATTTTTAAAACTTCAAAATTTTTGACAGTATATAAATCAAGGAAAATTAAACATATTTAAAATATAAAAATAAAGAATTAACATTATAAGCAGGTATTAAGTTTTAGTTACAGAGTAAGTTGAAGGAATGAAAATAACTTAAATGGGAAATCTTTACCCCCTGGAACTCATGGGAGTATTTTCATTTATTTCAATGGTGTCACAATTACATCTGCTAATCTTTCACCATTAAAGCCTCTCATGGATACCAGTAGAAGGTCCAAATATTTCATAAGTATAAACATATTTATTCAGTTTTCTATTGGATTTTCTTGGATATATATTTTGAGGATCTTTATTTTGCCTTCTAAAAAACTCTCTGAAACAACAACAACAACAACAACAACAACAAAACCAAAAACCAAAACCAAAACAAACCAAAACAAACCAACAAAAAACAAACAGAACCAAAACTAAACCCAGAAATTGGTTACTATTTATTTCCCTATTTTTTTACTGGGAGAAGGAATTAATTACTTTTTTCACTTACTCTGCAGAGTAAGAAGAGAATTTAATAAATAACGTATTACGAGGAGGCCCTTAAGATGCCCTGTGCATCTTCAATACCTCTGATGCTTCACTTCATTTGCTATTTTATGCAGAACTTCCTCTTTGGGACTACCAAGGCAATGATGTGGCATTTGGCAAATTAATGAATTAATTCAACTACTATTTAATTGCATAGTTATTTCTGCAAATGGAAATTCTTTATTGAATACTAAAGATAAATTTTCAAGAAAGGAATATGATGAAACTCATTTATCTTGTCTTAGAATAATCTAATGTAATTTTTTTCATTCTGCTTTCAGAGCTGTAGCCACCTGCAGATATGACAGCCTTCAAATTCATTATTTTCTACTCATACATATTTTTCAAAGGCAGTAGTTGGTGTAAAGTGTGTATAATACTCTTGCTGTATTATACAGAGATTAATCTTCAACCCAAGCTGCAAAATATGCTGGAAAATACTTCCAGGTTTTGATTAATTTTCCCTGCTCTTTATTAGAAAATCCCGTTTTCTTTCTTCCTTGGAAGGTTCATGATTGCCTTAACTTACTCCTATCCTTTGAATCTCTTGATTTTCTTTTTCTTCACAGTTCTAAATTAGTTCAGTAAAAAGCAAAATCCTCTAAGCAGTCAGACTAGGAACTCCCATTTACTCTTAAAAATGAGGTTCATTAAGCTGTTATCTACAATGTCCTAAAACCGCAAACTACAAAGTAAATTCAAATGTATTCTTATGGCACGGGAATGTATTCTGTGGTTCAGGGAAGAGTATCAGAAGAGAAAATTAGATGACACTTGGAGAAAGCTATGCCATATATCACACAACATGTTTCAGTTCAGTTTGGTGAAATGCCAGTGCGGGTTTCTGTTTATGTTGTGCAAATAATAGCATGGTCTATGCCAAACAAAAGGCAAATTGTGTGTTTGGCAATATGTTGTTCTGATAATTTAAAATTATATGTTACTTAAATATATTCCCTTTCTAAAATAAATTTCCCTTTGTATTCTAATTTACTGCTTTGATCTAATTCTTCTGCTCCTTATTCCTATAAATAGTTCAAATTAAATATTTTATGGTAGTCTTTAAACAAATTGCTACTACATTTAGAAAAGTTTAAAACTATTTCTCTAAAATATTATTTTGTCCTTGATATAAGTTTAATGATTCATCTAGAATTTATAAATCTGTTTCACTGATCTCTGGTGTACCAAGGAGCACAGCACTGGAGATGGTGGCCCAGCTGTGTCTCACTAGCACCAAAGAAGGTATCACTTCCCTTGGCTTCCTGCTGTATTTTAGCTCAAATCCAGGGCTGGACCATATCAGTGCATGACCTTGTTATTGTCGAGAAATTCATTAAATGTTATCAGATTTAAAATTAATTTTCAGTCTTTCAGTTAAGTATAGCATGTTGTGAGTACTAGAGTCATGGCTTTTCACAATTCTGACTTCAGCAGCAGCTATTGTACCTGGAAGAGAATGCAGTGTGCAGGCTTCAGAATTTCCATTTATAAAGAAATGGCCTTTCCAAGACAGAAATCACAGCCACTTCATGTCCAGTTATCACAGATTTAGTTAGAGTGTTCATGCAGATAGTATTTTCAGTTTAATTCAAAGAGAGAGAAATATGTGTGCTATTTGACAACACCACTTACTTACCAGTTCAGACAGTACTTTATTTGGCTTGAGTGACACTCTAATTCTCCATCTATTGTTTATAGACTGGGAGAAAAAAAAAAAAAAAAAAGAAGTTTATTTTTCTTTTATGGCATCAAGAAATAAAAACATTATTTGCAAATATTTCTTACAGTCGTGCAGTCTTGTGTTCCTGTTAGGCCAACTACTCATGTTAAGTAATTTTACAACATTGTAACTGAATAGGTCTCTTGGTCATTTCTAATTGCCTTTATAAATAACAACTTCTCATTACTGCCAGATCATAGTAACAAAGGCATATGCAACCTCAAAACTGGCAGGAACAACATGTTTACCACTGGGAAAGCTATGGTATGTGGATACCTTATTTAAACAAATACAAGAGACTAAGTCATGCATTTGCCAGGTTCAAAATGGCAGCTAATGTTCCACAACTAGTATTTTCACAGGTTTTCATTATAAATTTATAAAGTAATAAAAAAGTGCACTTCAGTAAAGTGATTGTCACAGAAAGATGATTAATAACTACCCTAACTGCTGAGATTATCTGTTTGTGGTCTGTCTGGGCTGGAGGTTTTTGGGAGGGAAGAGGGGTTGTTTGTTTATATATTGGGGGTTTGGCAGGTTTATTGTCCCTACTTCTATGTAAGGTAAAAAGTAAAAATCTTGCTTTTATGTGACAATGGATTTCCCCCTTCCTCACCTTTCATGATCACTCCCTTTTCTCTACCTGTCTCCTGCACAAAAAAAATAATTGATGAGATAATCAGCAGCAAGGAAAGGAGGGATAACACATTTTGAAGAATAAAATTAAGAAAATTATTTAAAGAATCTTTTATATGAGTTATGAGGTATAAGAACTCTTGTGTATTTCAAATCACAATGGTCTGATGTCTGATTGTAGTGATGCCTTTTTTTAAAGCACAGAATAAGAGATTTTACAGAAAGTACAGAATTAGATTCAGTATTAATTATGTGCATTTGTACTGTATGCTTATATCTATTCTGCTTTGAAATAAGAAATTGATTATGACAATTCTATTTTTAAATTTTTCTTTTGTTTTTCTCTGTGGTTTTTTTGTTTTGTTTTGTTTTGTTTTTTGACAAGCACTTTGCAAATAATTTATACAACCTTTGAGAGGTACATTTATTAACTGATCAAAAAAGTAAGATTAAAGAAAAGAATAAATTTCCATCATCTAACCTCAATAATATTAAGTTAATGATAATGTCATTTCATATTTGAACTCATATGATAAACTGCAAAAAAATAATGAATTCAAAATAAGTTGAGTCAGTGAAGATAATGATGGCAATTTTATGCATCTCAATTTCTTTTTCAAAAGAACATATAATTGCTCTGGTATTTTGTTTCCAACCCTCTTGTCTCTGAGCCAATATAAACTAAAATCAAACTGTTTTGCAAGCTTGCCTTTTTCCCTGCTGTTTACCAAATCCTTCTCTGACTGAAATTCAAAGGGCTCAGCCTTCTCCTTGGGTCCTTCTCATAGTCCAGGTGTCATCACGAGGGACTATGTCTGGATTAAGGGAACAAGGGAGTTTCATCTGGGGAGGAAACTACACCCCATGAGGAATAAATGTAATTTAGTTCCTAAGACTGTCTTGAGATCCCAGCAGCCTACCAGCTATGAAGGGTCATCCTTGACATATCTTTTAACATGTTACAGATGTTCATCCTTTTCCTTCCTAATTGCCACAATGCTAAAACAGAAATTTGTGTTTGCACAGTAAGTTTCAAGGATTTCCTCCATTTCATTCGAAGTATAGTTGCATTAGTGTAGGACTTGTCCCATTTCTATCTGAGGAGCTGTCCATCCACTTAGAATAAGAATCCCATTTGAACACCACAATTACACTAATGACTAACATCCATTGCTGCTTAGTTGTCAGCTCCTGACAGTTGAAAATTAGCTAAATTGTGGAGGATTTCTCAACTTAGTTAAAAAGTGTTAAACCTTTTTTATTATTTTTTTCCTCTGAAGTTAGTGTGATCAAGTACTATCAACTCAGATGTGAGTTTTCTCATTTCCTTCACCATGTCTTTATATTTTAAATAATATTAAGATCTTTTAAAATAAACTCAGCACTCACTGCAGTAGCTTTTAATATCTCCTAATTGGAGTTATTCGTACAAATAATTATATGGTATATAGAATCTATCTGACTGAGCTAATAGGTACTAGGTTGATCCTGTCTGGATGCCAGGTGTCCAGTAAAAATATTTTATAACTCTTCTTTAGATTGCCAGGGAGAGAAAATATAATTAAAAGCACATGTCTTGAGATTAAGACAGGGTTACCATCGTGGACAGATGATGTGACATGGGGTAATTAGTTTAATTAATACCAATACAATCAGAGTAAGTTAATAAGAAATAACCCCAAATCTTAGAAACACCTTTCCTCCCTACTCCTTTCTTCCAAGGTTCAACTTCGCTCCTGGTTTTCTCTACCTCCTCCCCACAGAGGGATGGGGAATGGGAACAGCAGTCAGCTCATCACGCATGCTTTTTACTACTCCTTTCATCTGATGGAGAGGACTCCACACATTGTTCCCCTGCTCTAGCATGGGGTTCCCTTCCATGGGAGAAAATTCTCCACAAACCTTTCCAATACTGGTCATTTGGTCTTTCCCACAGGCTGCAGGTTTTCACAAACTGATCCAATGTGTGTCTTTCATGGGGTGCTGTCCTTCAGGTACAGACTGCTCCAGCACAAGACCCCCACGGGGTCACATGTCCTACCAACAAACCTGCTCTAGCACAGACTCCTCTTTAAATTGATCCACAGGTCCTGTCAAGAACCTGCTTCAGTGCAGAGTTGCAGCCTCCTTTCAATGCATCTAACTGCTTTGCTGTTGGAGCTGCAGGTGGATCTCTACTTCCCTGTGCTCCTCCATAGTCTGCAGGGTCACTGCTGCGTCACCATGGTCTGCACCTTGGGCTGCAGGGGAATCTCAGCTCCAGCACCTGGAGAACCTCCTCTGCCTCCTTCTGCACCGATGTGGGTTCCTGCAGGGCTCTTTCTCTGACCTACTCTTGCTTATCTCCCTGGATGAACCTGCTATTCCCTCCCAGTCTTAGCTGTGCTATCCCAGAGGTGCTGCCACCATTGCTTATGGTTTCAGCCTTGGCAAGCAGCAGATCCATCTCAGAGGTGACTGACATTGGCTCCATCAGACATGTGGGAAGATTATAGTAGATTCTTATGGAAACAACCCTTATAGCTGATGCACTATCAGAACCTTGCCATGAAAATCCAGTATAACAATCTAAATACCATATTTTTACCAGCAGAATGTGAACAGTAATGAGCATAATAAAACATAGTTGGGGAATTCCAGTATCTGTTCTGTGGTCACACCCTTCCAATCATATCAACACCTACCTTGTGCTTTTCTCAAGTCTCATTTTCTACAACTTTCTTGCAACGGTTTATGCAAAGCTTTATAAACAAATAGTGTTTTTGAAGTTTAATGGATTTAACAGATTTAATAAACATTGGATTTCACTATGTGACTTCCCAGGAAAAATAAATGTATATTAAAATCCGTGTGGAAAAATACCAATGTTCTGGGATAAGATGTCTGTTTGGATTTGTGCAATACCTCACATAGTCATATATTAATCTTGAAAACATTAAAATTAATCGATAGTAAATAGTAAAAATATTTGGGACTTAATTTCTTTTTTTCCTATTTTTTAATAATAAATAAAAAGGTATTGCAAAAGTAGCATAGGCTTACCAATAATGACGAAGCTGCATTATTATAAAACATATAATGAGCACCTATTTTCTTGTCAGATCATAAAAATATTAACTGAATTAATGTTTATTATTGATATTTTATTCATGTATTAATTATTTATAAACTATTTGAAGTTCCATTTTGTATATAAAATGTGACTGTAAATAAATTCACATACCAACTGGCTGAAATTTAAAAGTCTCTCCTAGAGAATATAGTCATAAAATAGAAAATGTGGGCCCTTTTAACATGAATCTTCAGAAAGATTAATATTTCATTGGTGACATGTCTGCTATACTTTATTTTGGTTTTCTTCTTCTCAAAATCATAATAATTCTCAGGAGAAAGATCTTTTCTTAATAAGTACTGCTTGACATTTACCATTACAAAGATGATAGATATTTGAAAATTATCATCCGTCAATGCTAGGGCATCAAACTTAAACTTATTAGCCATGCAAATTACTTGGCCTGCAGATTTCATCAGCACCTTTTCAAATATTCAGAACGCAATGTAAAAAAATACCAGAACAAGATCAAAGCAGTTCTGCCCCTTGCTAGCATGAAAGAGTTGCCAGTTAGAAGTTTAAATATCTATTAATATAGTACTAAACATAAACAAAAACAATTATGTTTAAAAGTTTTGATAATAATTATTTTTTTCCTAGTGAATTTAAACTGGAGGTTAAATTTAAGCCACTACAAAATAAAAAAAAAAAAAGATGTTAGCTGTTAAAGAGGCAACTTGACAAATTCCCATGATGCTTAAAGAAAAAGTTGAATTAATATTTATCAAAGTGTTTTAATGTTAAACTCTTTAACTAACACTTAGAAGAAATTGCTCAAAAAGAGCATTCAATGTGAAGATTAGGGGATTTTTGCATGAAATATTTTTTTCTTGAATTTCAGCAAATCTGAAAGGGAGCACACAAGACGTTCTTAAAATATTTGCCAATTTTGAGTCCAAGTGGATTCAAAAACTAGGTAATATTGGTTTCATATGAACTGTCAGCCTTTAAGGATTTATTTAATTCTGGCTCCATTATCTACATCTCTTAGATCAAAACTTTGATGTGAACTTCTTTAGAGGTTCAAATATGTCATCCATTCATCTTTATATATCAAAAAAACCAGTTCCTCCATCTCACCAGTCACTTAGTTATGATAATCATATTGCTTACCTATATGGTTGTCCTAAAGACAATTCATTTATAAATGAGAATGATGTGCTTAGCTGAGTAAACACTTGAATAGTGTAGAATTCTACAAAAGCACATTTTAGTGTCCTCTTAAGTAATTTAATTTCCTGTAAAATCCGATTTTATCAGAACTCCCTTTGAGTCAGAGTTTTCCATTAATTTAATGATAGCAAAATCTTTTTCTTCAGTAGGATCTAAAATGTCACTGTAAAGAATTTCTCAGTTATGGTCAGTCTGGCATGCACCCAACTATCTTGTCCTGGTCACTCTATTGCAAACAAGCCACACACCAACAAACCTGTATTTAGAAAATCTAAGTGTTTGAAGAAGTAGGACAAGTCAAATTACTCCAGCTTAGTATCTTGATGATTTCTAAATTAAAGTACTTACATGACCTATAAAGCACGTTTCTTAAAAGAAAAATTTCCTCCCAGTCATTACAACTGTTTTAAGTCAAGTTTGGACATGTTTAGCAAAAAACACAGAGCTTGCAACTTTATACAACTATTTCTAACAAACCTGTTAGGTATGTTGTCAATATCACTCAGCTGTCCAGCTAAGCATTAAGCTCCCAGAATAGGGATTGTTTCTGTGTTGCATTTAATGAATGTGCTGAATACAGTGGTTCTTTGTTTTAAATACAGGACACTCTCTGCAAGCTAGAACGAGCACTCAGAGTAAAATGTCTGAGACCCACAAACTTCCAATGCTAAAGTAGCAACCAATAAATGGACTCCCTAACTGAATATTAAATATACAAATATTATGTCATAAAAGAGCTGTATGCTCATCATGAGCTACAGGAGAATTTGAAAATACAAAGCAACACAGTCTTGCAGAAAAAAATGATGAAGGAAACAAGGCATTCTTAATTTAGGTTTCAAAACTAACTTCCTGGAAGCAGAAGATTCAATGGTGATATGTCTTCCTTCAAGTGAAAAAAACAGGCACAGAGATTTCAAATTTTAACTTCTTTGTGGCACTTCTGCATTTTCACACAGTGGTTGAGGTCAGAGGAGACCTCCAGAGCTCACATAGTCCAACCTCTCTGCTCAAAGTGGTGTCCATTACAGCAAGTTCCTCAGGGCAAAGGCCAATCATATTTTGAATATTTCAAAGGTGAGGGACTCCACATCTTCCTGACCAACCGTTCTCACACTATTTTCCCTCCTTTTTCTTCTTATGTCTAAGTCCCATATTTCAGTTTGTGGGTCTTTCTTCTGCAGTAGCTCAATAAACATGATTTTGGCATCATTAGTGTTAGATTTCCTGATTAAAATATAATTGCAGTAAATAGAATGAGCACCAAATATCAGCAGTAGTACAACAGGTGACCAAACTCTTGTTATCTTATCAGTGAAAATTAAGCATATGTGAAATGACTACTATTAATGATTCACATTAATTTGAGACAACTAAAGGAAGCCTCTTCAGAATGTATTGCAATATAAAATAAGTAATTTGCAGAAGAAGTTAAGGATTATATTAAATGGAAATGTAAGACTTTTAACTACGGATGAAGTTTTCTTCATACCTGTGTACTTGAAAAGACAGTGCCCTGTATTGATCTGTGTGGCGTATCTGTATGCCTTGAGTATTGAGTGTGTGCATGTTGGTATGCACACATGTATTTTCAGCCAGTGCCCAGCTCCACACTGACCCACTGCAGCCACACTGGCAGGCAGGGCAAAGGACAAATCCATCAGCATCATGAAACCCACCAATTTAAGCTGTCTCTGAGGACTGAAGAAAGGCTCAGCCCTGTGCTGAGGGACTTACCTTCCTTGACTGCAGCTGGACTGAGCTGAGCTGTTTTCAGCTCCTCCCTTAGGACCTTTTGCCTCCCCTGCCTGTGCATGAGCTCTGCCAGTGCCTCTGTAGGAAGGCTCAGAAACCTTCTTCTGTAGTTGTTGCCTAAAAGAGCCTCTAGGGTGGCTGAGCTTTGAACATGTGGGATAACTCTTGGACTCAGCTGTGAGCAGCCAAAGGGAATCAATCAGTAGTAACAAATTATAAAAACACACCCAAACTTCTTAAGATTAAGAGGAAGTAGCTTTGATTCTGAATATTAAACTCCTTACACTGAAGTCCTCAACATGTTGATGGATCACGGTGACTGTCACTTCCTGTTCTTCAGGAAGACAGACCATAAATCTTAGGACCTTAAGGGACATTACAAGGGTAGAAGGAACACTGATTACAATATACAAGTACCGGGAAGTTTATGTATAATAATCATGTCTGTATTTTTGTAAGAATTTTATATGTTAACTTTTACTGTTAAGCTGATACAACATTAGATTAACAATAATTATTTGGCTGCTATATGTATATAGTCTGTTGCCTTTGTTTCTGGGCTAGTATATTAAATGTACATGTATCAAAAAGACTTCCATTTAGCACCATACTTGGTCTGCCCATATGCACATCAAACATTTGACTAACCTGACCCTGTAACTTGTGTTTCTTCTTTGGGAAATTTTGTTGCATTTTTAAGATGTATTATACAAGTGAAAAACCACCCAGACAAGGAATAGAAAAGAGAAAGGAAAAAACCTAACAGTGATAATTAATGGACATGTTCTGGATGTAGTTTTTCAACAATTCGCTGTTTCTGACCAGAATACACTAAAAATTACTCTGTGCAGTGTCTAAGAAGATCAAGTGTAGCTTGCTAAAGGGTGAAAGTTCAGCTGCCACTGAGACCATCAATAAACAGACCCACATCTTCACTCTTACAATTTTACCTCATTTCTGGTACTAGGATTAGGAAGTACTACAACCAATAACCAGTGGCAAATGAGACTGCATACTTTATGAGGAAGAAAGGTGCCAGAGTAACATAATGTTTATCATTTCCACAGATTGAGGTAAAATGAATAAATAAAGTATCTGTTTATAAGGTAAAATCATCCATCTAGAGAGTTTCATCTTTACTGTCAGAAGTGTCCATTTGTATCATCACTGTCATTCTTTTCACTTTCTCCTTTCCATTTTCTCTGATGACCATTTATGCCTCAATATGCCTCTTTTCCTTTTGTGTCCCCATTTTTTCAGCTAGTCTCCTTGTAAAAGTCTGTTTAGTTTGGCTTCTCCGCTTTGCTGTCTTGGAAATTGTTGTATATTGTTAATTGGTTTGCTCTGTTTTCCTCCATGTTCCTTATGCTGATGGTTTATCCCTAGAGTTTGTATCCTCCCCTATGCTTCCTTAAAAGTCCATACCCCTCCTCCCTTTCCAGCACCTTCCACGCCTATCATCTAAACCCTGCCCAGTACCCCCAAATCCTCCCCATCCATCATTGTAACCTCTGCCCCTCTATCCAGAATGTTCCCTGTTTATCAACCCTTTTTCGAGGCACTGTTGGACTCAGGAATACAATACCTCCTATGCTATGAATCCACTGGTTCCCAAACTGTATTCTCCTCCCTTTACTCCTCCCATGTTGTACCCCATTGGTTGTTGGTTGGTATCCACCCCTACCATCCCTCTTGGTTTATAATCCCCTTCACTTGTGGGTTTGGGTCTCTTTGCCCTTGGATTCCCTCCTGCAGTAAACCTGTTGGACTTGTCCCAGGAGAAGAGTCTCCTCTCATCCTTTACGTCTGTCCTGGTCAGCACCAAAAGAAGCAGAAGCGTGCAGCCTCAGCTGCTAAGGTTCAGCATCTCCTGAGGTTTTGCCAAGGGAACGCCGTTCCCGAGTCCTGCCATTGCATGGCATCTGGAGCTAGCCAGAGCGACCCCTGTGAGGTGCAATGACAGGAAATCATTGACCAAAGTTTCTACTGTTATCTTAAAAAAGTGGTTTGTGCTGATACAGAAAGCAGGTTTTAAGTATTTCACACTTCTTTTGACTCAAATCTCTGCTATGTTTACACAGGCTTGTTTTAGTTATGCCAGCTGTAGAAGCATGGAAGAAATGTTGGTGCAGCACAGTGCATAGATTCAGGCAACCTGAACCATGGGGAGGGAAGGTGGGATGCCATCCCTATCTTTCCCTCTTGTGCATCACTTCAGAAGGCTACTTACATTGCAGATGCTCAAGAGCTAGTTGAAAGATCAGGTTTCAGCTGTTGAACTCAGGGGAGCACCAAAAATCCAAAAGAGAAATTCTAGCGTTCTAACACTCTGTGCGGGCCAAAATATTGAGAAATCAACATGCTTTTCCTTTTATGCAACCAGGGCAGTTACTGATTCCTTGCTATGTTTGAAGAGTTCTTCAGGTGACATTACACCCCACAAAGGCAGGTGTCAACTGTGAAGGGTTGGTGATTGCCAATTCACATACACAGCACAAACAGCTTGGTATCCCATGTTATCCTATGATTAACTACTTTGTGTGGAAATAACATATTTGTATGGAGAGTCCACCTTTTCTTGTATGAGTAGAATAGTTGTTTATTCAATTGAATAAACAGCATTGGTATGCAGCCTTAATCATGAACATTTTGGAGATTGGCATCCGGCACTAAGTGCAATCCTGTCAAATAACTGGCAGTGGATTAACTGTGACACCTAGAAACATGCCAAATTCAGACAGAGTAAGAACTTGCTGTGTACCCAATGTCAGTCATTCACTGAGTGCCACTCAAAATGCTTATCCTGTTAGTGATGACATCAATCTGCATTGGCATTCCAAATGCTGCTGCCCTTTGAATACAGAATTGAAAGCAACAGGCAAAGCCCCAAAGTGCATGCATTTCAGCAACCACCTATCCTTTCTTAAGAACTAGGGCTACCTCCTGTGTGATGATGCTGCTTTACTAATGGGCCAGTGAATTAACCCAGGTGTTTGCAAAAAAAAAAAAAAAAAAAAAAAAAGTTAGATATATATTTTATACAGATTGCTCTATAGGCAGGCTCACTTGCAAGCACTCAAAAGTAATTTCTATCATGAACTAAAACTTCCAGAGCCACTTAGGTCTAATTCTAGTTGCGTCCCAAGTTGTAGAAGTCTACCCATATTAATAACAACAATTAATGTAGAGCAAGGGTCACACACACTTTTATGTCTCAACGTGGTTATCAAAGCACTCATTTCCTAAGTGAGAGAAGAGAGACCTGAGTTCAGCCTAAGGGGTTTCAGTATTATAACCACCGGATGTTCAAGTTTACATTTATTTGATCTTCTCTTATCTTCATAAATCCTGCATTTCTGTCTGCAGAGTGAGCTAACACAAGAGGAGCATTCTATCTCCTCTTTTCCTTTGCAGTCTGTCTTGTTCTATAATCCATCGGAGTGAGCATGACCTTGTGAAGTAGGAGATGAAGCTGAAAAGGAAATTGAACACATCTCCTATTTCCTGGGCAAGTGTTCTAACTATTCAAAAGAGGAGGAGCTCTGCAGCAGTAGTGATGGATAAAAAAATGAACTGTTTTTTTTTAAGTCCCTTACTTTGGGAAAGGAGTCCAGATCAGCCTTGGCTAGGGATCACTAATAAAATAGCCTAAGGCATGTTCATAAGCTTAAAAAATAAAGGCTAATTATTAGGATAGCTGTCTTTTCCTTCATCTTGCAATGTTACTCACAACTGAAACAATAAAAAATACTCCTAAGCCTTAAGCATATCTGGAAATACACTTTTCCACCATGTTTGTCATATTAGCCATTGATACTCCTTTGTTCAGGATGTAGAAGTCACAAGTAACTCTTTGGAGACATGTCTTTCCCAACAGAAGATTTGGTGTTTGATTCCCTGAAAAATGTATCTCAGACACTGCTTTTTTTTTTTTTTTTTTTTTTTTTTTTTTTTTTTTTTTTTTTTTTGTCTTTGAGATACAGAAATAGGACATTTGTTTCAGAGAGATTATTTATAGAATCAGATTATCAAATACTCTTATGAAACAAGCTATCATAAATTATAAACTTGTCCTTCTGTTTTGCTCCAGTCACAAGGTAGGTTTCAAGGAGTGTATTTAGGCAAAATGCACACCAGAACTTCTGTTCAGTTAGAAAGCTCAAATAGA
The DNA here is from genome assembly GCF_015227805.2 of Hirundo rustica. Classification (NCBI taxonomy): domain Eukaryota; kingdom Metazoa; phylum Chordata; class Aves; order Passeriformes; family Hirundinidae; genus Hirundo; species Hirundo rustica. The sequence goes on along the minus strand of NC_053453.1, from coordinate 17,629,991 downwards.
AACAAGATTCCTGTTCTCCTATCATGCCAGAAGGTCCTAATTCTTAGACATTTGTAGGCTCATTTGCGATATCTCAAAAAAACCTCCTAGGAATGACTTAATCTGGACTAGCAAAGTGATATGAGCATTCACTGTCACAGGCCTCAAAAGGAAAGGAGATCTTAGACCATTAAATAGTGGCCCTTCTCATTATCAGCCACAATTACACAAAATTCTTTTCATAAATTTAGTAAACTCCATTCTAATACATTATTTACTCTTCTTGGCCTTTTAGAAGACTATTTCAGAAAGAAATTAAACCTGAGGAAGGTCTAACAAGCCTGTAGCCAGTTTTTCACACAAGCAGGACTGAGGTATCATGTCTGTGTACTCCATTGCGCTGTGGAAAAAAAGTAGCTGATATAGAGTTTTCTGAGGTATTGGAACAAAGTCAAAACTGCTGTAAGTTTAAGCACCATTCAACTTGATAGTTCCACAAACTGAGCCTATTTTTTTTTTTTTATTTGTCCTTGATAATATACATAGACAATCAGTTGTTTACAAATTTTATATTAAACATATAAATCTCATAAGGAGCTTGAGCTTCTGATCTGAATCTGATAATTTCACTGAAAAAAAAAAAAGCCAAAAAAATGTTAGTTATTGAACTGCCAAAGTACTTTTAAGGAGCTGAGCATAGAGTGTGCAATACATCATCAATGTCTCAAAAAGGCGTTTTTCTGCTGCTGTCATGTGGAGGTCAGTGTTTGCACTCTAGTAAATAGCTGCGATAAAACCTGAAGTATTACTGACTTGCTTAAAATTCAGCCAACGTGGAACAAGTGCAACTGTCAGCAATAGGAGGCCTTGAATAGCTGTAAAGGTTAAATATCAATTTGTTTTAAAAAAGAAGTCAAACTTGCTTCTCTACCATAAACTGCAATTCTGATGGCATTCAACCCATTACCACTCCTGTCAGACATTTAAATTTAATGTGTTTGACACCCCACAAAGCACACCACACTTTTATTAAATATAAATTACTTGTGCATAGGGTTTCTTAATGTTCTATTTTAAACTGAAAGGCATATCCAAAATTTTTAAAGGGTATTCAATTTACTTAAGCCTGTGTCTAGTTTTTTATTTTGTTTCAGTGAAAGATTAAGTGATGAGAAGAAGCTGGACTTGAAAATAGAAAATGCATTTTAAAAACATTTTTGCAAGTACAAAATATTTGAATTTTAAAGCTTACAGTTTAAAATTGGATTCCACTAAACCACAATAGTTAATATCACAAAATCAGTGAGAATAACAATGATAGCAGATAACCAAGACTTTCTCTACCATTGCAAAACTGGGAAGTGTTGAGGTCTGAAATCAAGAACAATTTTACTTTTCAGTATTCAAAAAAGTTAATGCAATGTATTAGCTTTGCTCTTTTTTTTTTTGCCTTTTTTTTTTTAATGAGTACAGATTAATACATTGATTATATGAGATATTTCTATTATCTATGGGGTAGAAAACAGCATTTCTTCAGCCATTCAGCATTTATAGTATCATGAAGGCGTTTTACCAGATCTTACTGGTATCTGCATTCATTGATTTTTCTGCCTTTGAAATCTGGACAGAAGCTGAATGCATTCATTGGTGGATACTTCCAAATTGTAAGGTATTTCAAATTGTCTTTTCTTGTGGTAGAAATGGAGTAATTAAGATTTATTTTCCAGTTGCTCTAAAAAATTGGGTAGGATTGTTTATCTCTGATATGATTCCTGGCTTGCATTGATTATCTTGATCCTTTTGATCATAAATTAATATATCCTCTTTACTTAAAAGTATTAACCTATAATACAGGCTACTAGCAGCAGAAGTCTTTGTTGCACAGCTTCTTTGAACTCCTCAGACATAAAAGCATGTAAGTCTATATCTCAGATTAAAACTATAATGTATATAATGCGTGTCAATCCCTTGGTTGTAAGCATGTAGATTAGAACTTTCTCAGGAACAATGCTATTATTAATGAACAGATGAGGAACTAATATTTGAGCTCTTCCTGTCTGGACTTTTTTGAGAATTTATGCACTAAAAGCCTCTCCTGGTGGGGGGCGGGGGGGGGGGGGGGTGCGGGGTGCTGTTTGCCTTCTGTGCATCCACCAGTGCATGTGCTCCCAATGTCCCTACATGAGTTCGTCCACCCAACTCCTGTCAGTTCCTGCCCTTTTGGGCCATGTCCTGGTTTACTCTGTGTTCTGGCACCAGCTCTTCACTTTGCTCCCCTCTAGGTGGCAACAGAGGAGGGAGAAATAGGGAGTCCTACCCTGGCATGAAAGAAGCAAAAGAATGCGGATCAAGAGAAAAAGTGAAAGGGAAAGAGGAAGAAAAATGGGAGGGGGAGGGAAAGAGATTGAAAGAGTTCTTTCCTTGTTCTCCCATCTTCAAGAAAGAGAAATAATAATATTCTCCATCAGATGATATTAACCAAGAAGGGGTAGTGGAATAGGTTTTCAATCAGATCAATGTTTTACTCAACAGTGGTATGAACTTCTTTATTTAATTTATACTGACTTCAGACCTGACTAACCTTGCCACGCTGAAGTACCAGTGAGAGCTGAGATGTCAGGAAACACCGTGGAAAGAAGGTGGAATATTTATGTTAGTTTAATGGATACAATCTTTCTGACACATTTGAAAGATAGTCTTGAACGAAGCAGATTTTCAAACGAAGCACTGGTGCACATGAACTCAAGAATCTCACAAGAAGGTACTATTGCTTAGTGTTAATTTGTATTTAACTATTCTGGGCCGAGGGAGGTTGACCCTCCTCTTACTGATCCAAAGCCTCAATGACTCGATACATATGAAACCTCTTTCTGTAGATTTTGCTGTGTCCTATGAAAAGACAGTTTTACACGTAAGCAAGTAGCAACTATCAATAATTACAGTCACAGTGCTATTGTTAAGGTTCTATCAGTGCTCCCAAAATACAATAAAACATTAGTTTCTTTTAAGAGGTGGTTGCATTTCGAATAAGAACTAAAGCCAAAATATTTCTTCAAAGGCCTAGAATTAGATAGTACTAACTCCTAACTTTTAAGAAGAAAAATCTTCAGGAAAGTTTTGAATTCATGTAAATAATTGAAAATACTCTTTCAGGGGTTTTGTTTGTTTGTTTGTTTTGTTTTCATGTTGGGTTTTTTTTGTTGTTTAGTTGTTTTTTTTTCAATAATGTCCCTTGTTTTTATGATAGGGTTTGTAAAGTATTGTACATTATGATGTGGTGGTGCGAGAGTTGTTTTATCAAGTTCTTAAGTGTTTTATGTAAGAAGTTTTGTATTTTTATAAGAAGTTTTATGTAATGGTCCATTCCGTGTACCCCCTGTTTTCCCAGTGGTTTTTCCCCTATGCTTGATTATATAACCTGTTATCTGTCAATCTTTTATCTGTCAATCACCCTACCCCACACCTGTTCCTGTCAATCTTCTCTCTCTCCCCTCGGGCGCCCTGTCTGTCATTCCGGGGCCCTTCCCTGGATTCTGGAAAGCTCCAGGGAGGGCGTTGAGTGATAGGCTGGTGCCTGGGAAATCCCCCATTCCCCATCTGTGACTGGTTCCCCTGTTCCATGGTTACACCCCCGGTTCCACCCCAAGTTATTCTGATTGGCTGCTGTAATGTCACCACCCCTTGATCCTCCCCCATTTATAAGGTTGTTTGGGGCTCTCCTGAGCAGCAGCGGTCAGGTGCGGAGCTTCCGTTTTGTCTCCCCCATAATAAAGCCTGTTTACCCTGCTCAGCAAGTCCTCCTTCTTGCTGTTGCCGTGGTTGCCGAAACATCTCGTCCTAAGGTGGGTGTGGGGAACCAAGTACCCATGGGGAGGAGGTGGCTAGTGCGACTAGCGGCCCCGACCATAGCGCGAGAGCCGCGGTGAGGGGCACTGAGCTAGCCCGTGGGCCAGCGCTTCCAAGTGCACGCAGGACACCGCGACACTATTAGATCAAAATCAAATACAGAACTAAGGCAAGAAGGATGAGTCTGGAGCTTACATAACTTTCCTACAGCACCCAGACACAAACATGGCAAGGAAGCATCTCAACAGCTAGTCCTGTTAACAGCTGTATTGCCAAGAATGATTAAAAAGGAGTCTAAGGAATTTCCATATGTTTAAAGTTTATTTGTATAGAGAGACAGAGAAGACTGCAATCAGCCACTGTAGGATGACACGAGTTATAGAAAGCTAGTTACAACAGTACTTGCACAAGGATAAATCAGGTTTTTCTGTAGATTTGAGAAGGCATTCACACAGGTGTAATTTATGTCTTTTTCTTTACACTTAAAGGGTATCCAGAAGGATATCTAAACTAGACAGTGAGTTAATGCAGAAATCTTGCTGTAAATCTGCTGCAGAAAATGGGCTACCTAGGAGTGTATGCCTGCTGATGTCTCCCAGATTGATATGGTCAGGGAATGGTACCTCAACAAAGAATGTTTGCCTAGGGGTCATGGTTAATGAAAACACTCTCAGATAGGTAGTTCCTGCACACCTTCATGCCTGTAGGTCCCTTGGTGATGTCAACTAAATATACATGCAGATTTTTCTTATTTTGTGATGCTATTGTAAGTGGGGTTTGAATATCTAGAATTCATACTTGAGAATTATGACTTTGGACTAAACAATAAACTGAACATAAACAATAGTGATATAGAAAAGTACTTTGTAGATTTCTTCTTTATCAAGATTCCTTTCCTTTTTGGACTACATTCTTCATTTTTTACAGAATTTAGCTGTTAGGATTCTCTGTTCCCTTTCAGACAGGTTTAGTGTGTGCTTCTTTAAAAAGTTTCTCAGTTTACTGCTCTGAGATTCAGAGCTTAGAGAGATTTCCAAATTATATCCACTCTGCATAGCCTTCCCAGTTAGGTCCAGCACAAACACAAGAGATGCGGGCCTAGAACAAGGCTGTGAAGGTACAACATCTCACCTCACCTCTTAATTTCATTAAGACTGTCTATAAAAGATTTGTTTATCCTTCAGGGTAGGATCGGACTGTACCAGAGCAGCTGGACAATATGAAAGATTGGAATAGAAAGTCAGTTACTGTCTGTCTTTCTAACACTAAATGCTATTGTTTTCAAGCTTTATTCACTTAACTCCACAGATTTATATGCCCAAGCACCACAGAAAGGTTATACTGTGCCTTTATGAGTGTATGCGGTAATAGTTGCCTTTGATGATTCCTAAAGGTAAATCAATAAAAAGAACATATCCCACTGGCTGAAGCAGAACCTTGTTAAATTAGTAAAGAGATGAACTGAAGTTTCTCCAGAAGGACATCATTGTGATCACACAGAAGTGTCAAAGGAAAAAAACATGTCTTTCAGAGATAATGTTTTCAGCCTAGTGAAGAAACAAATTTATACAAAATCCTTACAAACATTGTACCTTGGGAACATGTACTTTCCAAAACCCTACGCTTAAGCAGTATGTCCTTGGGCAATCAGTCTGCATGTTACGAAATCTCTACAGAATATGTTTGTATACTTACCTATGACAAGCATCCTAATAGAATTGTATGTGCACATTTACCTTTAACTGTAAACTAAACAAAATGTAGTGTTGGTGTGGATTTTTCACACTTTTTAATTCTTAGCTTGCTCTCTGTTATTATTTTGACCTTGACCAACTAGTATCCTAAAAATCCCACAGGAAATGTTTGAATTTAGTGCAGATTGGAGATCAACCCTACTAGGTAAATTGAGTGTGCTATTTAGGCCTTTCTCAGCGAGGTAAGAGAATTTGTCTGCAAGACCATGAGTCATCCTGTGCCAGATGGTTTTATCTGGCATGTGAATGGAGAATTGTATTCAATCTGTGCACCATTATGACTGAAACTTTTGTCTATTTATTTAAATTGAGATATGCACTGATCTTGTACTTTTAATTTAGACAAGCAGTCTTTCACATATTATAGCATTGATTACATAAGCAGATTCAGTTTCTCCTTCAGCTGAGCTTTAAAGTCATTCTTTAAAGCAGAGTAATTATGTGGCCTCTTCTGAGAGCTAGCAAATACCTATTAATTCAGCAGTATGTATGTATTGATCTTCTGATCCTAACCTATTCTGTTTATTGTCCCTTAACAGAATTCTTCCATGAACATTAGTACTCATGAGAAAGTAGAATAGAGATTTATGTTACCTAAGGAATTTAAATGTCGATATGACATCATTCCCACAAAATTCTACTACAATGTGTCTGTGAATTTTGTAATAATATACGGGATAATAAAGATGTGCTCACCTAAGCAATTTTTTCTCTTTAAGTAAGAGTAACTACAGATACACTGTATTCTCCATATAAATAATTAATGCAATATAAAATAAGAAAATATTATTGAATTATTTAGATTTATGAATGTATTTAGGGGAAAGTTGCCATGCTTTAGAATAGAAGTTGTTATTTTGTATTTTCCATAGCACATACTAAAACAATCTCTGTAGTTTAGAAAAGTAGATAGGAATTATTCTGTGCTTTAGGAAGTATTTCATGACAGGCGATTGGCAGCTCTAGTTCTGCCCAAAGTCTGTAAGCAAGTTGAAGTATTCATTGTAACAGATCTGTGGACCTTATCACTTGGAGGACAGGCAGAGGGTTATTTTTCTCACCACATTTTACTGTTTAAAGACATGGCCTTGGAGGCAGAATGCAGCATTTTTCTGGAAGTGCTAAAAAGTTTTGCTTGCAAAGCTGCTTTGTCAAAACCAAACAAACAAGCAACAAATAATGAGAATCTTGCTTATTCTGTTCTCTGAGAGTTATTTCTTTTTCAGTCTGGTACCACCATAATTTCTAACGTTGGAAATAGATTTGAAGTATGGATTTGTTTTCCAAACAAGTTGGTGAATACTTAACAATTCTTAATATCAACTATTTTGTCTTTAACTCTTTATATCTTCCTTAGAAACATATTCAGGCTATGAGTTAAATTTGACCAAGGTCCAAGAAGTTAGGAGGCAAAAGGGCTGGGTTGCAAAGGTAAAAAATGGTTGTGAGGATGAGGGTTGAGGCAGAAAACAATGCTTGAACAACAAAGGTTGAAAAGAAACACCTTTTTTTTTTTTTTTTTTTTTTTTTTTTTTTCCCCCGGTATGCTTTCTGCCTCATATTTAATATAACCATCACTTGCTTTAGTGACAGGTAGTTCCAGAAAGTACCTTCAAAATTATACCAATTCATCTCATAAGGTATATGCCAAAATATAGGTCCAATGAATAACCCTATCAAAATATTTTAATTGATAATTACAATAAATAAGCAAATCAGATACTATATCAAACCTAGGATTTCTATACTGTTGCCTGTTTCAGTGAGATGAGGTAAACCCTAACAGTTTTTCTTCTAGGGCTTCAAGCATGATATTGCTTATCAGTTCTTAAGTCTGTATGCAATCATGCAGCTAGAGTAGATTTTTAGTGCTCAGCAATGTTTAAAGTTCACTGCAGTTTCTACTGAAAATTAAAATTATAAAGTTTTATATTTTGTCTTTTTCCTATCACTTGATATTTTCATATTCTGATCATATTCTTCTTTATATAATGCTATAGAGGTTCTTCATTAAGAAAACACCTCTTTACTTTTCACAGTTCTAACTGAAGTGCTTGATTATCATATCAAGACAGAAAGTAACTCCTAAGACTTTAACATATTACTATGAAGGGAATAATGCTCCTACTTTTTGCAATTCACTTTCAATTTTAGAACTATTAGAGAAGATAATAAAGCAATTTTTGTTTCCATTGTCTTCATGACCCTATTTGACTCCTATCCATCTTCCTTTAAAGCTTTTCCTGTTTTTAAACCTCAGAGCCAAAGAAACCACTTTTCTTCTTAGTTGCTGTGTGAATTTAGGAAAAATAAAATGTGTCTTTGGCATATATGCATTTATTTGTTGAAGAAAATGTGGCACAGAGCTTCCAGAACAGAAACAAAACCAGCAGAGGACTGGTGTGGATTTTAATTTCTGCAAAAAAGATAATAATATAAAATCATTTTAGTGGTACATATTTAAAATAATATACATATGTTCTAGAATATATAATGTAATATGTGCTATGTAATAAATAATTAATATATACTGTGTAATGGATTTTTTTTTTTTTTTTTTTTGCATATTTTCAGAAGTGTTTTCATAGAATCATGGAATCTCAGAATGACTGAGTTGGGAAGGGGCCTCAGGAGTTCATCTGGTCAAATGTATCTGCCCAAGTAAGGCTACCAACGGCAATCTATCCAGGGCAACAGCAAATGTTCAGTCAGTTTTTGAACATTGCTGGAAGCACTCTTACTACTGTAGCTCAGGCACCATTTTTCTTCTTTGTCACAAGGGTATTTTGCTGGCTCATGTTCAACTAGGTGTATGCAGAACCCACTGGGCCTTCTCTGCGAAGATGTTTTACCAGTTTGTGCTGGTTCATGACATGTTCCTTCCCAGATGCAGAATTTTGCACACCTCCTTGTTGAACTTTCTTGTTGAGAAACCTGTTGTCCCATTTCTCCAGCTTGTTGGGGTCTCCTGGATGGCATCACCACCCTCTGGCAAATCAGCCAGTCTCAGTTTGCATCCCCAGTACGCTCAGTAAGGGGACTCTGCTCCATCATTCAGATAATGATGTCAGAGTCCCATTTCAAGCCAACAGCAATATTATGGATATATAACTCAATTGTTCAGTTAGAGTGAAGTGTATAAAACATTGCACAAAATGTTGGACACCATGGAACCTGCTAAGAGCTGAGTAGTTCCAGAGTTGACAGCATGGACCCTTTTACTCATGGAACACTTCTTTTATATTTAGAGATATTATATCTATAAGTATTTTCTAAGTGCATCTAACATTCCTGAAATATGGGCTGTCAATTTGTCATCACCATCATTTGGCCATCAAATTGATAAAGAGCTGACAGTGTGACCTTGCACGCTGTGTGCCCTCCAGGCTCTTCTCAGCAGCCGCCCTTGAGCAGCTCAGCCCTCAACCTGTACTGGTACTTGGCATTAGTCCTCTCTGAGTGCAGGATCTGGCACTTGCCTCTGTATTTTATATAATAGGTTTGGATTTCTTTTCTGAAGAGTTTATGTAATAGTTTCATATCATATTGTTTATATATATATCTATCCCATATATCATACATCTTATTCCATGTAACTATTAATTTTATATAATTATATATAGATATAATTTATATATTATATAGTTTTATATAATAGATTTTTTATAATAGCTTTTTTGTGAAGTGAAGCAAAATATTGTATCTTGCTATTTATAGTCTTGCAGGGCAAAAAAATGCATGTTAGTGTATGTTTAGTTACCCTCAGCAAAAAATGGATTTAAAAAAATTATTATTTCCATTTGCAAAAATATCCTCTATTTACTGTAATTTTGCTAACTCTGTATCTGGCAGTTAAAAACGTTCATTAGTAAAAATAGCTGTTTTCGATTACCTTTATTCATGCTGAGTGATGCCTTTCTTCAAATGGTGCTATTGACTACATCTGGTCTATTTATAAAGTATTATTCATTCAACACAAGAAAGGAGTCAGATGCCTGGTGCTCTGTCCAGGACAGTGAGTCTAAAGATGTGACATGAAATCCTTACTCTGTTGCTTTCTATAGCAATTTTGTCTTTGACTTCAGTGAAGCCAGAATTTCATCCATTATATATACTTATTTCTCTGAATTTTCTGGAATCAGACATTTTATTTATTTCTCCAATCTCTTTGCAGTCCTTCATCAAAGTCAAATACTAACTTCATTTGCAGCACAGTGAAACTTCTGAATTTCAGGGAATATTTTCCCAGGCAAAACATCAGTCTCAGGCAGAAATTAAGCTAAAGAGGCTAGCAGATATTTAGTTAAAACACCACTTTAAGCTAATTGCTATGTAAGTATTTAGTATTCTTAAATTTAAACCTGTGCTAAAGTGTTCACTGAAACACTTTTGCTGGTCCTTTGCTGAATTAGGTCTGCGATCAGTAGAAATCGCTAAGAATCAGAGTATTTGGAGGGTATGAGTTGACACAGTCAGGCAGCCAGAAAAACATAAAAACGCGACTGAAATATGTGGTGGTGCAGAACTGTTTTATTAGGTTTTTATAAGAAGTTTATGTTATGGTTCATTTCACTGTATCCCCAATGTTGTAACCCTTTTTGTGTTGTCTATATGATAAGGTGTTTTGTGTCAGTCCTCCCACTCCTCACCCAACTTGTAACATCCCCTCTGCCCCAACCCCCCTCTCTGGGGCAGCTTGTCTATCACTTTGAGGAGCCCTCCCAGGTTGCGAAATCTCAGGGAGAGGGCTTCAGGTGATAGGCCCCCTGGGGGGAATTCCTTTAGCTCTGGATTTTAGTGGTCGAAGGCTTGGGGCTGGGCACACCTTGTTACCCCCTGAATCCCCTGATTTGTTGTCTTGTTGTATCCTCCCTGGAACCCCTCCCCTGCTTATAGGGGGTAGGAGGGAGGAAAAAACTCTCTCAGCTCTCTCAGCCTCTCAGCCGCTCAGCTCTCAGCTCGGAGCTCTGAGCCTCCCTGCTCCTCAGCTCGAGAACCAGCCTTTTCTCTTCTGCTGCTGTTGGCTGTCACAACACTATTGGGTCCAGCTGCTAAGCCGAGAAACTGAAACGAACTGGGACCTTCTGTGGCTGTATTGACTCGAGCTAGCCGGAGGTCATCTCCCGCCCGGTGCGGGACGGAACCAGACACAGAAATGCAGAAGTAAATTTATTTCATTACCTCACTAGCTGGAGGATCCCAGAGTGGCACTCAGGTGGAGACAGACGAGTGGGAATGCCAGCACAATCAGGATCATTCCATCCTGGGAGTTGGCAAGGCTGCTGTTTGCATGCATTTATTGAAGGCCTATACATGTAGTTTTCCACTGTGCTATGATCTCCCCTGTGCTTTTTATAACCTCCAAGACAGGGAGCTCAAGTATGTCCATGAGAGTACCTCCACAATCACATGTTACCTCTACATAGAGATTCTACTTTTAAAAAGAGAGTATAAAGAGAAGAATGCATAATATGGGGGGTTCCCACATTTATTCTCCAGACCTTGGCATTCCCAGCTGAAGGGTCAGTTGAGTGACTCTACCATCCTCCTTACCATTCTTCAGTTTTTAATTCTTTCCTTCCAACAGAGGCAGCAAAATTTTGTTTGGTGGCACTATCAGATCAAGTTTCCTAGTCTGGGAGTTGAAAGTATTAGATGAGCATCGACTGAGCATGTTAGAAAAGGAAAGGCTGTGCTAGAAATGGGACTTGGATCATATGCCAGTGTGTATTCTAGAAGCTGAAATCAGACTTTCTCTTGAAGTAGGCTTTGTTCTTTTCCCCTTCTTTGCTTTGAACTTGTGTCCCAGGGCTCTATTCTGTAATACAGTTCCTACACCAGTGCCCATGTTGCCTACCCTTTCCTGGGAGACGGAAACAGAAATCTCATGGCACGGACCAGCTACAGGAAAGAGGAAGTGGTAGAGCCAGTTAAAAGCAATGGGTTCTTGACTGTTCTTGATGCTTTAGTCAGAGGTGTGAGTGACAAAAAGGTGTGTTACATCACCACCTCCTATTCCACTGACAAAGGAAGAAGACTTCTTTGTCTTGTTTACACCTTTGAACCAAAACCAAGGAAATTCTGCATTAAATACCACAGCTCTACCTGAGATTACTTGCCTTGTCTTTATGGAGGCATCTAGAGAAGTATAATTGTGGTATGCTATATTCACCTTTGTCCTTGACTATATTTCTTTTATATCTCTTCAATTTTAGCCTCTGATTTTGTGTCTAAGATTTCTAAGATTGTATTTAATTAATCAATAGAAAAAATCTTGACAAAAAGTATTGCCAAAAATTATAAAAATTGTCATACCATAAAAGGAAAACCTATCAACTATTCTAGAAATGCAGTAGAAAGTTTTCTAAGACAAGATTTCCTAAGAAAAACAGAAAGCTTTATACATATTTTATTCTGAAGGTATCTCAAGAAATAAACATAACAATTAAATACTAGTTATTTTTTGTAGATATTTATATTTTTTTTAACCTAAACTGCTGCTGAAATTATCTTGTGAAACTTCTTTGAATGTCAGCAATTCTCTTAATCTTTTCAATTTAATGAATGAAGTTAACATTTATAATTATTTATGTATGAATGTAATTAGAGGAGTTAAATTAATAATATATGAGAGTAATTTTTTATGAATATCTTCCAGAAGTGATAATTAGGGGAAGTACCAAAAACACTGTAATAATTTTTACACTCTAATTACTTAGCCATTCTAAAGCCCACACACTCTTTAAAACTGGTCCATCTTACGAAAAAAATTAGTGTTTAATAGTGAAACTATTAGGGTTAGGGCAAGTATTATATTTAAATTTATGAACTAAAAAGTCCAAAGATGCTGAAATAGATGCTAGTTAAATATAGACTCTTGAAATAATTTAACCTGGGACCGACTTCCAGATGACCAGGTCATCTGGTTCAACTGGCTGTTCAGAGCTTCTTCTAGCCTTTGTTCAGTTAAGTTTCAAATACCTCTAAAAATGGAGATTCTACAGCCTTTCTGGGAAATGCTTTCCAAAGTCTGACTATACCCACTATGGACATTTTTTCACCTAATATCAGATCAGAATAACCCATTTTGAAAATTGTCATGTGCTTAAGCACAATGGACTTCTGCAGGTGCACTAACAGTGGAAATCTCCCATGCTTAAATATTTACACAACAGATCATCTCTTCCTTCAAAATGTAAGGGTTTGGAGCATAAAATCCTGGAAGTACTAACTTCTAACTTGAATTGGTCATGTAAGATGGCAATAACTTCAACGTCTTCTATGTCTTCTATGTCTTCTATGTACAAAAAAATGGAAAAAGTAATACTATTTTGAAAGAATTGAAAACCTAGACAATGCCACAAGGTGTTTAAAGCTTTTATGCTTCATGCCCAGAATGCTTTTCTTGCAAAAAAAAATTGTTTGCTGTTCTGGCCATTTGCACACAGGTAAGATGTGGCTCCTCTAGTTTGTTATGTATGCACAATTTCATACGGTTCTTTCTAGTTTTTCTCTTCCTTTTCCATAAATAAACATATTAAATATTTAAAAGCAGAAAAGATTCCTCTTCCTCCTCCTCCTCCTCCTCCTCCTCCTCCTCCTCCTCCTCCTCCTCCTCCTCCTCTTCCTCCTCCTCTTCCTCCTCCTCTTCCTCTTCCTCTTCCTCTTCCTCTTCCTCTTCCTCTTCCTCTTCCTCTTCCTCTTCCTCTTCCTCTTCCTCTTCCTCTTCCTCTTCCTCTTTCTCTTCCTCTAGTATGTAGTGTGTAAAGAGGACAGAGCCAAGATCTCGTCAGTGGTGTCCAGTGACAGTATCAGAGGCAATAGGCACAAGAGCTGGAGGTTCTGCTTGAACATCAGGAAATTCTTACTGTGACCGAGCATTGGCTCAGGTTGTCCCTGGAGCTTGTGAAGTTTCCACTCAAAAGCTGTTTGATCATGGTTACAGGCAACCTGTTCTAGGTGAACATTCTTGAGCAGAATGTTTTGATGATCATCCCTGGTCCTTGCCAAGCTGAATCATTCTGTAATTCTGTGAAGCTAGTTCTACGTAATTTAATGAGGACACATTAAATTCCCGCAACTAGGTATTTAGTTCAAAATTTCCTAAGTATGAATTGTCTTATTCAGGCCTGTGTTATTTTCAAATGGAAAACCAATGCAAATGTCCCAACTCACTTTGTTTTAGAGGTTTAATGCAAAAAAATTGCTTTAAATGTAACATAAAATCAATAAGGAACGAAAAAGCAGAGAGAAAAGAAGGAAATAATGATTTTAGCAGAAGATAAAATAGGATGCAATAGTTTCTAAGCTAAAATTTATACAAGGGCATTTAATTAAATCAAATGCATTACAGAGTGTGTAAGACAGAACTTATTAATTATTAAAGCAAATATCTAATTCTCTTGCTGAATCTTTGTAAATTAACTGTTTTCAGCCAATGTAACTCAAAGCTGCCCCTATTAATTTTTACATCTTGGTTAATATTGGGTATTTGGAGTTGTATTTTTCATTACAGGACTATATCAGGGAAGGTTTAGGTTCAATATTAGGAAAAGGTTCTCCAATCAGAGGATGTTTTGGCACTTAAACAGTGGAAAATGGTCACAACACTAAGCCTGTTGGAGTTCAAGAAGCACTTAAACAATGCTTTCAGGCATATGGTGTGATTCTTGAGGCTGTCCTGGAATTGGACTTAATGATCTCTGTGGGTCCTTTCCGACTCAGGATATTGTATGATTCTATGATTATGTAAAAATTTGGCTCTTTGGATGAGGTGTGTTAATAAAATACCCCCCAGATAACCAGCACAAATTTTCCATTACCATCTTATTAGTGTCCAGAATTGACTTTCCAACCTTTCAATGTTTTATTGTTAAGTGGGAGTCATCAAAATAATCACCGTGTTTACTGAGAGGCTGTTAACTACATTTTCAGTTGCTATCATCCTGAAAAATCATATTAATAGAAGTCAGAAGTCAGATAGGTGTGCCCATGTCTCTTTTATTCTGAATGAGCTAATCAAATATGCTAGCAAAGGAGGTATCACCAAATGCAAACAATTATATAAAAACCAATAGAAGAACTGGTTATCCTATATCCATTTATTTTGCACTGAAAGGTCTTTGGTGTTTTAAAGATCTTAATTCTTATAAGTTAGACATTGTCAACCAAGTACAATAGCACTGTGTTACGAATTATGAATTTATCTTTTATGAGACACAGTAGACACAAGACCTAATTCTGCTCACAGCAAGACTATGCCACTCCACTGAGCTCAGCATATTTACACTGTTTTCACTGAATACACTGAAACTTTTGTCTGTGCTTTCTAAACATGAGCCAAAATATTTTATGACACAAGTATAATAGGTATAATGATTTCTTTTTTCTGTTGATGGGACAGCAGTGTTTTTTATTTCCTTTAACATTCAGCCTAACACATTAGCCATCAGAGCACCTTGCATGTGGGAAATCCCTTTTTGCCACTCAAATGAAAGCTTAAGTGGAGATGTGCCTCAATAAAATAGAAGATAAAATCTTAAGGATAATTTAATTTTAAAAGCTGTTTATATAATTTTATTGAAATATGAAAGACATGCATGTTGTTGTGTGTTATTTGGTTTCGTATTATATTTCAGTTTTATACTGGGTTTTATAATGGTTTGTCCTATACCCCCGTTCCCCTGGAAAATGTACTATTCCGAAGTTTTTCCCTGCCCTTCCCCCAGCACATCTCCCACATTCTTCCCATGTGGTGGTGCAGAACTGTTTTATTAGATTTTTGTAAGAAGTTTATGTTATGGTTCGTTTCACTGTATCCCCAATTCTGTATCCCTTTTGTGTTGTCTGTATAATAAGGTATTTTGTGTCAGTCATCCCATACCTCACATGATGTAACATCCCCTCTGCCCCAACCCCCCTCTCTGGGGCAGCTTGCCTATCACTCCTGGGGTCCCTCCCAGATTGTGAAATCTCCGTGAGAGAGCTTCAGGTGATAGGCAGCCTGGGGGGAATTCCTTTGGCTCTGGATTTTAGTGGTCTGAAGCTTAGGGGTGGGCACACCTTGTTACCCCCTGAAACCCCTGATTTGTGGTCTTTTTTGTATCCTCCCTGGGACCCTCCCCCGCTTATAGGGGGTGGGAGGGAGGAGCAAGCTCTCTCAGCCGCTGGGTTCTCCACCTAGAATCTCTCAGCCACGGGGTTCTCAGCCTGGAAGCTCCGAGCCGCTCGCCTCGGAGCTTGGAGATCTCTGCTAATAAACATCCTTTAACCTGCTAAGCTGAGAGCCAGCCTTTTCTCTTCTGCTGCTGTTGACTGTCACCTTTGGGTCCAGCTGCCAAGCCGAGAAGCCAAAACGAACTGGAAACTTTGTGTCTGTGTTGACCCGAGCTAACTGGAGGTCAGCTCCCACCCGGAGCGGGGACGCAACCGGACATATTCCCAGTTCCCTTCCTTGAATGTAATCCAACCCTTACCCCACTCCCACCTTACCCCTGATTGGGTATTGGCTTGTCCCCTCCCAGACCTCCTTCCCTGGGTATAAGCCACAGACCATGCAGCTGGCCAGGCTCTTGATCTGGAGCTCTTGGTGTGGGCAGTGGGATGGGGCTCATGACCCAGGCTAGATCTGGGGCAGCACCACAGAAGAAAGACTGAATAAAGCCCTGGTTTCACCTCCAGATCAAGTGCAGACCTCCTTCCTCAGCCATTGACGGGCTCTCTCTCTCTTGTGCTAAGGGAAAAGTTCTCGGCCACCTCCTGGGTTTTGGGACCCTGTGGAAACTCCTTCTAATTGTGGTTTGTCTCTTGAGCTAGCCAGGGCGAGAACAGAGCCGGGAGCTCCGTGAGAGAGACAAGCCACACATGAGTCTGTGTTTAATCAGATTAAGAACTATTAATTCCTTATATTATTTTTCCTTGGTGATACTTGTACTGAAAATGGGTGACTGTAAAAGGTTCTGCAATAATTTTCTCTTCATACGGTTATCTGTATGAGTGTTTGTGTTTGCTTGTGTATCTTTATCTTTGCTCTGATAGAAGATTCTATCACATGGTTGAAACCAGGAAGAATCCAAAGTTTACATTGAAGCTGCTCTCTTTCTTCCTCGGAGCCCCGCTCCTTTTTTGCCTCGGCTAGCTTGAGAGAGAAACCACGCCAGAAGGAATTTTCCTTTTCAGGGTCCCAAAGATCCCAGGGAGGCTGAAAACCATTTTCTTTAGAGAGAGCAGGTTTCCATCAATGGCAAAAGGAAAGAGTCTGCTTGTAGTCCATGGGGAATCACGGCTTTATTCTGGGGCCCTGCTCCTGCAGAGTCCGAAGTTCAGTCTGGTCCCCATCCCGGGCCCAGAGCAAGAGAGAGCCCCACATGATCCCAGGGCATTTACCCAGGGGGCCAGGCCTAGAGGCAGGGATAAGCCACTACCCAATCAAGGATAAGGTGGGAGTGGAACGGAGTTGGGTTACTTCCAGTGTGGGAGGATGGGCAGGGAGCAGCAGGGACAAACCTTGTAATACATCTTCCAAGGAAGCAGGGTGGTACAGAAGAAACCATTACAAAACCCAACATAAAAATGAAATACAGTATAAACGCAATTAATGCACCACAACATTATATGAGCTCAAAACAAGAAGAGATTGCCTCTTTAAAGCTCTGAATTAAGCACACCACTTTTCCGAGAAAAAACATAATCTAAATCTTCTAAATTTTTCAGTGTTATCACACAAGCACTAAGCAAAATTAAAACAACATTTAACATAATATTAAATGTACTATTACCAAAAATCTGTTCTAGAAAACCATTGTGAGCATATACTTTCTTCGAGCAGGTACTGATGATAACATGGGAAAAAAAAATAATGGAAAAAAATTACATTTCATTATTATATTCTTTCATTAATGTCCACAAAGTTTTTTGAGATCCAAAGATGATTGGTACTGAAGAAGTGTAAAGCAGTAACATCACAATCAATGGTGAAGATACAGAAATGACAAGTTTATGAACATATGTGAGAGAATTTTTCTATACTGGATTACCCTGTGTTGAGTCTAATAAAGTATAGATTATGAAATTATTCTGAGAGCTTCATAGGATTTCTTCTTACAGAATTATTACATTTAAAAATTACTTTGAGACAAGAGAGGAAAAACTCCAAACACTCATTTTATTTACTATTTTTCCTACTATTCTGTTTGTTGCTCTATTTAGAGCCAGATTTAAAATTCCTCAATGCATTTTACTTCTTTCAAGTACAGCTTTTCCAGACTGTTTCTCAACATTAAAAAATGATGATATTACTGCCTATGAGAAACTATCAGAATGTACAAAATAGCCAGGAAAGTTCATCAGCTTTTAACAAAACTTACTTTTTAATAAATGGCCTTTAGGAGGATAGACACTAAAAATTATGAAAATTTTCTAATAGTGGTGAACTTATATTTTTTCACTTCTACCTTCTATTCTCCATTTCCACATGCAAATGAGTCAGACTGAGGTTAATTTTATACAGTTTTTCTAGTTAACCTCTCCTTTTTCTCACTACCTAAATACCTCCAAATGAAAACCCAAGCTCCAATGTCATTATATTGATCCCAGGAAAGTAGGATGTGTATTGAACATTTTGATGAAACTTTTATACATAAGATAAGAGAGGGCTCTGAATTTTGAAATGTAAATAGAGTACAGCCCATAAATTTTATCTTTGTTTTTTATTGAAGTATTAATGTGACATCGCTAAGTATTTTTGTGAAAGTCTCTTTTTGGAATAAAATAAATTAGCTTTAAATTTTTTCTGATCTAATAGCATTTTAATTCTGCAAATACAGATATTCTAAGATTCCATTTCACCATCCTCTCCAGTTTCTCTGATTTTTCATTTATTAGTAATCTAATAATTTTTTGAATTATGAAATTTTAAAATATTTTCTTTGTGTATGTTTGTATGTTTGCATGTACAAGTGTCCTGGGGTGACTGTGTATCCCCAGTTGTTTGTTGGGTGCAGGGGGGAGGGCAAGCGCGGTTTGTTTTTCCCCCGGAAAACTCTGCTCATCGGAGTGACCTTGAAGCGGGGGAGCTGGAACACGGCAAGACGAAAGAAGCTCTGTTGTTTTTTTCCCGGGCAGTTAGTTAGTTTAGTGCTAGCGCAGTTAGACGCTGTAGAATAGCTGAAGATTTTTGCTTTTTTTTTCTTTTTCTTTTTTTGTCCTTTTTTTCCCTCTCCTCGGAACTGTTCCAACCTCTCCGGACTAAGGACCTGGGGAAGCACCGGGGGCCTCCACAGGGGACCCACCCCACCAAGACCAGCCCTGAACATCTCCTTTTCTCCCAATGCCAGCGGAGACGGAGTGGTGGAGCACAGTGACTATCTTCAAGAGGAGACTTTCTTTAAGTTTGTTATCCCTCCGTAAGCGGCACGAAGCTCTTGTCATCGGGTATTGTGCTGAGAGTACTTTGCCTGTTTAATAAACAGGTTTTTTCCACTTCTCTCTGAGGAAGTCTTTTTCCCGAACCAGTTGGGGGAGGGCAGCCCCATGGCGGGGTTTCTCCCAAAATCTGCCTGAAACCACCACAACAAGTATCATCAGAAAGGTTCACAGAATCACAGAATTACTCAGTCTAGAAGGGACATTTCAGAGTATTCTATTCCAATGCCCCTGCTCTAGCAGTGTCACCAAGGACTGTATCAGGGTTCCCAAGAACAATATCCAGACAGCTTTTGACTAGTTGTTAAAGAATTGGTAGAGTTCTTTAGGTTTTTTTCTGTATGGATCCTTAAACTAAATTTTAGGAAGAAGAAAAAACTTATTCAAAATCCTACAAAGATGATTTTTTTTTTTTTTTTTTGCATGAAAGCAGTGAAAATCCTCTTGATTTTAGATTCCTGTCACTAAATAAATAAAAAATTTTGATCCAGTTTTGATGATTTTCAAATCATTTCCTTTATTCCTTTGCTAAAATACTGTTCTCACACTCATGTACTCTTTTCATATTTGCAGTACACTCGTGATCAGGGGAAAAAGAAAAAAAAAAGGCATATCTATAATTTTTAGTGGTTACTGCACCATGAGGATTTTTATTTTTTTTTTTTAGTATGAGATCTTTTCTGGCTTTGTTTTCGTACCCTTGTGTTTTCTCTGATTTGTGCACAATACATAAAAAACAGGATTCCAGTTCAACATGAGATATGAAATATACTGTTATATAGGAATATATATCTCTGTCTCTTTAGTGTCTTTTAGAGGGCCTTGTGGGGGTCCAGTTATTAAAAAGTTTATGGTTTTGGTTTCAGTTATTGAACTACTGCTAAATCAAAGACATTCTGTCTATTCTGTGAGAAAACTGACACTCTCTGTATCATGTTCCTTTTATTTCACTTTGATGAATATACCAAAGTAAATTCCAAAATGGGAGTTTGCAACTATCAAAACAGGAAATTAAAGACAATGCAGAAAAAGGAATTTGTTTTGTTTTTCTTGCATGATGCTAAAGCTGGCTTTGTCTCATTTCTTATTTTTCTAGTTATTTGTTAGGACTATTTACTTTTTTATATATTACATGTTACTGATAATAACAGCAATAGCAACAACTCTTACAAGATGGTACATACTTGAGACACAAGATAAGTAATATATATATATATATAATCTTATAAATTAAAAATAATAATATAGAGGGGGAAGGATCCTGTGACAGCTAACAAACTGCAATTTTTATGGATGAGGAAGAAGTGAATATTGACTCTTTGAGGACAAATAAAATTAATATTTTTCTGCTATTTAATGACTTGTTTGTAAGACTGAAATATGGGCAGGTTCATTACTGGTAGAAGGGCTGATAGGGACATAAATGAGGATCCATAATAATTAAAGATTGAGTTAGATGACTCATCCTCTGTTGTTGGTGCATGAAAAAAGATCCCTAGGCAGGTCCACAAAACAACTTAAATCTTAGCCACCATGCTGAAAATAGCACCCTCTGGGTTCTTCAATCACTTATTTCTTTTAATTTAAAGACATATTTGATAAATTTCTTGGGTTTAGTTGTTTCATGTTCCTTAACAGTGTCAGCACTGCTAAGAATTCTCCTTCCTGTACTTGCCCACAGTTTTGGGTCATAACACATACTCCAATACATCCTCTAGAGAAAGAAATAGTAATATCAGCCAGGGGTATTGTTTGGTCCAGGATTCCTCTGAGCCCTGTATGGAATTCCTGTAATGGTGTTTTATTTCCTGTTTTTGTTTCAAGATGCAATTGGATGTACTAATATGGCAAGTGATATTAAGTTGATATTTTGCACTTTACAGGTTATTTTACAATGTTCTGTTACACCACGTGATGAACAAGAGTGTTTGAAGCATTTGCAAGTGGTATTTGGAGGTACAAACCTTATGAAAATGTTGAAGAAAATGATTGCAGAATAAAGGGAGGCAATTCTGATGGAATCTTTTCCAACTTACTATAAATACTGATCTCTGAAAAAAACTTTTCTCACAAAAGTTACACTTTTTTATTGGAAAGAGAATAGATTTATTAATTTAATTAAAACAAATAAATCAAATCAAACCAAACCAAAAGAAACAAAGAACCAAAACAAACTAACCCAAAAGCTCTAGATATTAGAGGTATATCCAGATATTAATATTTATTGCCAAAATCTGATGACTAGGAAATAAAAGCAAACCAGGGAGATTAATTTTCTGACATTGCAAGCCAGATCACAGAAGTTAAGTGTCTGTCTTCACTATCTGTGTAGAAAATATTAGGGAATGAAAATCTTCCATCATTTGGCATCCAGACTGACAGTTCTTCTCTTGAGGACAGTGGGAATATCCCTGCATATATATACATGTAGACATATGCACATATACACATGTATATGTACAGAAGTGTACATACTTTCTTTTTTAAGACTGAACAATTACTTTTTCCACTGAAATAGAAAACTGGTATTTTTTCTCTTTACCTTCACTGATTTTACTTCACCTGTGTAAAGGTGGACAGTTCCATCAAAGCCAGAAATACACTGGATCTTAGGATAGGTGCTTGTCTTGATATAAACACTTGAGATAGATGGACAGACAGACAGACAGATAGATAGACAGATAGATAGATAGATAGTTACACACACATTATTTTTGGGATTATGCTTTTTTTATATGATCAGGGATGTTTCCAAGGTAAACAGCAAAGGGCAAAGGGATTTTAGTACCTTCAATATTAGGCAAAGCTAGCGCATATGGGGTTTGAACAGTTGGCAGAGCAGCAGCTGCAATGCAGGCAGCTGAATGCTACCTTAAGTGAAATTTTATTTGGTCTAATTGAACAATACACTTGGAAGACAGCAAGAGCTGTGAAAGGAAGCAAATATTAAGTAGAAGGAATGACCTGAGAGAATGGCCTGAGACTTCATAAAATCTTTGCTTCTATGATAACAGAATTTGTGAAATTGTACTAAAAGATTATTTGAATAATGATTTTCTGCTCTTGCTGTAAAACTCAACCACAACTTAGGCAAGATTACAGCCTATGAAAATTTAAAATTACTCATGTTGAGATTTGGAGTATTAATTATTCAGAATCCATCTGTACTTGGGATGCTCCAGACCCAAGTGGTTTTATTATAGCCAGCATGCACACAACCTCCTCCTACAAAGAATCGGAGCACAGCTGAAGAAACTAGACTGTTCTGTATGCAGATTCTTTTTACAGCAGATAGGGGAACTTGAGTGACAGAAACAACCCCAGAAGAATGAAAATTTAGAGGCAATCAAAAATCTGAACTAATTCTGTATGTACAAATACAAATGCAATCCCTATCTGCATATACCAAATTTTAAGTACAATTTCTGCTTACTTGCTTGGTATTTCAGTTTTCAGCTTTTTTCCCCTCCCTGTCACACTTGTCATGGTGCAGGAGATTTAAAAAAAGCAAAATTTGTTGGTTTTCAATAATGTCTATACAGAATAAGAAAGAGAATTGCAGTGTTAGGCCCATACTAGTTATTTTGCACTGGATCCTCATGCTATTTGCTGCTTCTCCTTCTGGAAACCCACATCACCTCTGTCAGTCTCTCTGCATTTGCTCTTTATCCTGCTAAAGAGGACAGACAGTTTTTCCTGTGAAAGAAATCCATATTCCACTCTTGTCTCTTTGAAATAATTTCTGTCCTTTGGTTAGAAATGATTCCTGAGAAACTCGTACGTTGAGGGTCAATTCTTGCCCATAGGAAGATGTCAGCTTATCAAGTATGGGGGTTGTATTTGCAATCGCATCCCACTGCATGCTAGAGGTTTTCTCCCATTTTCACAGCTCCTTTACAGGTGTCAAACTCATTCTCTTTGATTAGCTCTTGCTGTCTTTGACATATAAGAATGCATGACAGGATTTTTGCCATACTACAAGTACAGTTCCTTAAGCTGTAAGATTTGATAAAAAATAAAGTGCAATTTTCAGGTAACTATAAAGTAAACACATACTTTATACCACAATTAAATAACTATTTACATGATCAGAAAATTGCCTTTATTTTCACAGTCCCCTTTCCTTACACTTTAGTCACAAAAGTAAAGGCAGCAAGGCGCATTTGCAGTGCAAAAAGCCAAAAGTATCCAGGGCTGTGTCAAAAGAAACAAGGTCAATAGGGTGAGGGAGGTGATTCTCCCCCTCTACTATCATGAGACCCCACCTGGAGTGCTGCATCCAGGTCTGAAGTCCCCAGCATAAGAAGGATATGGACCTGTTTGGGTAACTCCAGAGAAATGCCAGGAAGTTAATCAAAGGGCTGAAGCCTCTCTCCCATGAAGACAGACTGCTCATCTTAGAGAAGAGAAGGCTTCAGGGATATGTCACTGTGGTCTTCCAGTACGTGAAGAGAACCTACAAGAAAGATAGAGAGAGATTATTTACAAGAATATGGAGTTACAGAATAAAGGGAAATGTCTTCAAATTGAAAGAGAGTAGGTTTAGATTAGATTACAGGAAGAAATTCTTCACTGCAAGGTGAATGAGGCACTGGAATGGGTTCCCAAGGCAAGCTGTGGATGTCCCATCCCTGGATGGGTCTATAAGAAACCTGATCTATTGAAAGGTGTCCCTGCCCATGGCAGGAGAGTTGGAACTAGATGATCTTTAAGGTGCCTTCTAATCCAAAGCATTCTATGATTTGCAAGTTTATGAAAAGGGATATCCCAGGTCTGAGCCCCTAGCAAGAAACAAAAACCAGGGTAGTAAGTCATGTTTACAGATGGGTCCCCTCATAACCCACATTGGTATGGAGGGGACCCACATCTGCATTCACCCATTTCTCATGGTGCACATGTGTGTTGCAGGTTCTGCTGACTTTGATGACTTCTCAGACCTAGTTTTCTCTTTCTGACCTGTCACAAGGGCAATTTTATTCTGAAACTGCAGATCTGTAAATGCAGAAAATAAGAAGAAGAGCGATAGATACTTAACCTTTTGCCTTCTCAACTTCATTTAATAATCTGTTACAATCTGCCATATCTATTTTTACTTACTAAAATAAATCTTGTCTAAACAGTAAGAGCATTTGAAATACCATGCCTCTTTTTTTTTTTTTTTTTTTTTTTTTTTTTTTTTTTTTTTTTTTTTTTTTTTTTTGTACACTGACAGTTGTTTTGTTTTCTTTATAGGTCCTCTGAAGTTTTGGTAAAGTTTTTTAGTAATTTCAAGATTATAACTAAAACTGTGATTAATTAAATTTTTTGGAGGTAATTTGTTCATTTTTTTAAAATATTGTAGACAGTGTGTCCTTACTGAACAGAAGCTTTGTTAGTGTAGAAACTCCTAAAGAATACTGAAATCATGGTAAGTCAGGATAAATGCATGAAGTTTCTACAAACTCCAGGGCATTCTCCTGCTCTCCTCTTCTTTTTCGCCTTTAACCATCTGCTGTCTATGGTTATTTATGTGTTTGTTTGCTTTAGAAGCCATTGTTAATCTGCAAGCTGAAAGTCTACCCTATCACCTGAACTTACAGCTTTATTATTCTCTATGGCTCTTTATCTTTGAATGAAGTAGTTTATTTGATACATCATTTGGCAAATCATTACCATTTCAGAGTTTTCAGTTTATAGGTTAAAATCAAACTATGAATAGCATAGTGTGTCATATATCATATCTCTTGCAGGATCTCTATTACAATCAGTGGCTTGATGCATTAGGCATTGGATGACTGAGTTATTTTTGATTGCTTTTTCTTGATATAGATGAAAACGGCTTTCATTTTCCCCCTCCAATATAAAATAGATTTGTTATACTTCAACAAAGAAAAAAACAAAAGTGAAAGACTCAAGGTCAAGAACAACAAAAAACAAACATTAAAACCTCCAACATTCAGAAGTTCTTTTGATCTGTCAAGTGTTCCTCAGTATCCCCCAAGGTTTTAAGTGATTGTTTCATTCACTACATCATGATCTAAAAGATTCCTGGCTATCCCCATTGCCTTTTATCCACTCAAAATAATTTTCCTTTATAAGTACCCCACTGGTCCCATATTTATGTCTGTCCATATTTGGAACATTTCCATTATTAAACTATCTACAATCCATGATCTATTATTACATAAGCCCTGCTTTACTGAAGCCAAAGCAACCCTATAGGCACAAAAACTTATTGGTATAGCAGTATGCTTGTAAAAGGTGACAGATGGGAAAGACAACTACAAGGACAGTGCTGGACCCTACTAACCCACCAGAGATTGAATCCATCAATCAGAAAAAAACCCAAACAACCAACCAACCCGTGGTAACAGAGTAAAGAGGGAAGAAGAGAAGATATCTCTCCCAGCCTTTTTTTACTAGGCCTTTTTTCTGTTGTCTCTCCTTCTTTTATTTCCATACAAAGGGAAGATGGGGACACATTGTCCTTCTCATGGTAACATTTTTTTCATTTGTGATTTAAAACTTCCTGAATTAATTGGTAAATTTAGCTTCAAGGAAATAATCTTTTCCTGCAATTTAAATCTCAGATTGCATCCCAATGATAATCATTCAATGTATCTGTGCAGGGTAAGACCTACTCCTTCGGACAGTCCTTTAAGATTCAGTGGGATTTGGAAACTCTGGTAGCACTGTTGCAAACTTGAAATCTCGGAGTGAGATTTTATTAAATCCAATAAATTAAAATAATTGTCTTAAATATTAAAGAAACTAAATTGTATAAAACTTAACTGGAGAACATAATAAATAATGCAATGTCATAAAAAAAATATTATTCAGTCCCCTTTTTCTCTGAGCAGGTCCATGGGAAAAGTGAAGAAGTCACAGTTTAATGCTGAAATTCATTAAACAATTAATTATTCAACTAGAACAATGTATTGGATTATGTAACCTAAAAATGTGTATTCTATTTCATCTGTTGAAAGCTGTTTTTTGGGGGATGTTTTTTTCCTTATCTCTTGTGACTCCAGGGGGGAGTTGGGGTGGATGCCTTCTGATAATTGCCCAGACATTCAAACCAGGTGGGGCAGTGTTTTTTATCTCTTTCACCACCCCTCCATCCTCCAGGGAGACATCTTCTGATAATGGGCCATTAGAGCCCACCAATGACATGACACATTCCATCATCCCATTGTGAGATGCTCCACCCAGTGGGGGAGGAGCCAACTGTTCCTAGCTAGATAAACACTGGGACTGAAGGACACAAGGGATCCTATTTTTCCATGGGATTCCCGGAGGAAGACTGGACCCATCTTGTCACCACTGGGCTTTCTACAGGACCATCTCCACTCCACAGAACCACATCTGTTACTCCAGGAGGACTTATTTGGACTGTTTCCAACACCCTGACCAACAGGGTGTCCGGTCGTATCCCTGACTCTGTCAGGGTGTTTTCCCAGATTTTTGTTTGCTTGCTTTCTTGTTTTTTTATACTACTACATTTGTCATTTGTTTTGGTGGGGGTTTTTTTGTTTTGTTTTGTTGTTGTTTGTTTGTTTGTCGGGGTTTTTTTTGTTGGTTGTTTTTGTTTTGGTTTTTTTTCTTTTTTTATATTCCTAGTAAAGAACTGTTACTCCTATTCCCATATCTTTGCCTGAAAGCCCCTAATTGCAAAATTATAATAATTTGGAGAGAAGGGGGTTTACATTCTCCATTCCAAGGCAGGCTCTAGCTTTCCTTGGCAGACAACTGTCTTTCAAAACCAAGACAAAAAAGCTTTTTTTTTTTTAATCTTTTTCTTTTTTTTCTTCTTTTTTTTCTCCCTCTGTCCCTTCAAGGATTAAATAGAAAATTTACAGCTTAGTTATTTACAAAGTGGGAATAAAGGATACAACTTATTTTTAAGAATTAAATAACACCCTCAGTTTTTGATAATTTTGATAAACTTCTAAAATGCTTAAAAGAATGTTTAATATGTCATCCTTACAATGAAAAATCTTCAACCTAGGTTTTTGCTATTTATTTTCCCTTCCATTTCTTTAGATTTATCTTTTAAAAACCGAGCATTCAGGTATCTTTGATGCGTGTGATTTATACAAAATTCAGCGCATTGCATATTTTTTGTTGCTACTTTTCAAATGCCAAAATTATTTAAAGTTATATTGTCATGGAAGTTTCTTGTCCTCCTTTCAGGATAGAAAAATAGTTTCTTTACAACTTTAATTTGGGATTAAATAAGCAATTGAAAACTCCAATCCTAATTTCTGTGCTGAAGGATAATATGCAAACTTATAGAAAACACTAAAAATTGGGAAAGAAGCCCCTATATTATGCCATCACTAGTCCCCATTTTCCCATTATATCTATCCTTTAAAATACATACTTTAAAATACATAACAAAGAGCTAATCAAGTGTTCAGCAAGGAAGATAAAGCTGTAAGAGCAAATTGCATACTTGGACTCTGAGCACTTGGAGTTGAGAATTAGAAGACTGCCTCTGTTCCTTAATTTCAGTATCTTTGAGAAACATGGAATGTGTTGACCAGACTTTGAGTACATATACTTTTTCAAATCTGCTTCTAGGGCTACTTCTCTAGTTACAATTAATATTATTTGTTTGAGACTTTGATACCCAGACTTGCTATTATATAATATAGGAATTAATGCTCAGAAGCCAGTTAAAACCTTTGGACAGTTGCAACATTGTTTTCAGCAGAGAAATGCACCCATATCATGATCCCATGCAGGTGGAATTTATTACACATCACAGTGTACTTGCTTAGTGTCCTAACTCTCCTCTTATACACAGGGGCTGTCCTAACTTCCCTGGTTTCCTGAAGTCTCCATAGTTCATCCCAGTTCTAACTACAGTTAGGAAACATTATTCCTTTCCTCTGTTTTTAGAGTGGAGTCATAGAATTGCTTAGGTGGAAAAGACATAAAATTGAGTCCAGGCATTAACTGAGTACCATGTTCACCATGTAGTCGCTAAGTACTATATCTACATATTTTATGATGGGTTGGTAATTTCCATTTACCTTGTGGCCTGGTGCTGATTGACCACTTCCCTGCAGCCTCTTATAATGCCTGAACACCATTTCAATGAGGAAATGTTTATTCATATCCAATCTAAACCTCTCCTGGTGCAACTTGGGGGGATTTCCCTTGTCCTGTTACTTGTTCACAGAAACTCATCTCCACCTTGCTGCAACCTCCTTTCAGGTATTGCAGAGAGAAATAATGTCTGAAATTCCTTTTCTCCAGGCAAAACATCAGCTTTCTCAGCCCCTCTTCTTAAGACTTGTTCCCTAGTCGTTTTAGCTCACTTCCTGTGGAAATGAAGCTTATGCAGACATATATATTTGTGTTGTCACTAGTAAGTTTTTAATCTTTCAAGCAGATTAATACTCAATTTGAAGGCAGAACAGAAATATCAAAAAATCCTAAATTTTTACAAATTTAGAGAGAGTTTACAATATGCCTAGGGGACACATTCTGCTAGTATTCCTCTTGAGAGAAAATCAAAGAGCTCAAAACTCCTTGTTTTGTTCTATTGATGTAATTTAATCTTTGTTAATAAATCCAGACCACCATCAGGAGTTAGGACAGGTCAGACCTGTGTGAAGCCTCATATGTGAATCTCAGAACATGGAAGAGGGAGTATGTGGAAACACAGTATGAAAGTGAACATGAGCAGCTGTAGTCCAGGGAGAGGGGAAAAAAACCCCAGCTGTTAGATTAAAGGAGGACATGAGAATGACATGGCACACTGTGAAAGTGTGCTGGTTTTGCATTGACTGACATTTAGTGAGGAGGGAAGAAGCCAGTCACAGAACTGAATTTCTAAGAGAAGCTGCTAAGAGTTTCCTCTGTGCCTGACAAAACCAATCAGTGGCTAGTTTTGAATAATGGCACCTTGTTAAAGATGAACACACATGTTAAAAATCTCTATGAACACACATGTTAAAAATCAAACAAAATCCCAAGAAAGCCCTTTTTCTTTCAGACTGGGAACAGGTAACAGGCCCTGCTGAGGGGCCAGGCCTCTTCCTGGGGAGCCTACCAGCCCTTTCCTGACTGGGCTGGGGCCGGGCCCAGCAGCTGTTATTCTGCCTCCAGGCCGGTTGCCTCTGCAACATGGCCTCCAATGAATCTTCTACTGTAAATGGTTCTGGCCACCACTACCAAGTCATCTTGCTGAAGTGCTGTCCCAGTACTGTGAGAGATCATGTGGCTGAGACCAGGGATGGCTCTGCAGCCATGTAGAGAGTGGCCTGAACCTATCACTGTGATTGCTTCGACAACCATGACCTCTGTAGGCCCGGGGCGAGATACTAACTCTTTCATTGCACAGATGAAACTTGCAAAACAATAATTCTCTGAGTGAGAGAAAAGGAGAGAGTGAGGACACACAGAGAAAGAGCATGAAGACATTAAGGTCAGTGGAGGAGGAATCAAGTCCTAGATGGGAGGATAATGAGAAGATGCCTTAATCTTAGGCTGAAGTCCTTTTCTAAGGCCATGGTGATGGACGGTGATATAGGTCACCCTGGTTTTTCTGAGTTTTCTTAAAGCCTTCTGATTGTTCATAAGATGGAGTCAGTCTTTTTAGCTTCTGTACAACATTAGGAGCAGTTTTCGCTTTTCTAGCACACATGTAACATAAACAAATCCTTTGTTTTTCATTCCCTGTCCTTTGTTTGCATATTTCTAACCTGAAAACAATTGTAATTTACAGCTGGTCTGGCCATTCGGCTGGGAGGTGATAACTCCAGAAGCCAATCCACAACCAGACCCACAAATGTATAAAAAGTAAGAAATAAACAGGCAGATGGGCTCTCGGCCTTGGTTTGGCCTTGGGCTCTCTGAGAAGCAACTCTGCCCTGCAAATCTCCTGTCTCTGTGTGATTGCTTTGCATGTCTCGATCACAGATATACTGGAATATCCCTTTCATTTCTGAAAAGAGTATGTGGGGTGATCAAATGTTCAAAATTGCAGATATGAGCAAAAGCATTTGTGTTCAATTAAGTAAATGTTGAAGTAGCTGTGATATCATGAGAAGTTTGAACAGAGATAAGAGTGATGAGATGAAGATCTGCCTCCAGGGACAGAAGAAGAAGACCTCTTTTCTTATAGATAAAAATGCTCTTAGAGAAAGATTTTCGAGAACCTTTGCCTTTGAAAAGCTCATCCTTAAAATGGTACCCCATCAGTTTGACATGGTCCATAAACACAGCTGTGTGAAACGGGAGGGACATCATGAATGCAGATTCCCAGGCAGCTGCTATTTGTGAAAATTGAAGTCATGAGAGAACTTTTTTCTTGTGGAGAAATCTCCATGACATAAAAAATGCTGTAGTCTTCTAATATAGTCTTTAATTCCCTAAAAGAATGAAAGACTATATTAGGGGTAAATTTACCTAAGTTTCAAGTTTTAGCTCTACATGTTGTACATGAGAAGGGAAAGAAGGTTGTGAGGAGAGGGGAAGTGTTTTAAAGGTTTTATTCTGATTCTTATTTTTTTTTGTCCCCCTCTTCTTGGAGATTTGTTAATAAAGTTTTTTTCATACCCCTTAAGTTTTGAGCCTGCTTTGCTCTTCTCCTAATACTATCTCACAAATGAAAAAGAGTAAATAATTCTAGTGGGAGCCCCACCCACCACAGTATTTGGTACATTGGCTGAGAAATGAAGAATTGGCGAACCAAAACCACTACATCGGGGCATATGAGATAGAGGGAACCTCAGATTGTTGAAATGACCACTCTAAGATACCTAACATGACCCCTGGGGTTTAGGGGTAGAGTCACTCTGTAGGGAGAAAGATTCTATATAGTCTGAATTAGGATTCATTAATGTGACTTATGACTGTATAGTTGATATAATTTCTTATTAAGAGAAAGGAGGTGAGAGTAGCTGGTGGACAGGGGAAGGTCTCTGACAGTGTTCTAGAAGGGCAATTTTATTTTCCTAATTAATTTTCAAGATGCTCAAAGGAGGGAGTTGTGTGGACTGCTCTCCGTCCAGAAAGCAGTAATTCATGATCTTAGGGCCTTAGGTCTCCTACTGTCTACTGAATGCAATAACCCTCTGATTACCTCCCCCAATCAAATATATTTAATATATTTAATATATTTAATATATTTAAATATATTTAAATTCTGGGGTAGACTATTGCAAGTATGAACAAAAAATCAATGTCTTCTACTTTAATCAAGGTTCTGCAGTTATGATATTAGATTAAAATGAAAAAGATGCTCACTTTCATGTGAAATTTTACTTTGACAGATGGTCTGCACACCTTTGGAATGCTTTACAACTTTCCAGTTTCACAACATTTTGAGTCATACCTGATTATTTTGTCTTGTGCAAGGCAAACTGTTTATTCTATAGATTATATTGAAATGTTATGGGGATCTAGAGGAATTTTTATTTACTATTTTATGCCCTATCCAACGGGCAAATCGCGGAAAGATTCTTAGTTAGATGTGGGCATGTTTGTAGGCACTCAAGTCTCTGGCAAACAGCTCACTGCATCTCTAGCTTAATCAGCTCATTCTTTGGCATTTACTTGCTGCTTTCTTGCCTGAAGGGCAAACACTATCTTAATGAAGCACACAAGGACAAATGACTTTTCCAGGCTGTGATTAATTTTCACAAGCTGACTTTAATCACTGGTTAATTAATAGAAGATTTGTTGATTTACAGAAAAAGCAGTCATTATAAGCAGTATTATATCGATTTGCTTTTCATTAATTTAATGCAGTAACCAGCTTTTATTTAGAAACTAAATGTGTTGAAATTCCATAGAAGAAAGAATGAGAGTGTACTAGAAAAGAGTATGGCACACATGTAGCTTGTTGTGTTTGCCTGTTTGACCTAATCTTTTCAGGAGAAATGGATACCAATACTACTCTAGCTCAGCTCTGCCACTCCCTTACCTGCACTTGAAAAATAGGATTAAGATTTTTTGCACTATTCACATCAATATTTTAACAATAAATGGTTAGTAGCAGTATATGGCTTATGCAAAAGACATGGCAAAGATCATGAAGAGTTCAATATACAAATGAAACTACTTTCCTTACCATGGTAGGGAAATAGATAATGCTTTTGTATTATTATGCCAGGAGCTGGAAATTGTTTAAGACTAAATTTTATAAACTGAATTTAACAACATAAGTTAAACTATTGATTTTTTTCATGGTACTGTGACAAAAATTGTAATGTAAATTCTACAAATTACATGGTAATTGGTTTAGATCTGCTTGATGAGGCCCCCCATCATGATGTAACAGGTGAAACCACAGCCAGAAACGGTGACAGGCGTCTAAAGGCAAACAAATTTAGATTAAAAGCAAAATGCTAACTTTTAACAGTTATAGGACAATTAGTCTACGAGGTTGGATGATCCACTTTCTTTAATGGAAAGATAATTGCCAGTCTGGAAGATTTAAAAATTTTGGGAATTCAGTACAACCACAATGCAGGGAATGTACTTGTAACATGGTCTATGACAAACAGATCAGAATAAAGGAATTTCTGGTCTTTTCTGGACATGGAATCTGTTAATATTGAAGCCCATTGAAGTGGCTTGACACATGACACCAAATAGTTTGTCAGACTACAGTACTTAATTAAATCAAATGACCATTGGTTTTGATACTGAGATACATTTTATCATTTATGTTATATTAGAATTCTTAATAGACTTTCTATTCATCATTATATGGTTATCAGTTCTTTTCTGCACAGTAAGAAATCCAGCTGGTATTGATAGAAGTCATATAGTACATATAGCCCTGTAAGTGGATTTTATTCTCAAAATAGTATTTTCCTTTTTCCCTTTGCAAACAAATATTTGCCTTTTACTTAGAAAGATTGGGGGAACTGTAAAATTACATGATTTTTACCTATGCAGCTGCTCATGGTTTGGGGTTTTTGTTTGATTTTAACAAGCTGTAGAAAAATTTATAATTCACTAATATTTGGTGTACATGAAGTCCCACTAATTTTATGACAGTGTCACATTGTATAAAATGAAGTATTCAACAACAACAACAACAACAACAACAACAACAACAACAGTAGATTCAATGTTGGCATGCTGAAGTCTGGGACAGTTTTGACTTTAGCTTTTGACTCTTCAGACAGAGCAGATAATGCTCACTTATTGACATTATACCTGGGATTCTTCTCCACAATACCACTTTTCTACCAATGGCAGCAGCAGGAGGCTGAAAATGCAGTTTATCACATACTCTGAAATAGCAAAATTGAATAGCTTTTGTTAGAGGGAACATTACACTTCCACTGGGCACTATGCACAACACTATTACATAATGAAGCATCAATTAAAATGCTATTAAAATAAGATGCTATCCTGTTGTCTTTTCAATGATGTTATCTTGGCACTCCATCTACCTAATGTCATCAGTTAGCACAGTAGACCCAGTGCCATTTAGGCTAATGTGCAACTTGCTTACAATACATATTAGTGTGTCATAACATATGTCAAACATGAAACCTGATCATAGTGATGGTGATGGACTCACATAGGAATATACGATGTATAAGAAAAATATGTGAACTGACTCCTATCTGAAAGATTGTGCTGGCATTCAGTCAAGTGTTGATGCTTTCAAACATTGTCTAAGAACAAATTAAATAAAACTGAAATTGGAGTTTGAAGAAGTCTTTGTAGAGATATGACAACAGACAAATATATTCAGGGCCTAACTTTGTTCTAGAATCCTCAATCCTCTAAATGCCAACGGATAACATTTTGTTACAGTCCTCCCACAATAATTCACTTAAAAGACATTTTTTATTACAATATATAGTAAAAGTGGCATCAGGTGACTTTCAAAATGTGCAATACAATGTCTAATGATAATTACTGGGCAACCTATATTTTCTGGATGTTTTCAAAATTATTCTGTTCCTACTGAGTTAACAGTTTGATTAAAGTATTGTTGGAGTAATTATTTTAAAACACTGCAGAAAAAAATCTCAGTTTTCTATTTTGAGACCACTTATAACTGAGATAAAAACTGAACTAAAAAGGCACATAGGAGTTGAAAATTGCTGTCACTTCTTCTATTTGTGTACATGACACATTGAAAAATAACTTGCTGTCTTACAGCAAGTCAAAAATAATTTTTTACACCTTTCTCCAACAGCTATAATCAATCAAAACATAGATTTGTAGTCAGAAGATTAAGCTCTTGATATATTTGAATATTTTTCTATTGTAATAAATCTTTCAGTAAAAAATGGATACCTCAGCATGGTCTTTGGTGAAAAGCAATGTAGGAAGCATCATTTAAACTGCTAGCCAAAGTAAAGCTTAAATACCTTTCTAGTAACAATATTTAACAAGGTATGATCTAAAAGTAAATATTTTTGTATTTTTTAAAATTACATATGTTATGAAAAGATATTACATGCTAATAGGGAGTTCATTGAGAAAAACAATATTCCCTAGATACATCTACTTGTAAACAGGAAACAGGAGTGTCATATTTATTTGGAATATAACATTAGCTAAACAAATCTGGGTAGATTTTTCTCCTTTTTTTTTTTTTTTTTTTTTTTTTTTTGCCAAGGTTTTCTTTGTTGTTTTTGTTTTGGTGGGTTTTTGGTTGGTTGGTTGGTTGGTTTGGTTTGGTTTGGGGTTTTTTTGTTAGTTGATTGGTTGGTTGGTGGGTTGCTTTTTTGTTTGTTTTCAGGTTTTTGTTTGTTTGTTTTTTAATCAGCGAATGAAAAAAATCTCTTAGGAAATTATGAGTAAGAAGGGTAGAGGTGATAAAATTGATAAAATTAAATCTGACAATGACTTTTAATTTCAATGAACTTGAACAGAATATTTAGAAAAATGCATGCAAAAAAAAAGTTCAATAGTATACTGTTAGTTCCTGCTCCCAAAGGACTAGTGGCAAAATTCCCACTGCTTTACCTGGGAATAAAAGAAAAATATTAATGTGATGTCTGAATTCTAATTAATTCAATATTTTCAATAAAATACCTGGCAGTGTTTGACAGGTTTATGAGACAATCACTCAGTTCCATTGTTATCCAAAGGAACTTTTGTTTTTAGTTCATTGTTTTAATGTATTAAAAAAGACATAGATTCCTGTGTCAAAACATCATTATATTGCTCATTATGAGTCTTTAAAACTAGTATTCATTCCAGAAGGAAATCAGAGGTACATGCAGCTTTTGGGTCACACTGTCTTTAAAATTAGAGATAAAGACAACCCAGGCAAGATATTTTTGAGACCCTCATTCTCACTTCTGAAACACTGAAGAAAGGAGCCTGATAGGCAAAAGAAAAAGCCAAACCCTTGAATCTACCTGAACTCACTGACCCTGAATCCTCCAGTAAAACTTTATCAGGGTTTATCTTTCTCAAATATCTGAATGGGATAGGTGTCTTCCTTACTAGGACTGGAAAATGGGAATAGGACCTAACTCTATGATTAATTAATAAATGCATTGATTTATCTCATACTGTAATAGACATGAATTGCCTTCTTGAAAATCTCCTGTGTTGCCATCTGGGGAAAGAAGATCGATGGTCGAGGCAAATTTGATATCTCACTTCCACATAACAATGATACAAATTCTACCCTTTGTATTCTCAATAAGGTGACGTTTCACCTAAGAAACAGATTTAGAATCTGAAATCTACATCCTTGTTAAAATGAATGCTTTACAAACATATTGAGATTTTGAATACTTTTACAAAACAAATATAATTTCAACAGGAATACATTTGTAACTGTCATAACTGAAATATCCATAGGACATGCAAAAGACACTCATGTTTGTGCCAATAAAACGATTTCACAAATATTTCAGAACTGAATTATTTGAGATTGTTGAGCAATACTATTCAAGGACTTCAGAGCTGTTAATCTCAATGCAGATGTGTTGTTCAGGCTTTGTTGTAGTTCAGCCAGTGATTCCTTCTTTTCTACAGGAAAATGTTACGATGCAATATGGACAACTGAGAAAACACTAATCTGATTCTAAGTTTTAACCTGCTTCAAGAGATCCCTGCAGTAAGTAACATCATTCCAGACATGACAGAGGAAGTATGGATTTTAGGATGTAGAGTACTATGAAATAATATTTTAAATTAGACTTAATTAAGAAAACCCTACGAAACAACTGTAAATTACAGAAGAGAGAATTCTCCACCTGGCACCTCATAATAATAGTGATCAGGAAGTATCTTCAATCCTCTGGCATGTGAAGGAGAAAGAAGAGCTCCCAAATGCTTTGATAATTATCATTATCTTTTTTAATACATAATCATCTGGAGTCTGTGCCAGCAAACATTCATCACCCATCTGTGGCCATGCACAGAAGTTATCACAGTCTAAAAGCTGGTGCGATACACTACTGGCTATGTGACAGCTGGTTGGAAGACAGACTGCAGAAAAATCTGTGATCAGAGGATGGAACCCAGGAGTTCAACCTACAAACCTTCCCTAAGCTGTTCCGTAACTTACCATGGCAGATCAATGAATTTACTTGAAATGAACTGACTTTCTGCCAGGCTTAGAATTTTGTTAAACAGAGTGACCTCTAGGAATTCATAGCTGTGGACTCTCAGATCATTAATGAATCACAAATCTAAGTAATTTTTTATTTGTTTATTTAAAGGAAAACATTATTACAGTTGTCATACTGATTCTACATGCTTAAAATGCGTTTTTTTAATACTATAACATACATGAAAAAATTTAGTTTTACAAAAAAAAAAAAAAAAAATTAAGCTGGGGTGAATTCTGAATCCTTGTTTTGAACAAATACATCAGAAATTTCAAAGAAACATTTAAACAGCATTTCCCTAATCTCCCTGATCTAGGGAGTGGCATCCCTTCCTACGGTAGCTAGGTTTCAACTAGAT
Organism: Hirundo rustica; assembly: GCF_015227805.2. NCBI lineage: Eukaryota > Metazoa > Chordata > Aves > Passeriformes > Hirundinidae > Hirundo > Hirundo rustica. The sequence continues at coordinate 17,593,092 of NC_053453.1, read as the reverse complement.
GATTTAATATCCCTTCTAACCCAATCCATTCTATGATTGCAAGAAAATAGTCAGATCTCCTGATAAGCCTGCTCCACACACATGAAAAGGTAACTTCCAGGAACAACATATTTGTAGATTTTGTGAATTCAGTATAAAAGTGATTATCATATTTGGTATTCATTATAATTAACTTTAACCTAAATTAATCTCTTCCTGGACTTCTTTCATTCACTAGAGGGACATATATTCCTACAAGGCAAGCCAAAATAGTAATTGAGCTTTATGTGGTCTCAACCACATTGTTGGTGGAAAAACAATATTCCTTTTGTCTGCAGAGAGAGACAAGGGAGCTCACCAATACCTGGAAATTCCTCTTCTCTGCTCTCCCTCCTCTATGCATGTCGATCTGAGTAACCAGCAGTAAATTCATGGCAGCAGGAATGAACACAGAAGCATCACCACCTGCAGCCCACTTTGGGGCAAAGCTCAATCTCAAACTGTGTTTTTGGTGACATTTCAGATGTGGAGGTTAACAATATTTACAGATGTAGAAGCTGGAGTTCAGTCGGAGGATCAAAGTTCAAACCAAAGGTACCTACACAGAGCAACCAAGTGAAACACCCAGAACTGAAAGGATCAAAGTGAAACAGGAGGGCAGCAGAAGCCCCACTCCCTTGGAGCATGTTTCCAAAGTGCTTTTCTCTATGACAATTCATTCAGTGGGCCATGGCAACAGACAGATGTGGAGCCTCAGCTGTGATGTGATCTCACCAGTGTTCACACAACACTTTTACTATCACAGCTTTGATACTTTGAAACTCTAATTTTAGTGGTTTAACTGGAGTTATTACACTTAAATTCTGAGTTTAGGATGTATTTTTTTTTTTTTTTATCACCTTAATATCCATTAAATACTTAATGGATATAATGAAAATATATTACTTTTCCCTCTAGCAAAAAAAGTAGTTGAACCAACAGTGCACTGATTTAATATTCAAAGGAAATGATCTATCTGAAGTCAGTAGGATGTAAGTCAGCTCAAGATTTTTCAACTTGTCTGCATCACGTTTATAAGCAGTGACCACTTCCACAAAGTTTACAGCTTTGGAGAACCAAAGCTCACACAGGCCTGAAAACTGTGAACTGACACCATCAATATCACAAAGAAAGCAACCTGTTTGCCAACTGCTATCTGAAAAATCCCTGCAGAATTGACCAGAAAGATTCATGACTGCTCTGAAAAAAATGTCTTGGCAATTCTTCTAGAGCAAGAATTTCTCTCTTAACTTCTTCAGTTTTTTAATGTCATTTTTAAAGAGTTTTAGGTAAATCAGTTGCATAATGGTTTTATTTGAAAAATATAGACCACAAAAAACTTTTTTTTTTGTTTTATGAGAATTTAGACTTTATTATCTCTATATGTTATTTTCAGAAAAAAAATTAATGTCATTTATTTGAACTGATGTTCATTTTTATATCTGTAATGCTGTGAAGATGAATATATATATGTGTATGTGTGTGTATATATAAAAATATATAAAAATAGTCTACCTACCTCAGATTTCTTAGCTTATATTTCTTCTTCATGATGTTCATCAGAGCTAAAGGGTATCTTTCTGTCTTGATTTTGAAAGGATTTTGTTTTCAGCAACAGAAAATTCACCATATCTCAACAGAAAAATAACTTCATATTCAAAACTAGAAAATGAGTAATGTTCTGTCAAAACATTTATACTGGGACATTTTTAAGCAGCAGTTGAAAAACAAGAAAGTTATTTGTTGTCTTATGTCTATTAAGATACGTCTGCAGGGAGACATGTCCAGAGACAGGCAATTCACATTTCCTGAATATAACAATATCTTCAACCTTATTAGTCAGAGGTAGATTTTTTTTTTTTTTTTTTAAACTGTCCTTCTAAGTATTTTATCTCTATTATTACCTTCCTCTTTTTTTTTTTCATGGAAGCCTAAAAATCTTGTTTTGAATCTTCATTATATTTTTAGCAATATTGCTTATGCCCTTATTGTTTTGTAAATAGAATGCCACAGTTCTTCTCTCACACTAATTTCTACCTTTTTTTTAGTGATATTTTCAGCTTTGAGAATTGTGTTCAGTTTTGACAACCTCCTCTCAGCAAAGTGATGCTGCACCATCACTTCATTAAATCTTCTCAGTAGTAATTTGTATAATATTCCAATATGAAAACAGTTTCTTCTAATTTTTAAATTTCTATTTACATGGTTTTTTACCCTAATTTTCACTGAGAAGGTGTTATTATTTAACGATCAAAACAGTCATCCTTAGGTTAAGGGATTACAGATATTCTAGAATACATCAGTGTGAATTACTTTAATTCTTCCTTTAGTTGTAGCCTGCACTTATTTAAAATTAGTTCCATTGGTCATATATTGTCCTATTATCTATCTTTTTCAGGGCATGAGGTCTTATCCTTTACTTGAATATGAAGTAACTTATATCTAAATAAACCAAATAATATAAGATCCTTCAGCCTGAAAGACAGAAAGAAATGAGAGATTCAACTTAGAGACACAAATAGAAATAACAGAAAAAATGGAAAAGTAAATTTTCTTATTTTCTTTCCTGTGGGTTTTTGTTGTTGTTGTTGTTTGTTTGTTGGTTTGGTGGGTGGTGTGTTTGTTTGTTTGTTTTTGTTGTTTTTTGGGGGGGGTGGTTTCAGTTAAATCTTCCAATTTCAAATAAACTTGGAGATAATAAATTCAAAACATAAAATTAAATCTTAGTATGTTCATTTTTTGCTTATCCCAAAGCATCTGTTACACGTCATTTTGGAACAGGATACAGTTTGGCCCTGGAAACAATTTTTTTATCTCTAAAATGTAGCTTCTTTTATTCTCTTTAATACTGAAAATCATAGTACAAAACACCTTCCTATTTAATATGTATGATTAGGAAGGCTTATGAAAATTTTAGACAGGTACATCCTGCAATATCATTATATCGTGTTTTCTTCTGGAGGTATTTTTAATTATAATTGCCCAAATACAAACAATCAAGATCAAATGTTGCTAGCAAGGGCAAAATCACTGCATAATGTTTCATTGTTGGCAACTTTCTAGGAACCTTCCATCAACAAAACATAATGATTTTCTTTTTTTCCCCTCAATTTCAACATTTAAATACACTAGCAAAACATTTAGATAAGGTAATATTATGCATATATTTAATTGTAAACTACCCAGAGGTAAAATAAATAGAACTTTTAAATAGATTTTTTTTAGTTCCTCTATTAAAACAAAATCCTAAAGCAAAATCGCTAAACAAAGTTCTTTATGAAGAAATAAAAAGTAAAATTTTAAGCATATGAATATATGATTATATATAAGCATAAAATTTCTGAGATATCCACCCAATACTATGGCATATTAGCTATAATACTGCAGTATTGTGATACTCAGACTAATGTGAAGTTTGCTAATGTTTTTGTCTAATTAGGACAAAGTTGAATTGTAACATTCAAAATGTAACACGACTAATAACTACTTCCAACTATTTTGATTATTATGGCAATTTTGTAATAATTGCAATAATTATGATTGTGAGTTATTAATTGACTTTAATAGATTAACAATAATTTAGAATAATTTCGTTCCATGAATTAGTTTTGTGTATACACACAACTGCAGACAGAAAGAAAGATCTTTATAGGCTGAAAAATTTCGCCTTGAATCTTATTTATATCAGTGGTAGAATTTAAAACTTTTGAATCAAGATGAAAACACTGTGTTTCACTTAACAATTTTTAAGACCTTTTGATTTTCCTATAAGTTTTATGACAGCATGATATGTAATATGGATCAGTATAAAATATAAGTATTTCAAATTGGAAATACCTCTCAGCTTTGAACTTCTCTATCAATTAAAAATAGAATTAAAAATGTTTTAATATGATGCTTCTCCTAGACTCATTTTCCCATTCCTATATGGCAAGAAGACACCACCAAAACCTGAAATATGTAATTTTTAAAGTAGAAAACCTATTTATTGAAGAACCAAGTATTCAATTGCTATTCCATTTGAAGAGATCTTCTCAACCAATATAAGTGAAGTATCTCTTACCATAACAAATCTAAGTGTGTGGTATATAATGGAAAACTCAGTTACACAGGATTTATCTTTTCAAGAACAATACCCTTCATGGCTTTCAACGTTATTTTTCGTTAATGGGATACTGTTAATGATAAATATTACCAAAAATATAGATAACATTCATTTAATCACATTCTATAAAGTTTCTAAAAATACTCTGCAATATGCTGGTATTTTATTTATTGCATGGTTAGTTAAACTCCATGTAGAAACAGTCTGTTTTAATATGGAAGACATGTTGATCTCCTAAAATTCCAAATTTTATTTAGACAATATAATGTCCTCACATGATCCCCCTCATCTTGCCAAAATTTCTGGACATTTCTTATCTCTGTAATGACTTTCAGGTGCAAAGGTGAGAAACAAAGGTCATGCAGAGAGGCATGTATGCCAACTTTCAGATTTCTTATGGTTTTTATGTTCCAACTTTTCACTGCATATCTACATTATGAATCAAAATCAGTCCCAGCCTCTGTAATTCACTCTACTTTAATCCCAGGAGAAATACATATATTCAGAAAATAACACTGACAAGGATTTTAAAACTTTCCTAATAACCTTATTATGAAAGAAGACTAAAAACAATTCATCTGTGGTGCAGAGCCTTTTGTCTTTAATTTGCCAGTCTTAATCAAATCAAATTCAGCAATGCCTCACAGTCAATACTGTCTGATGAGTGTATTTTGGCCTATGAGAAATGAAAAAATGGTCTATTTTAGTTGCTTCTAGAGAGAATTCCCTGTTGCAGAAAAATGTACTAAGATTTCACTGGCAGCCTTTAATGGAAAGATAAGGAGAACTAAGTATTTAAAGAAAGGGGTCAGCTGGCCCTCAATAATGCTTCCAGACAGAGCTTGAAATATGTTAGTCTTCGTATCACTCTTACTTTTTGGTATTGTTGCTGTGTATAGATGCAACACCTGCTCAGACGACTTTCACAAATACTAATACTATTCCCTTTAAGATCATAAAAATTTATGGGGAATGTTGATTTTATTGGAGAAATTATTAGAAAGCATCTGTACTAGTAGCTGAATCCAGCTGGCAAGAATAATGAGTTTTTTCACAATAACTAAATATAAAATGTATTTAATTTATTAAGATTTTGTTTTGCATCTGCCTGTGGTTCTTCCATAGCAATTTAAGCAAAAGACATCTGAGTTCTAGAGCATGCTCTCTGTCAGCCCTGAAATGACATTGCCAGCTTTTCCCACTATCTATGCATGGCCTGGATTTGTGATTTTCTGTGTGGTCACACACTGAAGCAGATGGTGTGACTGTTCTGGGTCAGATCATTATCTCACACGGCTAGAGCAGCTGAGCAGCCCTACCTGAACTACATGTGGAGTTCAACACTGCCACATTTTAGGGTGGGATATCTCCTGTAACTGTAGGCCAAACTATAACAGAAAATGTGCTGGTGTCTGCATTTGTTTTGGTATTTTAATCACTTGATTCTGCAGTCAAACTGGGCTTGAGAGAGAAATAACCATATATCATCTAATCATTAAGCAAATGCTTAATGATACCAAATACTCATGTAAATTTGCATATAAATATTTGACTTGAAACCTAATGCTCATTTAACATTTTTATAAATGTGAAACACTAGGAATTACTGTTCTGAACTGTTACCTTTACTGCCTTTACTGACTATCATGTTTTTAAAGAAAATCATTGCATTTTCAAAATTAAAAACAAAACCAAAAAACCTAGAAATAAAAGAAGCCTTTGTGTTCCTTACTCTTCCCCCCCCCCCCCCCGCCACACACACACACAAGCTTTGAAGTCATGTTTTGATGTCATAGTTTTTAATTTATTACTAATTATTGCAATCTATTTCTGGTTGAACAAAATTCACAAAATAAAAAATAATCTCTAGGACTTCCTTCATTTAAGAGATGACAAAATATTTTAAAAGTTCAGTAAATAATGTGGACATAAATCTTAAATAAAACATAAATAATGAAATAGTAAAAAAGACACATTTCATTTTTTTACAAGTATGAGCACTGATACATGGATATATGCATGAAAGGATGGATTTGAATGAGTCTAAGTAGTTAATGTGGTTAGGTAAAGGAGAAAGATATTTGAAATTATAGATTAAATCAGAAAATAAAATATTTGTTCTCTCATTTTTGTCAACTCTTTTGTTTTAAAATTGACCATTTCTGTTATCCTTAATGAAAATATTAATGTCTGGTATTTACAAGCAGCCCTGTAAATTCACCACTCTGGAGTTCAGTACCTTGAAGTAATATGAATAAAACCACTTGAACTCCCTGCTGCATTCTATCTAATCCATTCATTAGTCCTTTTCATTGTTATTTGAATCTCAAATTTTATTTTCTCTCTCACAGGTGGTTTGCTACTTTGAAGGAAACTTGACTGGAGAATGAAGCTCTTCAGAAGGAATGCACTCAGATCCTATTGTTAGGGAACCAATTTCTTTTGTTTACACTACATTTATTTGGAATTGTCACGCCAGCATTGGCACAGCTGCAGATGGCATAGTGATGTCAGGAAAAATGACAAAAACAATAGGCTTAAAAAATAAAAGCTGATAACATCAAAATTCTCCCTTAGCCTAGCTGTATTACAAAGACCTGAAGACTCTAATAATATCAATAGCTATAAAACTTAAATTCCACTGTTTCTCTACATAAAAATGATGTTTATTAACACACACACACTAATATTTCCCTTACCTAAAAATATCGATGAAACTGCCCATAAAACTTGCATTAGTACATTTCCTCTTATTACAAGTTAAATTTTGTCATCAAGAAACATAATTTGTTGCCTGTAGTGATATTCTTTTTATTTCTTGTTTGGTTTGTCTTTCTTTTCAATTAATATTTGTTAGTTAAGTCAGTTTTACAATGATGGGGAAAGTTATCGGAGATGAGACAGAGATGTTTTATTATTATTGCGTTTTCAGATTTTCATGACTGTTCCAACCATTCTCATTTATCTCTTCTTGGTGTTTTCTTAGCTTAGACAATTCTATGCACAGCAGTGAAGTGAATCTCTGATTATCAGCCCGAGACTGGTGCATTATACTGACCAGCCAAACTTTTACAAAATATTTAATGCCTTTACATTCTTTTCCTTCTCTTTTCCCAATACTTCTTTATACAGAAGTTTACATTGAAGACAAAATCATTAAAAGATCAAATAATACAAAAAGCAAGTTATCAGAAACTATCGCTAGAAACCAGAACCACCCTGGCTTCCCCTTACCCAGGAAAATATTATTTTAAAATATTACTCTGTTTTTCAGTAGTTCTAAGAATCAGAAAAACATTTTCCTGTTTCTATTTTTCTAAGAATTCTTAAAAACTATTTGTAATTCATTCTAACTGTACATTTTGAAAACATATAAAATGAGCTATAGGTAGGAAAAAGAACACTTTTACTGAGATCAAATACGAGAGATTAATTTATTCTCAATGTAAAAGAATATATCTAGTAAATTGGAAACTTGTCACATAGTTTCACACTACTTAAAATTTAATTTTGAACACTAACTTGCATATGAAACACATTTTAAAATATTAAAGATATATTAAAATAAACTACTTAGAGTACAACTTTCAGCTTTTTTTGAACTGGACAAGAGATAGACACCCAAAAGCTTAAATTACTTTTGAGATGTGAGATACTGAGTAAGATAAAAGCATGACGCTTCCCTGTAGGGAACAAGAAAATGGAAAAGATCTCTGTAACTCTATAGTGCTAAATACTTTGTAAGACCAAGACCTATAATGAAGGAAAGGGATATAGGGTGTGTTTCCAGGAGGTAATGCTGCATTATAAGAAACTGTTACATAAATGGTCATGAAAGGAGTAAGCAAAAGAAATTTGAATCATTGCTTTACTACCTTACTGTGGAGGTAAAATTCAAGAGTAGGGGTTCTGCTATCATCTCTAAATCTAAAAATTTGGAATGAAATGCTGTGGTGGGCTCTTTTCAACAAGAGCCATTGTGGTGACTTCTGAAAAATGCTTGTCTGAATAGAGACCATCACCTTTCCTGCAGAGCACCACCTGCTCTCTTCTGCATCTTGCCTTAAAATTTCTGATACAAATACGTTTTAGTGACATGTAACAACCTTATGCAAAGTCTGCTGCTTTTCTTGCCTTCTCTTGGAAGAATTTGTGAAGCAGGAGATCCACAGGAACCATTTTTTTTTCTCACTAGTATTTTCCTTTTCTGGCTCTACAGGCCTCCAAAGAAGGGTATCACTTGGAGGCAGCTCTCCCAGACCCACTGACAGCTCTTTATTTTGAGCCCTGGGATGAAAAGGGTAAAGTGGAACACTTTTTTGTTTATATTTCAGACTGCTTATTCTCCCTGAAGCAGAAGAGGAAAGGATGCTGGCAAGCTCTCAGACACTAACTCAGTGAATAACTGCTGTCTCAAAGAAGACTGTCAACTAAAAAGCCATCAGAGGGAAGTCATCAGTGAAATAGTGCACCCATTTGTTGGGCTGGAAGACTTATTTTCAAAGATTCTGGTCCTTGATTACCTTTCAACAGAGTCTGTGGAGTGCTTCTGTAGAAACAACTTCAAGTGAATAAGAAAACAAACAGATAAACAAGCACTGACTCACAAAAAAACAGACTTCAACTGACTAGACAGAACCAATCATGAACAGTTCACAGTTCTCCAATGGAAGATCAAGCGAGGCAACACACTCCAAGAATATAAAAACAATAAATTAGAAACAAACCAAAAAAATAAAGGTATTGGAGGAAATAAACAATGCATAATGAGCTGGATTTGGCTGGGATATTTTCTCCTTGTTGCTAGCATGGGACAATGTTTTGCATCTGTGCTGGAAACAGGGTTGATAAGGCAGGGATGTTTTTGCTATCCCTGAGCAATTCTTGCACAGGGTCAGTGATTTTTCTGCCTCTCACCTCACCCCAGCAGCAAGGAGGATGGGTGTGCACGTGCAGCTGAGATCAGCACAGCCAGGACAGATGATCCCAACTGACCAGAGGGTTCTCCCATGCCATATGGCATTGTGGCGAGCAATAAAAGCTGAAGGGGAATAGCCAAAAGGCAAGGTGGAGGGAGGACACTTTTGAAATTATGGTATTTTATCTTCCAAAGTGACTATCATGTATGATGTAGCCCAGTTTTCTCAGGAGGCTGAACACCTGCCTGCCCATGAGAGGTGGTTAATTCCTTGTTTTGCTTTACTTGTTTGCACAGATTTTTTTTTTTTTTTTCCCCCCATCTATTAAACTATCTTTATCTCAACCCAAAGGTTTCACCACTTCTACTCTTCTGTTTCTTTCCCTCATCCCACCAAGAACTGAGCAAGAGGCTGTGTGGGGCTTAGTTGCCATCTGAGGTTAAACCACAACACAGAAGTGAAAAAGGAAATCCTAACTTCAATAGAAATACAGATTAATTAACAAAAAAAAAAAAAAAAAACAACAAAAAAAAAACCCAAACAAACAAAAAAAAACACTACATAAATTTACTCAAGATATATATTTAGAATATTTTTCATACATATTAGGTAAAAAATAATTTCCATTTGATGATATTATTTTAAACAAAAATTCCCAACTGCCCATGATATACTACATTTTCAACAAACTGGTTTTGCCTGTGAATTTGCCTTATGTATCTGAGATTTCAGTAAAATCTAGTTTATTTTCACTGTACTAAATAGTCAGCTGAAATTCCTATTTTCCCCCATGTTTATACTTTCTTCACAACTCTTTTAACTTCCATGTGGACACAATTAGAATTTTTGAAAATATTTTACTTTAGGAACTCCAAATGCCTAACACTTGCCCGAGAATATTACTAAAAATAGATTCAAAGTTATTTATTTTATTTCTAAACAAAATTAAACAGTTACATGAACAGTCACTTATTTATATATTTACCAGTGTATAGTACCTCCATTTCCTGTGAAATGCAGACATTCTTCTTGCATATACTCATCTATTGAGCCATCTGTTGAATAAAACCTGAATAACATAAAATGTAATAGAAACTATCAAAATGCATTTCCATGACCTCTGGAAAAATGCATTGTGCCATTAATTATTGTGTTTCTTTTTATGTAAGGACATACTAATTAAGTGAATACATACATGCGATCTCATGGATCTCTTAAAAGTAATGTAACATGCATTATTTTTCAATATTTTTAGTTTTCACTAATTCAGTGACTAAGAATGCTGATCCTTAGTCTTCATTTATTGATGACATGAACTTTCAAAATTATGTTTCCCATCACAATTCTTCTTCTTCAATAAGATACTCTGTATGCAAATCTAAATTTGCTGATTAGAAAATTTGCTATATTAGTGAAATAAAATATGCTTGATGGATGCCTCTGACAGTCTGTCTTTGTATTGTGCTGTATTACAGCTAGTTTTCATTTGCATCATTAATTAAAATATAAACAATAAAACAGTCAATAAAGAAGCAACAAATCATAGTAACATCTTTAATATATATCTACAGTGACAGTGAAAATAAAGAGTAGGGTTTTGACACATAAGAGTTAACTTCAGAAGACCATAAGTTATTTGTCTCATGTTTTCACACTGAGTTTCACAGAAAAAAAAAAAAAAAAAAAATTAGGAAGGATGAAGAAAACAAGTTTTAATGACATTTTCATATCAGATGTTCTCATTTGCCAGAATCACTGATGATTACTTTCTGATCCTGAAGGATACTGAATTTATTTGGTAATAATCAGCCTCTTAACACTCAGAGAAATACAAACTGAGAGAACAGCCACTTACAGGGCTCATTTTGTGTTTCACAGGATCAGGTCCTAAATGAGCTTTTCAATTCATTGGTTCCACACCAGAACATTTTTTCCATTCAATGTTTATCGAGAACATTTATTCATATTGAAAATGGTTGCACCATAGGATGTCATGCAGCTATAGTAAATAGCAAATAGATTATTCAATTACTCTGTGCCAGCAGAGACAACAAAGAATGGCAAATATTAAATAAATTCTTTGTTGCATATGCTTACTTGTTAAGACTTCAGCAGCACTCTAAATCTGTTAACCTTTCTTGTGGCTCCTTCTTTCTCCCCAAAAGGTTGTGTTTCTGAAAAATTTGACATGTGCGCGATAAATGAGTTATATTTGTAGAGTTTATCATAAGATGTTTAACTTGCTGTCCACCATTCCTGTCATTTTTATAGATGCCTGGTAGCATAAATGAAGACAATTCCCATAAGCAAGCAGCAAATATTGTTAATAACAAAGTGTATCACCCAGGATGCTTTCAGCCCCTGTACCACACAACTGATGAATAATTATGTATGACAAATATTCAAGTATTATATGATGTTTTAAGGAACATAAAATTATATCTTAAGAAAGAAAATTTTCAAATTGATTACAAATAAATGAATATGTCTGCCTTTTTTTCATTGCTACAGAAAAATTCTAATGCTATAAAAAAATCATTAAGTGATGGTTAGATGGTGTGAAACCTGACAGTAAGAAAATTTTCTTATATTCTAATGGATCACTGTTTACACTCCTAAAATGTCCTCCTTGTGCAGTAATAAGCAGAAGTTTCCTCTGACCATACAAGCATTATTTCTAGATTAGAGCAAAATCCAAAAAGTAGTTATGTAATTTCAATGGAAGTACTTGGTATCTTATATTTTATTAGATATGGTTTTCAGATCTACAGAGGTTCACTTTTCTAAGTCCCTTTGGTGTTTTTTAACAAAGCATTTTGCTAATTTGTTTAGGCAGCAGAGGTTGTAGAAGCCTCCACAGGTTATCAAAACAAATAGAATATAAGCTTTATGGGCTGCCAAACAGTCAGGTTTATATCCAAGAGACAATCAAATTTAAATTTCAAGGTAAATATGCAGTAAAGATGTGCACAACAGAGATAGATTTTCCCTCCAGAGAGTGTCTTTTTGAGTGTCAGAAAAACTTCACAGATCAACTTTGAATGAAAGGACCTAGAGCATGTGGTTTTTAATAACAGAAATGGATTGTGAAAAAGACTTAATTTTCTCATAAAGTCGCATGATCTTTAGTGCTACCCATTAAATAGTACTTATCATACAGACAGAGTGAGTTATTCAGAGACAGAGTGTCAGTGGAGTTCATTGAAAATTAATTAACGTGGGACAGACAGGTCAACAACATCCATGGTAATTGTGGAAGATAGAATTTCATATAATCATGGTTGGAAGGTGACTTCAGTGATCATCTAGTCCAACCATTTTTGTCAAAAGCCCAGTCTAGGTAAAGTGGTCCAGCTTCCTGTCCAGCTGAATCTTAAAAGTATCCAGTGTCACGGAATCCACCCCCTCTCATGGGGAGATTGATCCAGTCACTGTTTGCTGTCATTATGAATTTTTTTTTTCCTTGTGTCTGTGGAATCCAACAGGAGTAACTTATACACATTACTCTGTTTTTGACTTGTGACTCCTTGTGAAAAGAGTCCTCATCTTCTTTGTAGCCATCTCCCCTAAGTCCTCTTGGCTAAAGGCTGAACAAACCCGGTTCACACGACGGGCTTCATAAGAGTTTGATTATCTTTGTAGATCTTCTTTGGACCCTTTCAACCTGTTCACATATGTTTTGTATAGCAGGGACCAAAATTGTACACAGCATTCCACATGGTACCTGGTAAGTGCTGAGTAGATTGTGATACTTTATCTCTGCTAGTGATGCCCTGTTGGCTCTCTTTGCTCCAGAGAGTGATTGGTCATTCATATGGAACTTATTGTCTACCAGGACCCCCAGAACTCTTTCCACAGAGCTGCTTTCTAGATGGGTAGATCCCAGCCTGTATTTCACTCCTGGATTATGTTTTCCCAGGTGCAGAACTTTACACTTGTCCTTGTTGAACTGCGTATGATTAAGCCCCCTCTTCCAGCCTGTCTAGATCTTCAAGGTGAATCTTCTCAAGTACCCACTTCCCCACTTGAGTGGTTTTGGCAAAGCTCCTTGGAGTACACCTAACACTGTCATCCAAGTCACTTATGAAGATATTAGACAGTGCTGAAACCAGTACTGATCCTTGGGGGACGACCTTGTGACAGGTTTCCTATTTGCAAAGGAGCTATTTTATTAGTTGGTATTGGGCTGTCCTTATAACTTCAGGAAAGGAAGATATCTCTAGAATTCTAATCAGTCATTCAGAAACAAAGTAATCACAGCAGATATTTATGCAACTTGTTGAGTAATAACTGCATTTCTTACCCTGAAGCACCCATCTGATAGCATCTGAAGCTGAGCGGTGAAAAAGTAAGGAGTAAGAAAGGAGGAGAGGATGGGTTTGGAAATCAAGGGTGGTGATGAAGGGCTGAGAAATAAAGTGAAGATAAAATACCAATTTCCAGTTCAGCTGTCCCTTTTCAAACTGTTTACTAGTAAAGGTGGTCTTTGAAGTCAGTCCAGTCTCCTGTGTCTTTTCTCTGCTGGCGGACAGATGATAGATTTGCCACTGTGCCCTCACACAACTGCATCCAGCTGGTTCTCTTTCCAAATGACCTCCTAGCTGTGCCTGTTTGCTGTTTATTTCTAGTCCCTTGATGTTCCATTTATTCAGTCCTGTCATCTTCTCCTACTGTAGAGCTTGTGCTCTCCTGACAGGGGATGTCAGCATCAAAAATCTCTTTTCTCTACAGCATGACCAGTTGAATTTGTACTACAAATACCCTTGCAGATCCAGTAAATCTATTATATTTGTTACCCTAATTTTTTATAATCATGTGGGATTTGAATATCATGATTAAGAACAAGATTTTATTAAGACTATAACCAACATAGTCAATAGTTCTGTGAAATAAAGTGTTCTGCTGTCTCTGACCACCATATCTGTACAGGCAGCAAAGACAAATGTAACCCCCACTGAAATCTTTACTATTCACGTCACAATATATTCTTACAGGTCAGCTCAGACTGGATTTTTACATGCTCTTTTTATGCAAGTTTCAGAGCAGGATTTTGGGATGAAGCATTTCAGACCATATTGTTTCAAAAATCCTTTTTAACATACAAAAATGCAGAGTTTCAATCTGTCTTTCTAGTTGAAAATCATTGTGTACAAGGTAGTGATAAAATTCAGGTGAATAACAAATTATCCTAAATGCTAAGAAATGCTAAACTATGGATAGATCTGAATAGCCTGAAAAAAGTGTCTGAAATCTTAATATGAACCATTACTTTTTGTGACATTAGACGATTACAGCTAAAGTGAAATGTTGAACAAAAGCTTTGATAAAACAATCATTACAAGATATGATTGATACTAGACACAGGACAAACAAGATAAGGTGGTTGATGCAGAATATCAAGCCAAATGGAGTTGATGACCTTGGAAGTCTTTGTGACCCTAATGATTCTATGATTCTAAGATATTTAGATTTGTTTTCATTCAGTTTTTTCAATAGAAATATTCTATCAAAAAAGGTTTACATAACAGTCGCAGCTCATAGTTCCATTTGGTTTTGTTGAGAAAAGGATAGCATATATATGAACATAAAAGTGACCAGAATAATTAGCCAAATTTTGACCTGAGGTACATACAGAGAGATGTGATTCCATTGGTCTGAGCTTTCCCCTTCTGTCTGCAACTGCTGCTACAGAGCTGTGACATATGCTACACAAATTTAAGCAGTATTAGATGTTTTCAGTGATGAAGTGAGGAGAGGTAGAAAGAAACTCCATGAGAGTAGCAGTAAATAGATTATTAGCGTGTTGCCCGTACAGGTCTGTATATTGACTCTTGGCTTTAAGACCTCCTGAGGACGCTGCCATTCTTCATTGAGAGAGCAAAGTACCAAAGTCATATCACGAGCATGTCTTCTCTGTATACCAAGGCCTTCACTTTATAGGAAACCGTTTTTTTAAAGTTCCTGGCATAGGTAAAATACAGTTTTGTATCACATCCTTCAAAACAATGGGAAAAGCAAACAGGTGTCTCAGGATAAACAAAACTATATGTACACATACCATTGCTCATTGCTTCTGAATAACATACTACTTGGCTTTTATCAAAAGTCATACAACTGAGTGAAAAATGAAAACAAAATTTTTACAAGAAAACATGTCAGAGGAGCTCCATTTTAACCAATGACCACTTTGAGTCATTAACCACCCTTGGAACCTGGTAGTTGCTAAAGTTTTCACCAACTTTATGTTGAAACTTCCTCTTACTAAATCAAATTACTTCTACAGCTATCCCCTCACCCACTGAGCCAGTTACTTCACTATGGAAGCCAGTCAGATGGTTTAAACATGATTTATCCAGGAAAAGCCACTGCAAGAAATATATAGGCAGACCTCTGACATCCTAAAATGACTGCTGTATTAAATCCCATTTATGTCTCTAGTTTTATATGCAACCATGATAAACCTTAAAATAAAATAAATCCAAATAAATTTAAGAGAGAAGGTGGCTGCCTTGAAAATACTTTTATGTAGTAAAATTAAAGACTAGTTTGTCTCTGAAACAAAAGTCTCCTGAAGTTTTGAATGATTTTTGAGTCACCTGGTATTTACTCTTGAGTTTCCATATTTAAAAATTGGTAAGTGTTTGATCTGAGTCTGTTGGCTGAAGAAAGATGTTTCTGTCTTATTTAGTAAATAAAGTCTCATTTCCCTATAGTTTCTCAGGAACCATGTTAATGTCTTTCATATTACTTTTGTTGGTATATAATAGCTGGAAAAAAATATCCCTGCCATAAGTTTCCATAGAGATTCTATTCTTTTAAAGTATTTTAGTTCTTTTCTTCTCTGTTGTTGTAAAGATGACAGTTCACTAACTTACTATGGAAGATGAGGGCTATCACTGAAAAACAATCTGTATCATACTGAGGAGTAAAATCTAGAAAAGTCTTTCAGAATATTTACTTTTATACATAAGAGGGTGATTCTGAGTTTTAATGCAGAAATACAATTGTCCTTTTAAGAACTTTCATATTCATGCATGTTTCAGAAGCATGAATAAAGGAATAGTAATTTAATAAAATATCTTTATATACTGCAAGAAATAAAAACTTATGACAACTCATTTTTATTCTGTTTGAAGAGAACACTAAATACTACTCACAAATAAATCAGAAATTTCAGCGGTTGTTGTCTAGCCCCTCTTGCCCATTGTCCCTGCAATGTTTGCACTGCCTTCAGTTTGTAAACAATAAATAGTGCGTACAGAGATTAAATATCATTAAGAATTGTTTTCTATATTCTTCCTTTCTGTACTGTACACAGTGTCACGATATGACTTTCAGTCCTTTTACAGATTTTCATAGTTTCAGGGAAGAACTGGGATTAACACATCTAATGAACAAACATTAATGAGAATTAATTAACAATTAGAAATTAATATCTAGCCTCTAGCAGCCATTCCAGCTTTCAGGTGGCATCATGTCATGTAGCGTAAGCATCACCATTTCTGTCCCAAAAGCAGTATCCCGAACAGAGGAAGAAAGAATGGCCTCACAGAGTAGAATAGCATAGCATAGTGTAGATGGCATAGCATGGCATTGCTTAGCATGGAAATGGAACAGAATAGAGATTTTCTCCTAGTAATTTTCAGTGCAGATGTTTTGCTTTGTCTCATCTTCCAGGCTAACTAGGAAAAGATCCAGTTCTGAGTTCACTAATACCAACTTCCTTGTTACCAATGCCTGACAGCATCTAGAAAACGAGACCCAAATGCAAAGAGGATAAATATTAAATAGATAAAATCATTCCTGCAGTAACTAACAGCAGCTACCTATGCATAAATTGTTTGATGAGCATCCTGGAGCAAAAAAATTAATGTTTTATTTTCTGCATAAAGACTTTTTTTCTGCCAGAACATAGAAAAACTGTTTAGAACTGTTATTTTTAAAATCCAAAGTTACAGTAACAAGTAGCAAACCTGCTTTGATATCAGCAACAATTCTGTTTCTTTCTGTCAAAGGTAAAATAAATGAAATGCTTTTGTAATTAAATAAATGGAAACTATTCCAATTATACTATTTCCTAATGATAAATTTGTTGCTCTGGGAAAAATCTGATATCAAGACACTTCCAAGTAAATAGGAATATTTGGATTAATTGAAAATATATAGGTAAAATCAGTACCCTCATGAGAAATGCAATTGTTATTTCTTCTGTAAAATGAAGAGCTTTGAGTGTTTGGCTTTAAGTCTTGCAGGCTTTGTTTCTAGTATTATATTTTCCCACTTGGTTCTAAAAAAACACCATTCAGAAAGAAACTGTTTAGTTCATATTCCATTTCCTCAGAGACTGTACCTGTGAAATTTTCCATATGCAACATAAAAGTCAAACACTTGTTTTTTCTGATGGGAATCTTGCTAAATGTTGGGTTTATTTTTCTTTATCCTAGAAGAATATTTTTTAACTGTCAGTTACTGTAAGAAGATTATCGCAGAATCACAGAATGGATAAGTTTGGAACGTACCACAGTGGATTATCTATGCCAGCCTCCCTACTCAAGCAGGGTCGTCCCAGAGCAATTGCACAGGGCTCTGGGAAACCTGTTCCAGTGCACAGTCATCAGCACAGTAAAGAAGTTCTTCCTCATATTCAGGTGACAGTTCCTGTGCATCAGTTTCTGCCTATTGCCTCTTGTCCCATTGCTTGGATTATGCGTCATGTATTCTCTTGATGGATTAAGCAGCAGAAAAGTGTTTGAATGGGAGGTTGATTTGACCAATACTTGTCATAAACCCATGTCTTGGGTTATGTTTCAAAACCAAGACAACCCATCACTTTTTTCTTTCTTTTTATAAAAACACAGGGCATTGACTATCTACTAGGGACTGAACTGTAACCTAGGTGAGTACAGTGTCCAAAGGTATTTAGTTAATTCACATGTTTGAGGTACAAACTAATTTCTTTATGGAGAGGAATAAGAAAGATCCCTCAGAGTAAAATGAGATGCATAAATGTGGTATTTCAACTATCTCACTAAACAGTATGACAAGGGCACAGAAGGACAGTGTGTCTCAGCTCCAGGGGTCAAGCAACACAGAAGCAGGTTTGTGAGCATTGTGAGCTCACAGAGTATGGTGTGAGCCTTGTACAGAACTGCACATGATCATATATGTGCCTTTAATGAGTAGTTATGCATATTAAAAATGTTAGAAAAAATTTCAGCAGCAAGCATTAGTTTTTAATTTTAGGGAACATGGGATTGTACCATAAGTTGTATTAGCATAATAAGAGTTTGCTGAAAGATTTCTAAGACTTGTTCACAAAAATATCCATGCTTCTCATATTTAGAGATCAACATATTTAGTGTTTTCTTTTCTCAAAAGTATTATAATGATTTTTTTTTTTACACACAGAAAAGCACAGAAAATTAGATACCTGAAAGTTTATAGACATGTACGAATCTGAAACACTAAGTACTTCAAGAAGAAATTTCTTCACTGAAGATAGGTAAAATCCTTTTAAATCTCGCTAGGTTCATATCTGCAGCATTAACTATCTCTATACCTTTAAGGTGTATTAGGGGTAAAATATTTAGAACACCTAAAAAGTCAATGAAATGCTTTTTGGAGCTCAGAATCTAATTAGAGATAAAATATAGTCCTAATTGATTTAAAGAAAATTGCATGAGAATTATGCAAATTTTCCCAGATGAAGGATATCTATGTAAATGCTTTTGATGTCTTTTATTTTCCCCAAATGTGACTTTTAAAATGTCTACATTTAACAATAAAAGAAGATACACAGAGAACACTATATTAACTCATAATTTATTATGTAGTGTCAGGGTCTTGCTACATCTACACTTTAAAAAAACAGAGCATCACACTAAGAGCTCTAGGACAGGTGGACAAGTCAATAAAAGTTCATGTAAAGAGGAAATTGAAGATGAAATAAATGTTGGCTTGGGTTTAGCAGATTCTGGCAGAGTCTAAAATCCAGTGGATGTAAAGAACAGATGATATTGCTCATTGCCTATAGTGAATTCAATTTTCAACTTAAGATAGTGAGAACAGGAACAGAATTTTCTAAAGTACACAAATAGGAAGTTTGAAAAAAAAAGCTTTCTGTTTTGCTACCTCTCTTTTTTTGGTGAGACTTGACAGCAGTACTTCTTGCCCTGAAGAAATCATATTTTTTTCCATAGACTCCTTTCCATGAGAATATGATAAATTTAGGGATCTGCTATAGGGAGAAGCCTACCTGTGGTTTTGTATTGAGCTCACTGGGCTCTGATTTCCAGCAAAGACAGTTACATAGGCTACACCTAAGAACTGGTAGGGTTGTAAGCACCCTTGATATGTCAAAGCGGAAGAGATTACATAATCTGTGAGCCTACCATTGCAAAATTCACACTCCTGCTGCGGTTAATTTGCAATAACACTTTTTAAAGTAATCAAAAATTTCAATTGCTTCTGTGATATCATAGTGTTGTAAAAGAAAAATTTTGGATTTGAAGCTCTTAATTTTGATGTATGTATATACACACACATATACATATCATAGCTCCACACTTTATGGATGTCGTATATCTTCTCACAATTACAATTTTTTTTAAAAGACTAATTTCAATTTATCTCACAATAAGATGCATCCAATATTATCTTCTTGCTTTGTAAAAAAATTATAAAAATTATGGTTTCAATACACTTTTTATTAAAGTCATCATAAATTGCTATAATGTACTACTTTATAAATCATCCTGTTGGAAAATGTTTTGATATGTCTCCAAAATAAGATTAAAATTCTGACTTGAGAAATGAGTTTTGCATTGATTTCATAATGCTATATGGCACTATTCTAAAAGAAAAAAAGTAAAAGTGCATTATTCTCCTCTAAAATTCTGCTTTGACACATTTGCAATATTAATAACTACTTTGTTTTCAATATGCCAGATATTATTGACAAGAAATTAATATACACTTATATTTAACAGTATTTCTTCTGAATTTGATTAATTTGCTGAAGATCAATAACTTAAAGTAAACTTTATTCAAACTCCTGTAATCTCTCATCTCTGCCTTTTGTTGTAGCAGACAAACCTTTCCTGTTACTGGAAAACTTTCCATGCCAGACTCATAATGAAGCTTTAAATCTTCTTGGAAGCCACAATTTTTCACCCATTTTTTCTAAGGAGCTGGCCATCATGGCAATTTATCACTCAAATGAATTCTAAACTTATAAAAAATATTCCTGGGTCATGGGTTTTTTTGTCCCAATAATATGAATACTGGTAGAAGGATGCAGCAATTAGCATAAGAATTTTTTTGTTTCCAAAGAAGCTGTCTTTGGACCACAGGTGATCTTTTCAGCTCATTCTGAGTCCTGGAATCTGCAAATCTGTGATTTCCAACTAGAATAGAAAATAGGTTGAAAAAGGTGGTCTTGTCAACACTTCAACAAAACAAAAGTTTTTATAACTGTTGAAGGGCAAGTGTAAAAATATTAGGAAAATACTTTCTAATACTTTTTCAAATTGTCCTTACCTCTTTTGATACGAATTTCTTGGGGAAGTTTCAAATATAAAATTTATATCTATAGTGACCCTGAAAGAAGTATCAGACCATTGTCATCTTTTCTGAGTGCTTTCAGTTTGTAAATAATTTTCTCAAAAGTTGATATGAAACGGGACCAAAAAGTCAGGATGATTGCTCCAAAATACAGAAATAAAAGGAATGAATAGAGGAAGGAATAAGAAAAGCGGAGGAGAGTAGTTGAATCAATGGATCTTATTTTAAAGTATGAAAGTTGTGGGGTATAATTAAGCTTTGCACTCTGCCTCACATTGAAGATCCCTTACAGTTTTCCACTACAGGGTCCCTGCAGGTATTGAATGGATCTCAGGTGGCAATTTCTAATTTTATACTTTTTCATGATGTTGAAATACTGTCAGCAAGATATCATAAGAGAGAAAAGGATCTTCAAAAATTACTAGTAATACTACAGGTAAGGTCAGATATTAAATGAAAAGTTCAGAAGACCCTGTAGTATCATGCAAGTTAATTGAGAAATTTCTGAAAAGCATAGCTCTTGTGCAGCTATCTGCTAATGAGAAGGGGAAAAGGTAGTAAGTAGGCTGAGGGATTTAAACCAGAAAATACATCTTCACAGGAAACCTATCAAAAGCAAATTCTCATGACACAAGTTTCAAGTTCATTATGACCAACAGTCTGATTTCCATTGACTTTGAGAAAACCAGAGATATATAGTAGGCTGAGGAAAGCCATGTCATCAATATGTTCACATTAGTCTCGTGTACATCTTGTTATAACATGTCAAACAGTCTTATTAGTGATGCTTCCTCAGTAAGAAAAGGTTACATCAACTCATGTCTAGGCTAAACAGCATTCTCTACACTTGCCAGCAACACATAAACAAAATGAGGAACTTGTTAATGCCCCTACAGTACTGTGTGTTTACATTAAAAATCAGTATTTTCTTTTGCATCATACTGTAGGTGACATATTCTTGGCAGTTAAATATTTCAGTGTGGTAGATACCCTTGTAAATGAACAATGTGGAAAAATATGTTTTTAAGCTTTTGGTTTTCTAAAAACGCTGGTGTGGTCTTTATTAATCTATAGAGTGGAATTACTTCTCGTGAGAGCTGCTCTCTTTGAGCTGTTTCCTTTATTACAGGGAAATGACATGTAGGTGAAAGCTAAGCAGAGGGAAATCAGCTTTCTTCTATGACCTTCTATGCTCAAACCCAAAATAAACCCACCCAAAAACACCTCACCCAAACCAACAACTCCAAACTGTCAATATCCTAGAAAAGGCTGGGTTGTAAGGATTATTGCATAAAAATTGCATAAAACAATACTTGTTTTATATGTACATATCATATATATGTCCCCAAGAACACAAAAAATACTTTGTGAGGTTTCATTCTCATGCAACATTATGAATGACAGAAAAATACAAGCATTGCTGCAGTGCTGATAGTTACTCTTAGATAACTCACATTTCTACACAGATTTTAGTAATTTCTATAGCATCTCAAAAACACTTTTTCTGCAATCTAAGCAGCTGATCTCATCCAGCAAAGCTGAGAGACAGCATCTTAAAATTTATGAAGATAATATCAAAGTTGAGAGAAGAATAATGAGAGTTTGTGGAGGTGATTGTTTTACAAGAGTGTTTCCTCATGTTTCAATTGACAGTACGTATGCCTTGAAGAATTATAGATTAAAATTATGTCAAGCAAGGTAATTTCTCTTTTGTTTAGTATTTTATATATAAAGACATACCTGAAAAAGAAAATGACAGGTTTTTTTCCTATTATCTTTTTCAGTTTAGTACCATACGGTTTCTCTTCCCTAATATAGTGGTATGGCTGAGAACCTCCTGCAGCCTTTTTTTTTTTTTTTTTTAATAATAGTCAATTCTTATTTTACTTGAACACTTTATTTTAAATCTTTTTGATTTTATTTGTTTTTGTTGTTGTTGTTTCTTTCCTTTATCTTGCTGCTTGCTTTCATGAAAGGCTTCACAAATGAGTATTCTGGAGATTCTATTCAATTGCAATTGGTTTAGAATAACAGTTTTGAATATGCAGGTTTTTTATTCTTAAGGGAAAAAACCCCACAACTTAGAGAATTATGAAAGTAATGAAAAATAAATTTTTGTTTTTCTTTAAAGCTGCCAGTTTTATGGTTGTTTAAGTAAATCCTAATGTCAGGCTAAAGGATTTAATTTACATCAGACTGGGTGATGTTTTCTTGGCAGGCCTATATATTCAAAAAGGTTTCAGGAAGCCTAAGCATATGCAAGATGAAAAACTGGTATCACTTTTTTTTTCTTATATTGCCTGTAACTAACTTTTTCAAAATATTTCCTTAGCATCTACATGTCCGCATTTTACATACTTATGAACCAGATATCATTTATTTGCATTTAATGTCTCTTTTCTTTCTTGCATTACTTGTTTATTCAAAATTTTTTTCCAAAGTTTCATTTATGAGGAAGTCAGTGAAGTGCTATTCATAGAAACACTGCTGGTCACAAAAAAAATAACTTTTAAAGAGAATCTGTACATACGACTTGTAGGTTTCCTAAGAAAGTACCTACAGTCATTAAATGAATATGTAAAATTACAAAGTGTAGATTTCTGAATTCGCTTCAATTGCTATTAGGTCTGAATTGAGTAAACAAGTATTTTTTACCTTAAAAAAAATTAATAGGGTCTTTCATTTTCCTGACACAGACAATACGACACCATCTTCCTTTACATTTTTATGTCTGATTTTGCTTTATGAATATTTACTTCCCAAAAGCCTGATATCATTAACATTTCTGATTCAGAGAATTTCAGAGAAATTATCCTTACCCCATTGCAATCCATTGATTACACTGCCCATATTAATATAAAAGAATATTGCATAAATGTCAGAAATGTATTGGCTATGGAAACACTTAGTGAGGAAAAAGCTGTATTGAATATGCATATTTGTGAAGCCCTGTTATGACTTTACTGAATCTAAATAGAAATTCAAATTGCACGATAAAGAAAACAAGGTGATAGCATTTTCAGCCCTGAGCAACAGAAACCAGTGAAACAAACTGTCCATCCACTGTTGGGCGGCCATTTGTGAAATAGGTAATTGAGTATTTAAAAGAAAAACTATATCATAATGTCAGTACATGAGGGAAGGAAAAATCAAGGACCTTTGACAAAGCAACAAAAAAATAACCGAATTAGCTAGGTTGGAAAAGACCTTTTAGGTAAGAGTCCAACCTATGACCTAACACTACCTCACCAACTAGAGCAGGGCACTGAGTGCCACATCCAGTCTTAAATACCTCCAGGGACTATGACTTCACCACCTCCCTTGACAGCACGTTCCAATGCTGAATCACCCTTTCGGTGAAGAAATTCCTCCTAATGTCCAACCTAAACATCCCCTGGCACAGCTTGTGTACTCCTGTCCTATTGAGAACCGACTTTCACCCGCTTACAGCCTCCTTTCAGGTTGCTGTTGTGAGTGGTAAGGTCGCCCCTGAGTCTTTTTTCCTCCGGGCTGAACAACGCCCTTCTACTATGTAGAAAGCATACTACTAAGACAGGCAGAACTCTGACTCCTGCTGAGCTTCTCTCAGGATTGGAAAACGTTTAACTCCACCAGCCTGTTTTTCTTTCTCTCTCCCTAATATGCCTTAGCCTTTCCACTCCTTTCTTAAGCTCTGCTGCTAGACAGAGCAGATCTCTCACCTGCTCACACCGTACGCAGGTGCCTTTCCTGCAGTGCTCCTGTATGAACAGCAGCCTCAGACAGTCCCTGCAGCCAGTGGCCCCAACAGCGGCATGTCTGGGGGGTTCTGTCGGGGTTAGCACACTCGGGCTGGCAGCAGCAGCAATGGCTTTTGACGCTTTCTAAATCATTCCTGGGTCTAGTCAAGTTGGAGAGAAAAAAAAAAACAAAACAACAAAACCAAACAAAAAAGCCTCCTGACAAAAAACCACACCCACCAAACACACAGCCCCGCCAGGAGCTGCGAGGGCAGCTGCGCCCTGCCTGCTCACCCTGCCAGCACAAACTGCTCACCTCACCCCCGCTCACCTGCTGCTCTTGCTTGTGCTCCCCAGGGACATTTTGGTGGCTCGAAAAGGGCCCTGTGATCACTCCTTGCTCACCTGAATGGCTGGCAAGAGCCAGCAGAACATGGATCTTTGACAGGTACAAGAAAGAGAAAATAAAGAATGGGGAACAACATCCCAGTAAAAGAGAAAAGAGACCTAAGGCTTGTGTTTTGGACTCTGCGATGAGAAGGCATAAAGTTCTTATGGTCTCCCTGTTCTGTATATTGCAGACTCACATAGCCACACATTACAGAAATGGAAATACACATTTTCAGAAATATTTTCAGTAGGTAAATGTAATGATTAATGTAAATAATAATAATAATCATAATAATATTATTCCTTATAGCATCAATGAGAAGAAAAAGTACCTTTGTTTGGAAATGTATCTATTATACTTACTAAAAACCTGCTTCCCCCCCAAAAAAAAAACCCAAACAACAACAACAAGACTAAACCATAAATGAAGTATGAAAAAACTATGTTTATTCAATACACTATAACTCACTCCAGAGCAGTTCTGTACATTGTCTTTTTTTTTTTTTTTCCTTTTTTTTCCTACATTCAGCTCTTGCAGGGATCCCAGTGCATCACTGAACGTCTTTGTAATTTTCCTATTTCTCCATGTAATTTGTGTATTTGTGGTACTTGTCTGGAAGGCATCTGTCACCTCATAGTTGAAACACCTTGAAAGCACTTATTTAAGTATTCTGAGTGAGTAATATCCATCTCATTAACAGTAACCAATAATTTTCAAAATTAAATTCTTTATAGAATATTTTCTTTGAGATAATTGCTAGCACATTAAAATACACTGAAACTTTTAACATATTAAAGATAGACAAGGTTTTCCATTAATACAAATATCTGCAAATCAGAGGAAAGGAGTGAAATATGGCCAACTGAAAAAACGTGATACTGAAGAAAAATATTTACAACAAATCATAAATACAAATGGCTACAAATAGTCAGCAGTGGATTGCTGTGTTGTGCTAGCATCTCTTGGGAATATGCTACTGAAACTGCTGCTTTTAGCAATGACTCCTGTAGAACAGAGCAAGAGAGAAATGAGCTTGCCCTTTGCTGGGAGCAATCAGATACAGGCCCTTCTTGACATAGGGTAGTTAGGGCAGTCCTGTTGTTTTCAATCAAAAGAGTGATTGTTGTAGAAAGAGACATTTGCAGATTAAATTTCCCATTCTTTTTAGAGCAATGTAAATTCTTCAGTATCCTAAATGGGTTAGTTAAGATTTTCTTATTTTCTTCCCATTCATTTCATTACAAAGCCCTGCATAAATGGCTCCAATGCAGTTGCATCTCTATCTACTCAACTGTCTATCAATATTCCACTGTTCTCAAAACAACAACAAAAAAATTTCAGGAAACCTACAAGTCTTGTTTCTCCATTAAAACAAAACGATAATAATATTTTTTAAAAAAATCTGAGTTCTTCTAAATAGGTATACCCAGGAAGTAGCAGCCTGAAAAAGCCTACCCATTTTCTAAATATTTTTCCCTTCAACTCCACCAGGATCTGAAGGAAAAGAAGAAAATGGTTCTACTATGAAATAGAGAATGCAGAATTTCAAGGACTGCTCCTTCTTTTGAAGAAAGACATTATTTGAAGAATTACCTATGTAATTGATAATAGCTTCAGTTCCATTTATAATTAAGTAGCTGCTTGAACAGTCTTCAGCACTATGCAAATATGCTGCACTAGAAGAATTATAAGAATGGCAAACTATAGGGGTTTATTTAATCTAAAAAAAATTAGATTTGTCTGTCTTCATCTTCACCATTTTTCTTCTGTGGTTTTATTTTTACATAGAAAGGTAAATGAAACCTCTTAATAACAGTAATGTCTACACTTTGTTGCAATATAGATACAATTAATTTTATGACAATAATTATTCTGAATGTGTATTTCATTAGTTTACCAAGTAGTTACTCAAAATTTTAAATACTAATTGAAATACATTCAAATTTATTCTCAAAGTATTAAAAGCCAGAAAATTTTCTAAAAATCACTTTAAATAATATCATAAAATAATGCCTGCTTCTTGCCTATTTTTTCCTTTGAGTGCTTTTTTTCCCCTTTTATCTTGCTTTTGCAATTAGTCTTAATATTACATGTAATGATCAAAATGTAATTGTTGACTCAAGAAAATATTTTTTACAAAATATTCTGCAGGACAAATATTGCTCTATACCTATAAAAGACAAAAATAATGATATTTTTTAAAAAATCTCTTTTTTATATTAATATTTACTTCATATTTGAGCTTGTGAAAACTAAGTACCATTTAGGATAAATTTAATTTTAATAAATTGAAGTACTAAGATAACTATGAGAAATTTAAAATTTAAGTCTACATATGTAAATATGAAGACAAAATATTTCATATTATTGTGTTTCTAATATAGTAGATTTTATCATATAATGTTTTTATTTTGGATGCAAGCAGTTTTACTACCAGAATTATAGCAGTGTCCTCTCATGCTTCCAGGCGTGCAGGCTAGCTCAGTTCTGCACTGCCACAGCGAGGATTGGTCGGGGTTACAGGCGACCTCCTCCCAGTGAGTTCTTGGTTCCCCACACCAGCGAATAGACCTGATGGAGTTGCGACTGCAGCGACAGAAAAAGAGTCATCTTCTTTAGGCAGGGTAAAAGGTAGTTTAATAAGGGGAGCCCAGCAAAGAGCTCCACCTCAGCCTACTGCTGCAGAGAGAGATCAAAGCTTGACAGCCACTTATAAATGGGGGAGGACTGACAATGGGTCAGCCAACCAGGGAGCATTGGGGTGGTAACAGGGGTGTTAACTTCTGAACCATTAACAAATCACAATAGGGGAGGAGGGGATTCCCTGGGCACCAGCCTATCACTCAACGCCTCTCCTGGATCTTTCCAGAATCCAGGGAAGGGTCTTGAAGTGACAGACAGGGCAACCACGAGGAGAGGGGGGATTGACAGGGACAGGTGCAGGGAAGGATTGACTGACAGAAAACGTCTGGTTATATAACTAACTCATAGGGGGGAAACCATTACAGAACACGGGGGGGTACAGTGGAATGAACCATTACAAAAATAACTTATAAATCTTACAAAAATAACTTAATAAAACAACTCTCACACCACTACACAGAATAGTGTATAGAATGTAAATACAAGCCAGTTTCTCTTGGCTGTATAGTTTAAAATTTTAAGGTTAGATGTTGCATGGTAAATGCACCAAGTGAAGAGGTGTTTTCTGTTCCTTTTTCCCCCCTATTTTTTCAATGCCCTCCATAGAGTATTATTGCATGTATTTTTATTTATCTACTATGAAAATATATAGTTGTGAATTTGGGGAGTGCTGTTGTGTGAAACACTAAAAGATGACCGCTGAAAAGGCCCAGCACTTTACAAAAATTGAAAACTTAGTTTTCCATTAACATTTTCTCTTTTGGCACCTTAAAAAGAGTGGAAGTTGATTTCAGCAGAACATCCTGTGGGGAAATTAGTTCATTTTGCTAAAGTATCTTAATAATTACAGTGACATCAAGGTTAATTGCTTAATCTGTATTGCCATAGTGCAGTCCTTTAGAAATCCCAACACAATCTGTTCTATAATTAGTGCCAGAATACCCATATATAGAACAAGCAGTGGCCTAAAAAAAAAAAATAAAAAAAACCTCTGATATGATTAATAAAAAAGATTTACCAGAGTGTGTGTGTGTATTTGTGTATGCATTTATATCTATGTATATATACATACAAAGGGAAGGGGGAGATTTCACAAAACAGAGGTTGTGCAAACAATGCATATTAAACTCTTGAGGAGATATAAATAGCTGAGGTAGAAAATAACTTCAAGCAAGATGTTTTATCTCCTTATTCTCTTCCAACTCCAGAATGTAATTGCTAGCCAACACCATCAGATTTGCATCAGGTCCCATGCTTTGCTTGTTCCATGTCAGAAACTAAGTGGTCAGGGTTTAAAAAGTAATTGTGAAGATCCTTCTACTTCACCTTTTGGGTTAATTTCAATAACACTGCCTATTGCTGAGCTTACAGATTTGGATTGCTTTGGCACGCTTCATTAGCACATGATCCCATGTGGATTTATCGACTGTTTAAATTCTGAAGATGTGCCATACTGAGGGACAATGTGGTGCCCCTGATAACTCAGGATGACATGATGGTTTCCTTCCTGCTCTCTTCTCATTTTTGGGAATTGTGATACCATTTGCACATCACTCCTTCATATTAGTCATTAGTTCTTGTTGAATGCTTATTGCATCTGAGGCACAAGCTGTGAGTTACTCTGTGTTAGCTAATATAATTTTCAAATAACCAGTATCTGCAGACAGAAATCAACAACTGGATCTTTAATAGTTATTTGTATCATTGATATAAATTTTAAACTAGTTATAAGGAGAAGTTTTAATGTGTTGACTAAGCAAGTAGCAACACCCAAAAAGAATTCTGCTTTTAATGACCTTTAAAGAAAAAAAAAAAAATCTACCAATTATATCTCTCCCATTTTTACAGAAATAGAGAGAAGTAAATCACAGACAATACTAATCTCAAATACACAGCTCTGAAAAATATGGCAATGGAACAAAATATGCTCTGTTGTTTATTGTGTTTTGTACATCAGAACTGAAATGTAAAGCCTGTATCCTTGAAAAATATGCTTTTTACACACCTTGAGGTACACATTCCATTTTCAATGTTAAGCCCATCAGTCAAAAGTTGACATCACTTTGATAAAGTCTGATAGTAGTTTATTGCTTCGGATACTTAGACTTTTACTTTAAGGGAGTTGATGAGGCAAATTAATTTTTAAAAGGGGAGAAATACGTTCTTACTATTGAAGGGCATACTCTCCCAGGAGGGATCATTAAATAAGGAAATGTTTCCAATGACACATCCCTTAAATTATGCCATATGTAAATTTCCAAATATTATTTTCGTTTCTCTTACCAGCATCTATGTATTTATGTAACCTGTTTGAGTAATTGTGAAGACATCTATTTACATAATGTAGATATCATATATAGATACAGCTTTGGAAATGTTTTATGTTCACACCTCTGAACTTAGCAACTTTTAAATTAGTAATTTTTTAAACTAATACAATAATGTAGTCAAAAATAAAATAATAAAAAAACCCTTTAATTTTTCTACATTTTACTTAGTCATAGACTCTTATTCAGCGCCTAATCATCTCCAGGAAAACAAAAATTAACTCTCCAACATCTTCAGCATTTTTCATTTCAATGTTTTTCCAAACAAACACCACTTTATTTTTGAACCTTCATACTACACTGTGGGAATTTAGGCAATTTACAAGGCATTTACCATAGCAGTTGAGAGTCTGTTTAGAAATTTTGCAAGAATCTCTTTTAAATCAAAATAAAATCTGTTCTTTCCACTGCCTTTAAAAAAGGCAGTTGCTAACCTGATAAGTTTACTTTGTCAAACTGCAATTAGTAACCTGCAATACTGTCAAAGATGAAAGCTGAAGCTTAGCACAGCAGTGAGTCTATACTCTCAGGTAATCGCAGCTTTCTTTTTCTTTTCCACACAAGTCTAAACAGTAAAAACTTAAAAAGACTGTGAGTCTAAATAATGTCCTGAGCTTTTAAAACAAGATTATTTTAAAGTGTTTGAAGCTGAGTAATATTATTTGGTTCTCTGTTTTCCTGTCTTTGTCACCATAATTACCACTTAGAAAAGTTTCACAGCTCATAAGATACCATGCTGATTGATATCAGGTAGACACAGGAAAATTGCTTCCTAACTTTGTTGATTACTTACTGCAATTATCAAACTTTAAAGTGCTTGAGTCCATTTGGTTAGTGCTCTTTCACAAAGTTCTTTGGTTTTCTTTCAGAAGTATATACAGGAGAAGCTAAGACCTGGTTAAATAAGAATTAGTTGATTTTAAAACTGCTAACAATCTTTTACTTAATTTTTCTAAGTTTTGATTAGTAGTGCCCATCAGACACAGGTAAATGTGCAATGTGGTGTGATTTCAGATTTTGGTAAGAAAAAGGAATATTTTTGTTTATTTGTTTTCAAATCACCAAATATTAGATAATAAAAAGATTGATTGTATTTGTAAGTAATAGAAATCCACATTCATATTTAACTAATATTAAGCAAGTTTTTTGGGGGAACTTGAGTGTACTACATTAAAGAATGTGTTTACAATGTTCCTGCTGTCATTTTCACTGTGAAAGATACCTGCTGTTCAGCCTTAAAAGGTCACATAGACTTGGCTTCCCTGACTTAATCAATATAAACTACATGTCTCTGCATCAGAATAAACAGCCTCTGCTGCCTCTTCTTCTAACAGATGAAGTACTGTGCCGTTCCTGATCTCCTCTTGCCTCTGGGTCAGTCTTTTCCCACATTCATAGTCAGTGCATAGGGTGACCGTAAAGACAATGAGAACACTGGAGTGATGTTAATGCTGTTGTATATGACTGATTGGACAACCTCAGCAAAAATTGATCTTCCCATCACCCCTTCGAGTCCACTAATGTCATGTTGTTTTTTCAAAGAGACTTAAGCATACTTGATAGACTCATTCTCAGGTATTTCATTCTAACCTCAGAGGGAGTAAAGGGTAGGGTGATAAGCAAGGTCACTGACTATTGAACTGAAATTAATTAAATGATGAACGGCCTTTCAAGAGAATTATTATCATACAAGTATTTCAGCACATTTATGAAGGCCTCCTACTCAATGCAGAATCATATTCAGCTGGGTTTTGATTACCTCCAAGGATGGAGGTGATACAACCCCTCTCAGCAACCTTTTTCAATATTTGACCACTATAACAAC
Organism: Hirundo rustica; assembly: GCF_015227805.2. Lineage (NCBI taxonomy): Eukaryota > Metazoa > Chordata > Aves > Passeriformes > Hirundinidae > Hirundo > Hirundo rustica. The sequence continues at coordinate 17,561,583 of NC_053453.1, read as the reverse complement.
ATTTTTGTTATGGTTGACTGGAATTTTCTTGAGGTTTTGCCCATTTACTCTTGTAATGTCACTGTGTGTGACTACAAAGGATCTGGCTCTATCTCCTTTACTCCTACCTATCAGACATTTGTTGACATTTTTTCTATATCTCTTTCAGTCGGCCTTGCACAGATTTTGTGGGGTGTTTGAAAAGGGTTCAGGAGTTTCTCCTTTCATTACTTAGCTAGGTTTTTGTGTGTTGTCTGTGTGCATGTATGTGGTTTGTTGTTTTTATTTCTCAGGTAGATTGCTCATGTTTTAGAATGAAAGTTACTTGAGGTCAGAAAATAAATTCAGGGACTGCATTGTAATTATTCTATTAGATGGTAGTGGTAGAGAAAACATTTGAAGACAAATTTCAGATTATATTTATTTTGGTTCATTGCATTACAGCTTTAAATGCTTAAAAACATTCAGTCTGTATTCCTGTTGAACTTGGGAGAGTATTTAAATGTGACTGGCATTCTTAGTCTACTGGTAATTTTAAAAATGTGTTTGACAGAATAGGGAACATATTTCTTTAAAAGCATGATGAAAAGCAGAAACTGTAATTTAGACCTTTTCAGATCAATCTGTCAATCTGCTGAGTAATACACCATCTCTTTTCGTGCAATTGTTGGGAATATGTACAAGAGCACCCTCATAAATGGATGAAATTTGCAAATACGTTTCTAAGAAGTTTCTACAGCGTTCAAGTATTAAGAAAATTGAGACTTACAGATATATTTTGTTCTATCACTGTTTCAACTCCTCTAAGTCAGTAATAAATGTTTTCTCAGAAAAACAGCACCTATTTCCTTGTGCAGGACTGTTATTCACAGGCCCTTTTATCATGAGTTGTTTTGTTAATCAGATATGTAGCACAGTTTTGCAAACAGTAGTAGTGGCGCAGAAGTGTGTTTCACAATTCAAAGTATGAACTGGGAAATACCTAAAGTCAAAGTTATTGTCAAAGGAAAGGATTGTGTGTAGCATGAGATGAGCATCTTTCGGGGACCAACTGAAGCACGACTATTTAAGTCTTGATTTGTTGTTGCTTTATTCTGGGGAAAAGAAAGGGGGTTGTGGGTACTGATAGATATAAATAAACAAGCTCAGATAAATGACTGTTATTCTGTTTTGTTTGTTTGCTTTTACTTTTTATTTACTTTATTTCTTCTTAGTTAATTGAGGAGTACAGTGAATATTTGCTGCCTTGTCAGGTTTGGAATCAGGACTATTATATAAAAATAAAAGGATTTTGAAGTTGGGGTTTTTTTCCTCAAAAATTCTTTGTTTATAATAACTGAACAGCACAAATTGCCATAGTCATCAAAAGAAAAAGTAGCAGAGATATTTCATGGTCTGAGTTATCCAGAAGGTTCAGGCTAAATGATCTAATTATTTACCACAAATTGAAATATATTATTGCATATGAGAAGCCAAAATACAAAAGTGAAGAAAGACAAATGAGACTAAAGAGAGAGCATATAATTTTGACTGAAAGTATCTCTTTTAGGAGAAGCAGTATCCTAAAGTCGGTAATATTCCAAATGTTATCTAACTGCTGTTGAGGAATGCATCTAGTCTAGGTAGCCGGGCTCGAAAGCTGCAGGTGGAGATCCAGTCTGGGCTTGGGTGGGAGTCTGAGACAAGGGGCTGTGAACTGTCAAACTTTGGGATAACAAAGGTGTGGTGGTGTGAGAATTGTTTTATTAAGTTATGAAGTTATTTTTGTAAGATTTTTAAGTTATTTTATAATGGTTTAGTTCACTGTATACCCCTGTGTTCTGCATTGGTTTTCCCTTCTGCATCGGTTATTTTGTCTATTGTAAAACCCGACGTTTTCTGTCATTCATCCCTTCCCTGCACCTGTCGCTGTCAATCCCCGCCCCCCCCTCCTCGTGGTCGCCTGCCTGCCACTCAGAGACCCTTCCCTGGCTTCTAGAATCCTCCGGGAAGGGTGCCAAGTGATAGGCTGGGGCCCGGGAGACCCCCTCCCCTCATTTTGTGATTGGTCCCCAGTTCCATGGTTCACACCCCCGGTTAACCCCCCCGATCCCTGTGACTGGCTGACCGGTTGTCGCCACCCCTGTTTCCACCCCACTTTAAAAGCTCGTGCACGCCTGCCCCCGGGGTCTCTTCTGGGCGGTGGGTCAGAGAGTGCTGAGCCCCGTGCTGCCTCTCCCCCTGAATAAAATCCTGTTTAACTGAGCCCAGAGGAGTCCGCCTTTTGATTAGCTGCCGTGGGTTGCATTTGCCATCTGCTGGCCGTCGCTGAGAGGGGAACCAAGACCCACAGGGAGGAGGTGGCTCACCCGGCTTGCCACCCCGACCTCATACGTTGCCGCGGTGCAGGAGACTGAGCTAGCCCGTGGCCGCGCTCATCAGCGCAAGGAACAGCACCGCGACACAAAGGGAACAATAATGGGTGGTGCCAGCCAGGTGAACATGAGCTTTTGGATTACAACGGAGATAAAAAGGGGGGCCACACCAGCAATCTGGATAGACATGAAGAGGGCCAGGAGTGAGGACCTAGGAGCAAGAGCAAGAGCAAGAGCAAGACCTGCAGACAGACTGTGAGGATATAAAAGCCATGGGGTTCCTTTGTTGAGATTCCCTCCTCAGGAGCACCAGCTGGAGCTGTTTCTGTGCCACTGCACAGTGAATAAATGGCTTTATGGAATGAGACATCTGAGAGTCTGCAGTGGGAAACCTGGGGTGGAAGCAGTGAGGAAACCTGGTGTGTCTGGTTGTGAGAGGGGTGTGCAGGGGGTCAGGGGGGCTCCCCTCGGGTCACTGGAGCTGCTGCTGAGAAGGGGCTCTGGTCCCACCAGTGAAAGTGTCTAGCCTTGGAAGTGTGACTGCCAGAGAGGCTCAAGAATGGTCAGACTGGGAAATTTTCTTAAGAGTTTCCTAATACAATTGCTCATTTTCCAGGTTCCAGCAAAGAGAAGTAACACGAGATGATTCAGAGAAAGAAGTGACTATTAGCTTTCCTTTAGGCTTTGCTTTTGTTTGGCTGTAGTTAAATGAAGAAAAGCCCACCCGCTGGTTTGGGCCTCTCTGTATCTTTGTTAAAATTAGGTTTTCACTTAAACTTTTTTTTTTTTTTTTTTTTTTTTTTTTTTTTTTTTTTTTTTGTGTGTGTGTGTGTGTGTGTTAGAAATATGTTAAACACAGGTCAGGTATGGGGAATTAGAGGTTTGCTTTAAAGGAGTTGCAATCTATACTTGGAAGTCTCGTCCTTAGACTTCTGTATCACATAGTCTCAAGTCGCTGAAAAAATAATGGGGAGAAGGAGGGTGTATATGGCTAAGAAATTCAGGGCTAACAAATGAGAAGTCAATCTAAGTTTTAGAGCGATGACTATGCTGTTTATAAAATTATAAATGTTCAGTTAAAGAGAAAGTGAAAACGCAATTATAGAAAATAAATGAACAAATTATGAGTTCAGAATATATTATTATGTTTCTCACAGAGCACAATTATAATTGTGTTATTTTCTCAGTTATATTCAAGGTTGTAGCAGCACTTATATTACATACCCTATATTTCAAGAGCTTACGACTTGGCAGCAAGAAATTTACTTAGTAGTGGAAATTAAGATACTAAGTGTCAACCACAGAACACATTTTTTTACAGTGTTATTTATTATGCAAGGGAGTGTAAGACTAAAGAGGACAAAGGCACTGACCTGGCCAGAGCTCTGTTATTTTGGCACTGCAGCTACAGTGCTCTGGATCCCTTACTGTCTTTCTAAAATTAGCATAAACATTCACTACTAGTGATGTTAAAATGTTACTGTCTGCTATGATGCAAAATTCCCATTTGGGACTTTTAGGTACTGGGAAATAGCAAAAGTAAATATTTTCACTACTTTTGACAAGAAAGGATTAATTTTTTACTGGTTTTGTTTGCTTATTTTTGCTGCTACTGCTTTTGTGGATTTTTTTTTTTTTTTTCTAATAGACATATTTTTGATACTACAAGTGATTCTCTGTTCCGGTTTTCATCCACACTGTTTTTGGGGGGGTTTTGTGTTTTGTTTTTTTTTTTCCCTCCCACTTTCCCTCAGAAACTGATATTTTAGTTTCAGTCCAGAAGTGTTCTTTGTTATTTGATGTTTTCCCCCAATTTCATTACTTTCTACACACAGAAATACAAGTCATATATTTATATTAAATATAAATATAAAAAATATTATTTAAAAGGAAGCATCAGTCTTCAGTAAACAGCTCCCATTTAGCCTTTGTACAAAGCAACCCTGTAAAAATTATTCAGAAACAGGATCAGAATAATGATTTGCTTTCATGTATTTTGAAAGTTTAACTGAAGTCCACAAGTCAGAGAATTGCTGAGATAGTTACTCCTGGTTTCTAATAGTTTCATTCTACAAAGAAATTAGTTTGATGCAGATTGATAGTAATCTGTCTTTAATCAACTGTCCTGCTTGAGCAAGGATAATTTAGGTTTTCAAGTATAAAATTAATTTATTTAGAGAAGAGCAAATATGTTCAACATAATACGAACACTTACATATTTACGTAATGGACAGACTTTAATTATTTTATAACACTGATGTTTCTTTTTTACATTCTATTTGGTATTTTTTCTTTGTTTTTAATCATGTCTGGATTTGCTTTTTTGGGGGGAGTATGTCATTGTTGAGATTTTAATTTCTGGGGCTAATTTTTAGTTATTCATGTTTAAAGTATTTGGCTGGCTCTTAATTACTATGAGAAATAAGTTATTATTATTTTATTTTAACCTGATACCTTTTTTCAATATAGGAATTTGCCATTATTTTTAATTCTCTGAACTAATTTTGTTACATATTTTCATCTCTTCATTTATGTATTGCAATTAGAAAACTCTTCAGAGACACCTCCCTTCATACAAGTCTGCAGTATCTGAGTTTTATTGTTGGATACTAAAAAATTTGCTGTGCAGCACAAGTAGACATGCAAATAAACTTTTCTGTTGACTCTGCATATTATACTGGTAGCATGAAGATGTAATATAAACTCACTGAAAGTTAAAAAGTGAAGAGTTATTTAATCTCTGACAAAAATATCTATGATATTTTTATCAGGATCTCTTTCTTAGGAGCTCCCATCTGTCCCTGTTTTATTTTTAAACCACATTTCAGCTGTTGGGTTTGTATTCAAATGTGCTGTGTCTCCTGCTCCTTCCATTTGAAAATACAGTCACATATATTAGAATACCTCACATAATGTTAATAACATAGGAACAACAAAAAAATCCCAGAACTACTTATTTTTTGTCCTACAAATAGTTATAAAAATGATGTAAACTACAGTGACAGTAAATAGAGATTTGTAAATTATGAAGACTGGAAAGCCTATTTTGGAAGCTTTTTCTTACACAAATTGTGAAATTTACAATTTAACTTTTGTGAGAGTATGTGTGTGGAAGCTATGTGATTGTGCTCTTTACTTTTGCTACAGACATTTTCTCAAAACAAAAAAAGCCCCCATATTATGGAGCAGTTTTCTGCCCATAGTTCTACCCTGAACCTAGTAAGATTGCATCAGGGAAGGGGTAATGGCCTGTGAAACAGGTTTCTGAACTAAGTCAGCTTTGAAAAGGAAGTAGCTAAGAAATTTTGACATTAATTTCTTGTTGATGATGTGATATATGTCCTAAAGATAATTCGTGTTGATAGATAAAAATGTAATATCATTTCAATAAATGTAAGTTTTGTTTTAATCCAACAAACTATGAGTCAACTCAGAGGAAAGCAGCTCAGAAAAGGTGCAGGAATTTCTCTCGCTTGAAAGGACAAGGGAGGGGGAAGCACGAGACATAACATGATTAAGAATTACCAGGAGGGAGACACAAACATGCATTGGCTACCAGGAGAGAGACACAAACATGCTTGGGCTACAAATCGTTAAAAAGGAATGTAACATCTGCTCTGAAGTTACTTCATGTTAATAGAATATAAATTGTAATACTGAATGTATGATTATAAGTCCTGTATAATCTAGCATGTTAGAAGTTAGGTTTTGTTTTAGCATTTTGTGGGTTAACTTGGGAAGAAGGGGATTCAATAGAATACAAAAATGTCCCTAGCCTGAAAAGGTTTGGGAGGGACACGGAAAGAGCTTGATTGGAATTACCAGAAAGGAGGACAGAAGACTGTCACTGCCAGGAATCGCTGAAAGGAAACAAAGGGCAACGGAACACAGAGATGATAGCCCGGAGAACCCGATGATGGTTTCAGATCCGTATCTAGATGGTCTCCGGCCAAAATTAGCATGTCTACACCACACCTGGAACCGACCATCGACAGCATTGTCCTCCTCCGCTGATCCATTCAGACTCTTAGAACTGAAACTTGCATACTTAATGAAGCTGCCTCAGATGGAGGACTTACATCATCTCAGGCGTCTCTCCGCGATCCAGTGTATAAAAAGAGGCTGCTGCAAACCCCAGATGTGAACTTGGGGATAACAGACTGGCAGAGTGTGTTATCGTTGTTCACCAGGCGCCGACCCCAGGCTCGACGCTGTCCTTTTTAATTGTGGCTGTCCGAGACTGTTATTTTGTCTCTTAATAAAATTCCAAATTTTGATTTATCGAATTTGGTCTTCTCATTTATAACAATGAGATGGAGCTGTGTAGCAGGGTTTTTGGAGACAGACACAGAGAGGCCTGACAATGCTGGGAAAGTTCTGTTGTTTTAGCACTGTCAAGGACGTTAAGCCTGAGAACCAGGACACTGAGCCTGAGAACCAGCTTTTTCCCTCAACAAAGTGTAAACAGGTAACTGCAAAGGAATGCTTATGCAGATAACACTAGCCAATAGCGTGTAGTAAAATGCCGTGTGAACAGCTTATGCACAAGAATGATATATGTATAAAAGAACCCTGTGTACCCTCAATAAATGGAGCATTCACCACTACTTCTGTGAAGAAGGTGTTTGACTCTGGCTGTTCCCCGTGTTTTGGTTTTAGTTTTCGTTTTGTTTTTCTTTCTTTTCAAAAATCACCTTCAGAACTGTATAGCTTTCTTAGACCTTGTCATCATTTTGTCCTCTAATAATCATGCTGTAGATATCATATTGAGGCTTTTTTTCTTTATTTTTTCTTGAAAATATGAAAGAAACACACTCAAATGATCTATGTAAATAAAAAAGGAATGATCTGTTCAAATTTGTTGACCTTGGTGGCTAGTGTGATTACTGCAGTTTTTCACCTGTAGTATTTTCAGTGTTTTAGAACATAACTTACTCTCTCACTTGTTTACACAACAGGAGTGATTAGATGATTCTGCTACATGCTACATCACAAGAAATGATGGGTCCATAATTTAATTTTTAATGGTTGGGTCAGGGTATCTTGGATTGCAATATATAACAAAAAACATGCATTCTATTCACAGAATAACAGAATTTTTTAGGTTGGAAGAGACCTTCAAGATCATCGAGTCCAACCTGTTAATGCATTACAACACCAACCCATCTCTAATACCTCAACCAGACCATGACACCAGGTGCCACATCCGGTCTTTTTTTAAACACTTCTCGGGATGGTGACTCCACCACCTCCCCAGGCAAGCCATTCCAGTAATTTATCACTCTTTCAGTGAAAAACTTTTTCCTAATATCCAGCCTATATCTCCCTTGTCGCAGCTTGAGACTGTGTCCTCTCATTCTGTCAGTTGCTGCCTGGAGAAAGAGACCAACCCCCAGCTGTCTACAGCCACCCTTCAGGAAGTTGTAGAGAGTGATAAAGTCACCTCTGAGTCTCCTTTTCTCCAGGCTAAACAACCCCAGCTCCCTTAGTTGTCCTTCATATGGCTTGTGTTCCAAGCCCCTCACCAGCCTTGTTGCCTCCTCTGGACACGCTCAAGCATCTCAACGTCCTTCCTAAACTGAGGGGCCCAGAACTGGACACAGCACTCGAGGTGTGGCCTCACCAGTGCCGAGTACAGGGGAAGAATGACCTCCCTGCTCCTGCTGGCCACACTATTCCTGATACAGGCCAGGATGCCATTGGCCCTCTTGGCCACCTGGGCACACTGCTGGCTCATGGTCAGCTGCTGTCACCAGCACCCCCAGGTCCCTTTCCTCTTGGGCACTGTCCAGCCACACCGTCCCCAGCCTATAACACTGCAGGGGGCTATTGCGGCCAAAGTGCAGGACTGGGCACTTGGACTTATTAAACTTCATCTTGTTAGACTCTGCCCATCTGTCCAACCATTCCAGGTCTTTCTGCAAAGCCCTTCGTCCTTCCAACAGGTCGACACATGCTCCCGCCTTAGTGTCATCTGCAAATTTACTAATGAAAGGCTCCATGCCTTCATCCATGTCGTCAATAAAAATATTGAACAGAGCTGGCCCCAGCACAGACCCCTGAGGGACACCACTAGTGACTGGATGCCAGCTGGATGCAGCACTGTTCACCACCAATCTGTTAAAACCAGTTGAAGAGGTGTTTTTTCCTTTTAACTCTGGGGTGAAGTGGCGGGGGGGGAGGGGGGGGGGGCAGGAGTGGGTGCCTTCTGTTAATGGATTAATAATTAATAATAGCTATTAAAAGCAGGTGGAGCAATGTTCCTTATCTCTTCCATGACCCATCCTCCTTGGGGTGGGGGGGGTGTGTGTGTGTGTGTAAATCTTCTGTTAATGGGCCATTAAGGCTCACCACATGACTGATAACATTACATCATCCCATTGTGAGATGCTGTCTTGGTTTGAAAAGACAGGTATCTGCTAGGGAGAGGCAGGCCTCTCTAGGAATGGGGAATTCCAATCCTTCCCTCCGTGTTATTATAATTTGGAAGATTAAAAAAAAAAACTTTTTCAGTCAGAGCTATGGGGAAAGGAATAACAGTCCTTTACTGGTAAATACAACAGGACAGACAAACAACAACAGCAATTATAATAATAATAAACAGAACCAAGAACTCCGAGGGGCTTTGTCTCACAAGTCCCAGGCAGTCTGATCTCTCAGGACCCCGAGAGCACTAAACCGAAATGGTGGAAACTCTGGCGCTGATGGCTGGAAATGGCTGGTTGTCCCCAGCAGGCAGGGGGGTGTCCCAGCAGGTGAAGTGAGCAGTGCTGGAGAAGCCACAGTGGCTGGACCCGGGCTGACCCAAAATCCAGCAGGGCGGGTGAAAAAACTCCGAATTCCTGGGCGCTCCAGCAGATGATAGAATTCTCAGGACCGAACCCCTCTGTTAACCGTGGAATCCATGCAGCTACCCGTCGCTCGACCGTCCTCCCCAGAAAAACCGAGAACTGAAAAAGAACCCCCACCCTCAGCTCCTGGGAGCCTTTTTCCTCCCCCTAAACTAGGTGATCCACTTCTTTTGTATGGGTTAAGCACCTTTGAACTATCAGTATTTAGTCTCCTAGCAACTTATGGGGAGGAAATTTCCACAGGAAAACGTAACCGCCAACAGATGCTCCACCCAGTGGGAGGAGCCAAGCATTCCTACTTAGATAAAAGCTGAAATTCAGCACAGCAACATAGCCTGTTTCCAGTGGATTTCCCAGAGGAAGACTGGACCCATTTCACCACCACTGGATCCTTTCTACAGGATCATCTAACAGAACCACATCTGTTACTACAGGAGGTCTTATTTGGACTGCTTCCAACACCTTGACCAACAGGGTGTCAGGTCATATTCTGACTCTGTCAGGGTTTCTACGTTTTTTGTCTGTTGGTTTGTTTTGTTTACTTGTTTTTTTGTACTACTGCATTTGTATTTTTAATATTCCCAGTAAAGAACTGTATTCCTATTCCCATATCTTTGCCTGAAAGCCCGTAATTGCAAAATTATATTAACTGGGGGGGGGGGGCAGTGGTGCGGTGGTTTACATTTTCCATTCCAAGGGATGCTCCAGCTTTCCCTGGCATACACCTGTCTTTCCAAACCAAGACACAGGATATTTGAAAACTACAGAGTGACCAGTCATAAGAAAGAAAGACCTGAAGCATCCAAATGTGCACTGAGTCTACATTGCTTTGTAGCAGAAAGTCAAGAGTTACATGTTTCCTTGATTAGATGCCAAAAGAATATAGCCCATTCACTGCATAAAATACTTCTATGTATTCTATGCAAAGCTATTTTTCCTTCTAAATGTGGTAAAATTTGCTGACATATATATATAATTGAGTCAACCAAACACCATTTGCTGCCTAGAAGAAAGTTATTGCGTACCAGCTTAGAAGTTTGATAGCTAAGGTAATTTGAAATCAGCTCACAGAAAACTATTTAAACTTTTTCCCTTATTTTAGCTTCCATTTCAGTTCTTTTGAGCCTGTAATGATTTTTGCCAGTCTCTCATTACCACTTGTAACCAGCTGCCAGCTGGATGTAATTCCATTCACCACCATTCTCTAGGCTTGACTACTCAGCCAGTTTCTAACCCAGCAAGGAGTACACATTCTCCAGGGGAAACCTGTAACTGAAGCACTGTTCCTAAAACAGGATAAAGCAAGAGCAGTTCAAACAGCATTCAGATCTCATTTAATGAATATCCTGCTAAAAAAAAGAAAAAAAAATTACCAGCCCCAAAACTCATAATACAGGGGAAGAAAACAAAAAATCAGAAGAAAGGGGAAAAGGAAAAAAATCCTCTAAATTCTGCAAGAAAGGAAAATGTTCTTGGTAAACCCCAGCACAAAATACTGGTTTAACCAACATTATAAGATTTGAAGGTATAGTTATCACACAGTTTGATCTCCAGCTATATGAAGTGGCTGAGAGAGTGTTGTATGGATATAGCAATCCCAAATACAGAGTGTATGCACTAATAAATAATGTGTATTCTAAATATTTTTATTGTCATAGGTGGTTATCCTCATTCTGTAAAGTCAGTCTATTTAAGTAAAATCTTTTGGAGGTTTGCAACATACTAAACCTAGATTCAATCCAGAGAGCTACTGAGGAACAAACTTCCTTTGAAAAGGTAAACCCTTTTCAAGTAAATAAGATTTCTATTCCCTACTGAACACTTGGTAGATTGTATAATTGTGCACAGTGATCTCCATGCCCTAAACAAAACTGATTTTCTGTTATGCTTGTGAAGATGACAAATAATTTTAAAACCACTGAATACTATTGTATCACCAAACCTGAATTCTGCTAATGAAAAAGCAACATTAAAGGAAAAGTCCTGTTTGAGAAAGATGTTCACTCACAGAATTGACAGTCAATCTAATCAATTGATATGTGTTATAGAAATTTTAACACCATTTTAAGTGAGAGATACTGTATTCAAAGGCTTAAAATTTAGTTCTTAGACCGTAAGGGAGACATTGTGTGTTCGTGATGAGGTTAAAGTATTGTTATCGGGTTTCAAAAACTGCAGCATTTGCAGCCATCCACTTCCATGAACAGAGAAATCATTTGAAATACTTGATTTGTAAAGGAACATATTTTTTTCCCCCCCTTATTTTATGGATGCTTGACACTAAAGAGCGCTACTAAATAATACATGGGATCTCAAAACATATGCTGGGTTTTTCCACTTTAAATGTGAATATACAGGCTGGTCACAAGATACTGAATTATTGACAATCTTTTACTTTTTAAAATCCTACATCTTTATTGCAGATAGAGAAGATTCCAGACTATGCTTTTAGTCAGACTCCTTTCCAGTGCAAACACATATTCAAAATATAAGTAATAGCATTTAATGCTCTGTGTGGAAATGAAGTCAGCATTGGCATTTTACCCTGTTGTGTTACTTTAATAATCTGCAACTTCAATATAACTGATCTGCATTTGTACTGCAAAGGCAGTCTGAACTAGTAGAAGTGTCTCAGCAGGTTCAGCGTGCATCAAATGTGTCCTTCACTGGGAACTGAAAATTATTATTTCTTGCTATAGAAGACCAGTTTACAATTGAAATAAAGTATTAACTTTTAATACTATATTTTTTCTTAATTTTTAAACTATATTACTACTTTGCAAAAGAAATAACTGATTGCAACTTTCTGCAAATTACTATAGCTATAGGAGAGATTTCACGAGGAGTGTCATCCCAAGGGCAATACATTATGCTTAGGTTCTACAGGATTGCACAGTGTGATGTGAGAGTTAAAACATTTTTATGGATGACTTATGTATGGAGATAGTGGGGTTGATTAAATGAGTCCAGTATATGAAATTGTGTAGATCATGCAAGTCAAAACAGGTGTTCTTCAGTCTTGAAGTCCTTGTCAATATGTTTTGATAGCCTTCAGATGGAGCAAATACAACTTTGTTGTAGTCAGCTGGAAAATTACTTTTGTCTTCACCAATGAGCTTCCTTTCTTCCTTCCTTCTTCCTTCCTTCCTTCCTTCCTTCTTCCTTCCTTCCTTCCTTGCTGACCATTTAACAAAACATTGCTGATCATAATATTTTTGTAAAAAAATATGTAAAGCATCTTCATCTCTCTTTAAGGTATAGTAATATCCACTTATGTTGGATAGTTCTTCAAGGAGAAATAAAACATTCTCAACATTAATGTGGCTCACATGAAGTGAAAATTTTAATACTTTTCAACAGGAAGACAGTTTAGAGATTTGTTAATATTAAGATTTGGTATTTCATCCTTCCACTGAAGGACATAAAACTGTGGTTACATTATTATTTTCCAAACAGGCCTGAAACTCACTGAAGAATTTGACTTCATGATCACTTTCATTCCTGATTTCCGTTTGCACCACTATTTGTTAATCTGGTGAGCCTCATGCTTACATCCTCCACACGGAGGGGACGTTCTCATTACACAGCATGTACAAATCAGGACTGAAGACCATGCCCTAATCCATTTCACTCGTAATTTTTTTTAAATCCCAATTTTTACTTTTTGATTATGGATTTCATACTCCCATGCTCCAGACGGACTTCAACAGAAGAAAAGATGTGTCTGATGTCTTGTGGACTTAGTCTGGTTTAACACACAGCTTTAATTCATCTTCCTTGCTTTTGTATTCTTACAGCCTCTCTCCACTATGAACTTTCACCCAAGCTTGCAAGCACAATTACATTGGACAATATATACTACTCAGTTTTGTCTATGTTTACCAGGCACTTCACAAACTGCCACATAATTGTGGTCTCCAGCTAAAATTTGTAATTGCAAAAGTCACTACAAGCCATAGGAGTAGTTGTTTTCACTGACAAAACTGTAGATTAAAACTCTATTGACA